>NW_028291480.1:0-300000 GCF_059453375.1 Lepisosteus platostomus | reverse complement strand
AACTTGCAGAAACATGTTTATTTCTGCTGAAAAACACGTTTTGACCCTTTCTGCACACTGGGGTTAAGAGCTGAGTGTGTGGGCTCCTCTGAGCCTTGCTGTTACATGGGGATTCAGTTGTCTGAAAAAACGCGTTTATTTCGGGCTGAAAAACACGTTTTGAAAAGTGTTCTGTTACTGCCCCATAACTTACATGGGGTTGACCAAACTTGCAGAAACATGTTTATTTCTGCTGAAAAACACGTTTTGACCCTTTCTGCACACTGGGGTTAAGAGCTGAGTGTGTGGGCTCCTCTGAGCCTTGCTGTTACATGGGGATTCAGTTGTCTGAAAAAACGCGTTTATTTCGGGCTGAAAAACACGTTTTGAAAAGTGTTCTGTTACTGTCCCATAACTTACATGGGGTTGACCAAACTTGCAGAAACATGTTTATTTCTGCTGAAAAACACGTTTTGACTCTTTCTGCACACTGGGGTTAAGAGCTGAGTGTGTGGGCTCCTCTGAGCCTTGCTGCTGCATGGGGATTCAGTTGTCTGAAAAAACGCGTTTATTTCGGGCTGAAAAACACGTTTTGAAAAGTGTTCTGTTACTGCCCCATAACTTACATGGGGTTGACCAAACTTGCAGAAACATGTTTATTTCTGCTGAAAAACACGTTTTGACCCTTTCTGCACACTGGGGTTAAGATCTGAGTGTGTGGGCTCCTCTGAGCCTTGCTGTTACATGGGGATTCAGTTGTCTGAAAAAACGCGTTTATTTCGGGCTGAAAAACACGTTTTGAAAAGTGTTCTGTTACTGCCCCATAACTTACATGGGGTTGACCAAACTTGCAGAAACATGTTTATTTCTGCTGAAAAACACGTTTTGACCCTTTCTGCACACTGGGGTTAAGAGCTGAGTGTGTGGGCTCCTCTGAGCCTTGCTGTTACATGGGGATTCAGTTGTCTGAAAAAACGCGTTTATTTCGGGCTGAAAAACACGTTTTGAAAAGTGTTCTGTTACTGTCCCATAACTTACATGGGGTTGACCAAACTTGCAGAAACATGTTTATTTCTGCTGAAAAACACGTTTTGACCCTTTCTGCACACTGGGGTTAAGATCTGAGTGTGTGGGCTCCTCTGAGCCTTGCTGTTACATGGGGATTCAGTTGTCTGAAAAAACGCGTTTATTTCGGGCTGAAAAACATGTTTTGAAAAGTGTTCTGTTACTGCCCCATAACTTACATGGGGTTGACCAAACTTGCAGAAACATGTTTATTTCTGCTGAAAAACACGTTTTGACCCTTTCTGCACACTGGGGTTAAGAGCTGAGTGTGTGGGCTCCTCTGAGCCTTGCTGTTACATGGGGATTCAGTTGTCTGAAAAAACGCGTTTATTTCGGGCTGAAAAACACGTTTTGAAAAGTGTTCTGTTACTGTCCCATAACTTACATGGGGTTGACCAAACTTGCAGAAACATGTTTATTTCTGCTGAAAAACACGTTGTGACCCTTTCTGCACACTGGGGTTAAGAGCTGAGTGTGTGGGCTCCTCTGAGCCTTGCTGTTACATGGGGATTCAGTTGTCTGAAAAAACGCGTTTATTTCGGGCTGAAAAACACGTTTTGAAAAGTGTTCTGTTACTGCCCCATAACTTACATGGGGTTGACCAAACTTGCAGAAACATGTTTATTTCTGCTGAAAAACACGTTTTGACCCTTTCTGCACACTGGGGTTAAGAGCTGAGTGTGTGGGCTCCTCTGAGCCTTGCTGTTACATGGGGATTCAGATGTCTGAAAAAACGCGTTTATTTCGGGCTGAAAAACACGTTTTGAAAAGTGTGCTGTTACTGCCCCATAACTTACATGGGGTTGACCAATCTTGCAGAAACATGTTTATTTCTGCTGAAAAACATGTTTTGACTCTTTCTGCACACTGGGGTTAAGAGCTGAGTGTGTGGGCTCCTCTGAGCCTTGCTGCTGCATGGGGATTCAGTTGTCTGAAAAAACGCGTTTATTTCGGGCTGAAAAACACGTTTTGAAAAGTGTTCTGTTACTGCCCCATAACTTACATGGGGTTGACCAAACTTGCAGAAACATGTTTATTTCTGCTGAAAAACACGTTTTGACCCTTTCTGCACACTGGGGTTAAGAGCTGAGTGTGTGGGCTCCTCTGAGCCTTGCTGTTACATGGGGATTCAGTTGTCTGAAAAAACGCGTTTATTTCGGGCTGAAAAACACGTTTTGAAAAGTGTTCTGTTACTGTCCCATAACTTACATGGGGTTGACCAAACTTGCAGAAACATGTTTATTTCTGCTGAAAAACACTTTTTGACCCTTTCTGCACACTGGGGTTAAGAGCTGAGTGTGTGGGCTCCTCTGAGCCTTTCTGTTACATGGGGATTCAGTTGTCTGAAAAAACGCGTTTATTTCGGGCTGAAAAACACGTTTTGAAAAGTGTTCTGTTACTGCCCCATAACTTACATGGGGTTGACCAAACTTGCAGAAAAATGTTTATTTCTGCTGAAAAACACGTTTTTACCCTTTCTGCACACTGGGGTTAAGAGCTGAGTGTGTGGGCTCCTCTGAGCCTTGCTGTTACATGGGGATTCAGATGTCTGAAAAAACGCGTTTATTTCGGGCTGAAAAACACGTTTTGAAAAGTGTGCTGTTACTGCCCCATAACTTACATGGGGTTGACCAAACTTGCAGAAACATGTTTATTTCTGCTGAAAAACACGTTTTGACTCTTTCTGCACACTGGGGTTAAGAGCTGAGTGTGTGGGCTCCTCTGAGCCTTGCTGCTGCATGGGGATTCAGTTGTCTGAAAAAACGCGTTTATTTCGGGCTGAAAAACACGTTTTGAAAAGTGTTCTGTTACTGCCCCATAACTTACATGGGGTTGACCAAACTTGCAGAAACATGTTTATTTCTGCTGAAAAACACGTTTTGACCCTTTCTGCACACTGGGGTTAAGAGCTGAGTGTGTGGGCTCCTCTGAGCCTTGCTGTTACATGGGGATTCAGTTGTCTGAAAAAACGCGTTTATTTCGGGCTGAAAAACACGTTTTGAAAAGTGTTCTGTTACTGTCCCATAACTTACATGGGGTTGACCAAACTTGCAGAAACATGTTTATTTCTGCTGAAAAACACGTTTTGACCCTTTCTGCACACTGGGGTTAAGATCTGAGTGTGTGGGCTCCTCTGAGCCTTGCTGTTACATGGGGATTCAGTTGTCTGAAAAAACGCGTTTATTTCGGGCTGAAAAACACGTTTTGAAAAGTGTTCTGTTACTGCCCCATAACTTACATGGGGTTGACCAAACTTGCAGAAACATGTTTATTTCTGCTGAAAAACACGTTTTGACCCTTTCTGCACACTGGGGTTAAGAGCTGAGTGTGTGGGCTCCTCTGAGCCTTGCTGTTACATGGGGATTCAGTTGTCTGAAAAAACGCGTTTATTTCGGGCTGAAAAACACGTTTTGAAAAGTGTTCTGTTACTGTCCCATAACTTACATGGGGTTGACCAAACTTGCAGAAACATGTTTATTTCTGCTGAAAAACACGTTGTGACCCTTTCTGCACACTGGGGTTAAGAGCTGAGTGTGTGGGCTCCTCTGAGCCTTGCTGTTACATGGGGATTCAGTTGTCTGAAAAAACGCGTTTATTTCGGGCTGAAAAACACGTTTTGAAAAGTGTTCTGTTACTGCCCCATAACTTACATGGGGTTGACCAAACTTGCAGAAACATGTTTATTTCTGCTGAAAAACACGTTTTGACCCTTTCTGCACACTGGGGTTAAGAGCTGAGTGTGTGGGCTCCTCTGAGCCTTGCTGTTACATGGGGATTCAGTTGTCTGAAAAAACGCGTTTATTTCGGGCTGAAAAACACGTTTTGAAAAGTGTTCTGTTACTGTCCCATAACTTACATGGGGTTGACCAAACTTGCAGAAACATGTTTATTTCTGCTGAAAAACACGTTGTGACCCTTTCTGCACACTGGGGTTAAGAGCTGAGTGTGTGGGCTCCTCTGAGCCTTGCTGTTACATGGGGATTCAGTTGTCTGAAAAAACGCGTTTATTTCGGGCTGAAAAACACGTTTTGAAAAGTGTTCTGTTACTGCCCCATAACTTACATGGGGTTGACCAAACTTGCAGAAAAATGTTTATTTCTGCTGAAAAACACGTTTTGACCCTTTCTGCACACTGGGGTTAAGAGCTGAGTGTGTGGGCTCCTCTGAGCCTTGCTGTTACATGGGGATTCAGATGTCTGAAAAAACGCGTTTATTTCGGGCTGAAAAACACGTTTTAAGAAGTGTGCTGTTACTGCCCCATAACTTACATGGGGTTGACCAAACTTGCAGAAACATGTTTATTTCTGCTGAAAAACACGTTTTGACTCTCTCTGCACACTGGGGTTAAGAGCTGAGTGTGTGGGCTCCTCTGAGCCTTGCTGTTACATGGGGATTCAGTTGTCTGAAAAAACGCGTTTATTTCGGGCTGAAAAACACGTTTTGAAAAGTGTTCTGTTACTGCCCCATAACTTACATGGGGTTGACCAAACTTGCAGAAACATGTTTATTTCTGCTGAAAAACACGTTTTGACCCTTTCTGCACACTGGGGTTAAGATCTGAGTGTGTGGGCTCCTCTGAGCCTTGCTGTTACATGGGGATTCAGTTGTCTGAAAAAACGCGTTTATTTCGGGCTGAAAAACACGTTTTGAAAAGTGTTCTGTTACTGTCCCATAACTTACATGGGGTTGACCAAACTTGTAGAAACATGTCTATTTCTGCTGAAAAACACGTTTTGACCCTTTCTGCACACTGGGGTTAAGATCTGAGTGTGTGGGCTCCTCTGAGCCTTGCTGTTACATGGGGATTCAGTTGTCTGAAAAAACGCGTTTATTTCGGGCTGAAAAACACGTTTTGAAAAGTGTTCTGTTACTGCCCCATAACTTACATGGGGTTGACCAAACTTGCAGAAACATGTTTATTTCTGCTGAAAAACACGTTTTGACCCTTTCTGCACACTGGGGTTAAGATCTGAGTGTGTGGGCTCCTCTGAGCCTTGCTGTTACATGGGGATTCAGTTGTCTGAAAAAACGCGTTTATTTCGGGCTGAAAAACACGTTTTGAAAAGTGTTCTGTTACTGCCCCATAACTTACATGGGGTTGACCAAACTTTCAAAAAAATGTTTATTTCTGCTGAAAAACACGTTTTGACCCTTTCTGCACACTGGGGTTAAGAGCTTAGTGTGTGGGCTCCTCTGAGCCTTGCTGTTACATGGGGATTCAGATGTCTGAAAAAACGCGTTTATTTCGGGCTGAAAAACACGTTTTGAAAAGTGTGCTGTTACTGCCCCATAACTTACATGGGGTTGACCAATCTTGCAGAAACATGTTTATTTCTGCTGAAAAACATGTTTTGACTCTTTCTGCACACTGGGGTTAAGAGCTGAGTGTGTGGGCTCCTCTGAGCCTTGCTGCTACATGGGGATTCAGTTGTCTGAAAAAACGCGTTTATTTCGGGCTGAAAAACACGTTTTGAAAAGTGTTCTGTTACTGCCCCATAACTTACATGGGGTTGACCAAACTTGCAGAAACATGTTTATTTCTGCTGAAAAACACGTTTTGACCCTTTCTGCACACTGGGGTTAAGAGCTGAGTGTGTGGGCTCCTCTGAGCCTTGCTGTTACATGGGGATTCAGTTGTCTGAAAAAACGCGTTTATTTCGGGCTGAAAAACACGTTTTGAAAAGTGTTCTGTTACTGTCCCATAACTTACATGGGGTTGACCAAACTTGCAGAAACATGTTTATTTCTGCTGAAAAACACTTTTTGACCCTTTCTGCACACTGGGGTTAAGAGCTGAGTGTGTGGGCTCCTCTGAGCCTTTCTGTTACATGGGGATTCAGTTGTCTGAAAAAACGCGTTTATTTCGGGCTGAAAAACACGTTTTGAAAAGTGTTCTGTTACTGCCCCATAACTTACATGGGGTTGACCAAACTTGCAGAAAAATGTTTATTTCTGCTGAAAAACACGTTTTGACCCTTTCTGCACACTGGGGTTAAGAGCTGAGTGTGTGGGCTCCTCTGAGCCTTGCTGTTACATGGGGATTCAGATGTCTGAAAAAACGCGTTTATTTCGGGCTGAAAAACACGTTTTGAAAAGTGTGCTGTTACTGCCCCATAACTTACATGGGGTTGACCAAACTTGCAGAAACATGTTTATTTCTGCTGAAAAACACGTTTTGACTCTTTCTGCACACTGGGGTTAAGAGCTGAGTGTGTGGGCTCCTCTGAGCCTTGCTGCTGCATGGGGATTCAGTTGTCTGAAAAAACGCGTTTATTTCGGGCTGAAAAACACGTTTTGAAAAGTGTTCTGTTACTGCCCCATAACTTAAATGGGGTTGACCAAACTTGCAGAAACATGTTTATTTCTGCTGAAAAACACGTTTTGACCCTTTCTGCACACTGGGGTTAAGAGCTGAGTGTGTGGGCTCCTCTGAGCCTTGCTGTTACATGGGGATTCAGTTGTCTGAAAAAACGCGTTTATTTCGGGCTGAAAAACACGTTTTGAAAAGTGTTCTGTTACTGTCCCATAACTTACATGGGGTTGACCAAACTTGCAGAAACATGTTTATTTCTGCTGAAAAACACGTTTTGACCCTTTCTGCACACTGGGGTTAAGATCTGAGTGTGTGGGCTCCTCTGAGCCTTGCTGTTACATGGGGATTCAGTTGTCTGAAAAAACGCGTTTATTTCGGGCTGAAAAACACGTTTTGAAAAGTGTTCTGTTACTGCCCCATAACTTACATGGGGTTGACCAAACTTGCAGAAACATGTTTATTTCTGCTGAAAAACACGTTTTGACCCTTTCTGCACACTGGGGTTAAGAGCTGAGTGTGTGGGCTCCTCTGAGCCTTGCTGTTACATGGGGATTCAGTTGTCTGAAAAAACGCGTTTATTTCGGGCTGAAAAACACGTTTTGAAAAGTGTTCTGTTACTGTCCCATAACTTACATGGGGTTGACCAAACTTGCAGAAACATGTTTATTTCTGCTGAAAAACACGTTGTGACCCTTTCTGCACACTGGGGTTAAGAGCTGAGTGTGTGGGCTCCTCTGAGCCTTGCTGTTACATGGGGATTCAGTTGTCTGAAAAAACGCGTTTATTTCGGGCTGAAAAACACGTTTTGAAAAGTGTTCTGTTACTGCCCCATAACTTACATGGGGTTGACCAAACTTGCAGAAACATGTTTATTTCTGCTGAAAAACACGTTTTGACCCTTTCTGCACACTGGGGTTAAGAGCTGAGTGTGTGGGCTCCTCTGAGCCTTGCTGTTACATGGGGATTCAGTTGTCTGAAAAAACGCGTTTATTTCGGGCTGAAAAACACGTTTTGAAAAGTGTTCTGTTACTGTCCCATAACTTACATGGGGTTGACCAAACTTGCAGAAACATGTTTATTTCTGCTGAAAAACACGTTGTGACCCTTTCTGCACACTGGGGTTAAGAGCTGAGTGTGTGGGCTCCTCTGAGCCTTGCTGTTACATGGGGATTCAGTTGTCTGAAAAAACGCGTTTATTTCGGGCTGAAAAACACGTTTTGAAAAGTGTTCTGTTACTGCCCCATAACTTACATGGTGTTGACCAAACTTGCAGAAAAATGTTTATTTCTGCTGAAAAACACGTTTTGACCCTTTCTGCACACTGGGGTTAAGAGCTGAGTGTGTGGGCTCCTCTGAGCCTTGCTGCTACATGGGGATTCAGTTGTCTGAAAAAACGCGTTTATTTCGGGCTGAAAAACACGTTTTGAAAAGTGTTCTGTTACTGCCCCATAACTTACATGGGGTTGACCAAACTTGCAGAAACATGTTTATTTCTGCTGAAAAACACGTTTTGACCCTTTCTGCACACTGGGGTTAAGAGCTGAGTGTGTGGGCTCCTCTGAGCCTTGCTGTTACATGGGGATTCAGTTGTCTGAAAAAACGCGTTTATTTCGGGCTGAAAAACACGTTTTGAAAAGTGTTCTGTTACTGTCCCATAACTTACATGGGGTTGACCAAACTTGCAGAAACATGTTTATTTCTGCTGAAAAACACTTTTTGACCCTTTCTGCACACTGGGGTTAAGAGCTGAGTGTGTGGGCTCCTCTGAGCCTTTCTGTTACATGGGGATTCAGTTGTCTGAAAAAACGCGTTTATTTCGGGCTGAAAAACACGTTTTGAAAAGTGTTCTGTTACTGCCCCATAACTTACATGGGGTTGACCAAACTTGCAGAAAAATGTTTATTTCTGCTGAAAAACACGTTTTGACCCTTTCTGCACACTGGGGTTAAGAGCTGAGTGTGTGGGCTCCTCTGAGCCTTGCTGTTACATGGGGATTCAGATGTCTGAAAAAACGCGTTTATTTCGGGCTGAAAAACACGTTTTGAAAAGTGTGCTGTTACTGCCCCATAACTTACATGGGGTTGACCAAACTTGCAGAAACATGTTTATTTCTGCTGAAAAACACGTTTTGACTCTTTCTGCACACTGGGGTTAAGAGCTGAGTGTGTGGGCTCCTCTGAGCCTTGCTGCTGCATGGGGATTCAGTTGTCTGAAAAAACGCGTTTATTTCGGGCTGAAAAACACGTTTTGAAAAGTGTTCTGTTACTGCCCCATAACTTAAATGGGGTTGACCAAACTTGCAGAAACATGTTTATTTCTGCTGAAAAACACGTTTTGACCCTTTCTGCACACTGGGGTTAAGAGCTGAGTGTGTGGGCTCCTCTGAGCCTTGCTGTTACATGGGGATTCAGTTGTCTGAAAAAACGCGTTTATTTCGGGCTGAAAAACACGTTTTGAAAAGTGTTCTGTTACTGTCCCATAACTTACATGGGGTTGACCAAACTTGCAGAAACATGTTTATTTCTGCTGAAAAACACGTTTTGACCCTTTCTGCACACTGGGGTTAAGATCTGAGTGTGTGGGCTCCTCTGAGCCTTGCTGTTACATGGGGATTCAGTTGTCTGAAAAAACGCGTTTATTTCGGGCTGAAAAACACGTTTTGAAAAGTGTTCTGTTACTGCCCCATAACTTACATGGGGTTGACCAAACTTGCAGAAACATGTTTATTTCTGCTGAAAAACACGTTTTGACCCTTTCTGCACACTGGGGTTAAGAGCTGAGTGTGTGGGCTCCTCTGAGCCTTGCTGTTACATGGGGATTCAGTTGTCTGAAAAAACGCGTTTATTTCGGGCTGAAAAACACGTTTTGAAAAGTGTTCTGTTACTGTCCCATAACTTACATGGGGTTGACCAAACTTGCAGAAACATGTTTATTTCTGCTGAAAAACACGTTGTGACCCTTTCTGCACACTGGGGTTAAGAGCTGAGTGTGTGGGCTCCTCTGAGCCTTGCTGTTACATGGGGATTCAGTTGTCTGAAAAAACGCGTTTATTTCGGGCTGAAAAACACGTTTTGAAAAGTGTTCTGTTACTGCCCCATAACTTACATGGGGTTGACCAAACTTGCAGAAACATGTTTATTTCTGCTGAAAAACACGTTTTGACCCTTTCTGCACACTGGGGTTAAGAGCTGAGTGTGTGGGCTCCTCTGAGCCTTGCTGTTACATGGGGATTCAGTTGTCTGAAAAAACGCGTTTATTTCGGGCTGAAAAACACGTTTTGAAAAGTGTTCTGTTACTGTCCCATAACTTACATGGGGTTGACCAAACTTGCAGAAACATGTTTATTTCTGCTGAAAAACACGTTGTGACCCTTTCTGCACACTGGGGTTAAGAGCTGAGTGTGTGGGCTCCTCTGAGCCTTGCTGTTACATGGGGATTCAGTTGTCTGAAAAAACGCGTTTATTTCGGGCTGAAAAACACGTTTTGAAAAGTGTTCTGTTACTGCCCCATAACTTACATGGGGTTGACCAAACTTGCAGAAACATGTTTATTTCTGCTGAAAAACACGTTTTGACCCTTTCTGCACACTGGGGTTAAGAGCTGAGTGTGTGGGCTCCTCTGAGCCTTGCTGTTACATGGGGATTCAGTTGTCTGAAAAAACGCGTTTATTTCGGGCTGAAAAACACGTTTTGAAAAGTGTTCTGTTACTGTCCCATAACTTACATGGGGTTGACCAAACTTGCAGAAACATGTTTATTTCTGCTGAAAAACACGTTTTGACCCTTTCTGCACACTGGGGTTAAGAGCTGAGTGTGTGGGCTCCTCTGAGCCTTGCTGTTACATGGGGATTCAGTTGTCTGAAAAAACGCGTTTATTTCGGGCTGAAAAACACGTTTTGAAAAGTGTTCTGTTACTGCCCCATAACTTACATGGGGTTGACCAAACTTGCAGAAAAATGTTTATTTCTGCTGAAAAACACGTTTTGACCCTTTCTGCACACTGGGGTTAAGAGCTGAGTGTGTGGGCTCCTCTGAGCCTTGCTGTTACATGGGGATTCAGATGTCTGAAAAAACGCGTTTATTTCGGGCTGAAAAACACGTTTTAAGAAGTGTGCTGTTACTGCCCCATAACTTACATGGGGTTGACCAAACTTGCAGAAACATGTTTATTTCTGCTGAAAAACACGTTTTGACTCTCTCTGCACACTGGGGTTAAGAGCTGAGTGTGTGGGCTCCTCTGAGCCTTGCTGTTACATGGGGATTCAGTTGTCTGAAAAAACGCGTTTATTTCGGGCTGAAAAACACGTTTTGAAAAGTGTTCTGTTACTGCCCCATAACTTACATGGGGTTGACCAAACTTGCAGAAACATGTTTATTTCTGCTGAAAAACACGTTTTGACCCTTTCTGCACACTGGGGTTAAGATCTGAGTGTGTGGGCTCCTCTGAGCCTTGCTGTTACATGGGGATTCAGTTGTCTGAAAAAACGCGTTTATTTCGGGCTGAAAAACACGTTTTGAAAAGTGTTCTGTTACTGTCCCATAACTTACATGGGGTTGACCAAACTTGCAGAAACATGTTTATTTCTGCTGAAAAACACGTTTTGACCCTTTCTGCACACTGGGGTTAAGATCTGAGTGTGTGGGCTCCTCTGAGCCTTGCTGTTACATGGGGATTCAGTTGTCTGAAAAAACGCGTTTATTTCGGGCTGAAAAACACGTTTTGAAAAGTGTTCTGTTACTGCCCCATAACTTACATGGTGTTGACCAAACTTGCAGAAAAATGTTTATTTCTGCTGAAAAACACGTTTTGACCCTTTCTGCACACTGGGGTTAAGAGCTGAGTGTGTGGGCTCCTCTGAGCCTTGCTGTTACATGGGGATTCAGTTGTCTGAAAAAACGCGTTTATTTCGGGCTGAAAAACACGTTTTGAAAAGTGTTCTGTTACTGCCCCATAACTTACATGGGGTTGACCAAACTTGCAGAAACATGTTTATTTCTGCTGAAAAACACGTTTTGACCCTTTCTGCACACTGGGGTTAAGAGCTGAGTGTGTGGGCTCCTCTGAGCCTTGCTGTTACATGGGGATTCAGTTGTCTGAAAAAACGCGTTTATTTCGGGCTGAAAAACACGTTTTGAAAAGTGTTCTGTTACTGCCCCATAACTTACATGGGGTTGACCAAACTTGCAGAAACATGTTTATTTCTGCTGAAAAACACGTTTTGACCCTTTCTGCACACTGGGGTTAAGAGCTGAGTGTGTGGGCTCCTCTGAGCCTTGCTGTTACATGGGGATTCAGTTGTCTGAAAAAACGCGTTTATTTCGGGCTGAAAAACACGTTTTGAAAAGTGTTCTGTTACTGTCCCATAACTTACATGGGGTTGACCAAACTTGCAGAAACATGTTTATTTCTGCTGAAAAACACGTTGTGACCCTTTCTGCACACTGGGGTTAAGAGCTGAGTGTGTGGGCTCCTCTGAGCCTTGCTGTTACATGGGGATTCAGTTGTCTGAAAAAACGCGTTTATTTCGGGCTGAAAAACACGTTTTGAAAAGTGTTCTGTTACTGCCCCATAACTTACATGGGGTTGACCAAACTTGCAGAAACATGTTTATTTCTGCTGAAAAACACGTTTTGACCCTTTCTGCACACTGGGGTTAAGAGCTGAGTGTGTGGGCTCCTCTGAGCCTTGCTGTTACATGGGGATTCAGTTGTCTGAAAAAACGCGTTTATTTCGGGCTGAAAAACACGTTTTGAAAAGTGTGCTGTTACTGTCCCATAACTTACATGGGGTTGACCAAACTTGCAGAAACATGTTTATTTCTGCTGAAAAACACGTTGTGACCCTTTCTGCACACTGGGGTTAAGAGCTGAGTGTGTGGGCTCCTCTGAGCCTTGCTGTTACATGGGGATTCAGTTGTCTGAAAAAACGCGTTTATTTCGGGCTGAAAAACACGTTTTGAAAAGTGTTCTGTTACTGCCCCATAACTTACATGGGGTTGACCAAACTTGCAGAAACATGTTTATTTCTGCTGAAAAACACGTTTTGACCCTTTCTGCACACTGGGGTTAAGAGCTGAGTGTGTGGGCTCCTCTGAGCCTTGCTGTTACATGGGGATTCAGTTGTCTGAAAAAACGCGTTTATTTCGGGCTGAAAAACACGTTTTGAAAAGTGTTCTGTTACTGCCCCATAACTTACATGGGGTTGACCAAACTTGCAGAAACATGTTTATTTCTGCTGAAAAACACGTTTTGACCCTTTCTGCACACTGGGGTTAAGAGCTGAGTGTGTGGGCTCCTCTGAGCCTTGCTGTTACATGGGGATTCAGTTGTCTGAAAAAACGCGTTTATTTCGGGCTGAAAAACACGTTTTGAAAAGTGTTCTGTTACTGTCCCATAACTTACATGGGGTTGACCAAACTTGCAGAAACATGTTTATTTCTGCTGAAAAACACGTTTTGACTCTTTCTGCACACTGGGGTTAAGAGCTGAGTGTGTGGGCTCCTCTGAGCCTTGCTGCTGCATGGGGATTCAGTTGTCTGAAAAAACGCGTTTATTTCGGGCTGAAAAACACGTTTTGAAAAGTGTTCTGTTACTGCCCCATAACTTACATGGGGTTGACCAAACTTGCAGAAACATGTTTATTTCTGCTGAAAAACACGTTTTGACCCTTTCTGCACACTGGGGTTAAGAGCTGAGTGTGTGGGCTCCTCTGAGCCTTGCTGTTACATGGGGATTCAGTTGTCTGAAAAAACGCGTTTATTTCGGGCTGAAAAACACGTTTTGAAAAGTGTTCTGTTACTGTCCCATAACTTACATGGGGTTGACCAAACTTGCAGAAACATGTTTATTTCTGCTGAAAAACACGTTTTGACCCTTTCTGCACACTGGGGTTAAGAGCTGAGTGTGTGGGCTCCTCTGAGCCTTTCTGTTACATGGGGATTCAGTTGTCTGAAAAAACGCGTTTATTTCGGGCTGAAAAACACGTTTTGAAAAGTGTTCTGTTACTGCCCCATAACTTACATGGGGTTGACCAAACTTGCAGAAACATGTTTATTTCTGCTGAAAAACACGTTTTGACCCTTTCTGCACACTGGGGTTAAGAGCTGAGTGTGTGGGCTCCTCTGAGCCTTGCTGTTACATGGGGATTCAGTTGTCTGAAAAAACGCGTTTATTTCGGGCTGAAAAACACGTTTTGAAAAGTGTTCTGTTACTGCCCCATAACTTACATGGGGTTGACCAAACTTGCAGAAACATGTTTATTTCTGCTGAAAAACACGTTTTGACCCTTTCTGCACACTGGGGTTAAGAGCTGAGTGTGTGGGCTCCTCTGAGCCTTGCTGTTACATGGGGATTCAGTTGTCTGAAAAAACGCGTTTATTTCGGGCTGAAAAACACGTTTTGAAAAGTGTTCTGTTACTGTCCCATAACTTACATGGGGTTGACCAAACTTGCAGAAACATGTTTATTTCTGCTGAAAAACACGTTTTGACTCTTTCTGCACACTGGGGTTAAGAGCTGAGTGTGTGGGCTCCTCTGAGCCTTGCTGCTGCATGGGGATTCAGTTGTCTGAAAAAACGCGTTTATTTCGGGCTGAAAAACACGTTTTGAAAAGTGTTCTGTTACTGCCCCATAACTTACATGGGGTTGACCAAACTTGCAGAAACATGTTTATTTCTGCTGAAAAACACGTTTTGACCCTTTCTGCACACTGGGGTTAAGAGCTGAGTGTGTGGGCTCCTCTGAGCCTTGCTGTTACATGGGGATTCAGTTGTCTGAAAAAACGCGTTTATTTCGGGCTGAAAAACACGTTTTGAAAAGTGTTCTGTTACTGTCCCATAACTTACATGGGGTTGACCAAACTTGCAGAAACATGTTTATTTCTGCTGAAAAACACGTTTTGACCCTTTCTGCACACTGGGGTTAAGATCTGAGTGTGTGGGCTCCTCTGAGCCTTGCTGTTACATGGGGATTCAGTTGTCTGAAAAAACGCGTTTATTTCGGGCTGAAAAACACGTTTTGAAAAGTGTTCTGTTACTGCCCCATAACTTACATGGGGTTGACCAAACTTGCAGAAACATGTTTATTTCTGGTGAAAAACACGTTTTGACCCTTTCTGCACACTGGGGTTAAGAGCTGAGTGTGTGGGCTCCTCTGAGCCTTGCTGTTACATGGGGATTCAGTTGTCTGAAAAAACGCGTTTATTTCGGGCTGAAAAACACGTTTTGAAAAGTGTTCTGTTACTGTCCCATAACTTACATGGGGTTGACCAAACTTGCAGAAACATGTTTATTTCTGCTGAAAAACACGTTTTGACCCTTTCTGCACACTGGGGTTAAGATCTGAGTGTGTGGGCTCCTCTGAGCCTTGCTGTTACATGGGGATTCAGTTGTCTGAAAAAACGCGTTTATTTCGGGCTGAAAAACACGTTTTGAAAAGTGTTCTGTTACTGCCCCATAACTTACATGGGGTTGACCAAACTTGCAGAAACATGTTTATTTCTGCTGAAAAACACGTTTTGACCCTTTCTGCACACTGGGGTTAAGAGCTGAGTGTGTGGGCTCCTCTGAGCCTTGCTGTTACATGGGGATTCAGTTGTCTGAAAAAACGCGTTTATTTCGGGCTGAAAAACACGTTTTGAAAAGTGTTCTGTTACTGTCCCATAACTTACATGGGGTTGACCAAACTTGCAGAAACATGTTTATTTCTGCTGAAAAACACGTTGTGACCCTTTCTGCACACTGGGGTTAAGAGCTGAGTGTGTGGGCTCCTCTGAGCCTTGCTGTTACATGGGGATTCAGTTGTCTGAAAAAACGCGTTTATTTCGGGCTGAAAAACACGTTTTGAAAAGTGTTCTGTTACTGCCCCATAACTTACATGGGGTTGACCAAACTTGCAGAAACATGTTTATTTCTGCTGAAAAACACGTTTTGACCCTTTCTGCACACTGGGGTTAAGAGCTGAGTGTGTGGGCTCCTCTGAGCCTTGCTGTTACATGGGGATTCAGATGTCTGAAAAAACGCGTTTATTTCGGGCTGAAAAACACGTTTTGAAAAGTGTGCTGTTACTGCCCCATAACTTACATGGGGTTGACCAATCTTGCAGAAACATGTTTATTTCTGCTGAAAAACATGTTTTGACTCTTTCTGCACACTGGGGTTAAGAGCTGAGTGTGTGGGCTCCTCTGAGCCTTGCTGCTGCATGGGGATTCAGTTGTCTGAAAAAACGCGTTTATTTCGGGCTGAAAAACACGTTTTGAAAAGTGTTCTGTTACTGCCCCATAACTTACATGGGGTTGACCAAACTTGCAGAAACATGTTTATTTCTGCTGAAAAACACGTTTTGACCCTTTCTGCACACTGGGGTTAAGAGCTGAGTGTGTGGGCTCCTCTGAGCCTTGCTGTTACATGGGGATTCAGTTGTCTGAAAAAACGCGTTTATTTCGGGCTGAAAAACACGTTTTGAAAAGTGTTCTGTTACTGTCCCATAACTTACATGGGGTTGACCAAACTTGCAGAAACATGTTTATTTCTGCTGAAAAACACTTTTTGACCCTTTCTGCACACTGGGGTTAAGAGCTGAGTGTGTGGGCTCCTCTGAGCCTTTCTGTTACATGGGGATTCAGTTGTCTGAAAAAACGCGTTTATTTCGGGCTGAAAAACACGTTTTGAAAAGTGTTCTGTTACTGCCCCATAACTTACATGGGGTTGACCAAACTTGCAGAAAAATGTTTATTTCTGCTGAAAAACACGTTTTGACCCTTTCTGCACACTGGGGTTAAGAGCTGAGTGTGTGGGCTCCTCTGAGCCTTGCTGTTACATGGGGATTCAGATGTCTGAAAAAACGCGTTTATTTCGGGCTGAAAAACACGTTTTGAAAAGTGTGCTGTTACTGCCCCATAACTTACATGGGGTTGACCAAACTTGCAGAAACATGTTTATTTCTGCTGAAAAACACGTTTTGACTCTTTCTGCACACTGGGGTTAAGAGCTGAGTGTGTGGGCTCCTCTGAGCCTTGCTGCTGCATGGGGATTCAGTTGTCTGAAAAAACGCGTTTATTTCGGGCTGAAAAACACGTTTTGAAAAGTGTTCTGTTACTGCCCCATAACTTACATGGGGTTGACCAAACTTGCAGAAACATGTTTATTTCTGCTGAAAAACACGTTTTGACCCTTTCTGCACACTGGGGTTAAGAGCTGAGTGTGTGGGCTCCTCTGAGCCTTGCTGTTACATGGGGATTCAGTTGTCTGAAAAAACGCGTTTATTTCGGGCTGAAAAACACGTTTTGAAAAGTGTTCTGTTACTGTCCCATAACCTACATGGGGTTGACCAAACTTGCAGAAACATGTTTATTTCTGCTGAAAAACACGTTTTGACCCTTTCTGCACACTGGGGTTAAGATCTGAGTGTGTGGGCTCCTCTGAGCCTTGCTGTTACATGGGGATTCAGTTGTCTGAAAAAACGCGTTTATTTCGGGCTGAAAAACACGTTTTGAAAAGTGTTCTGTTACTGCCCCATAACTTACATGGGGTTGACCAAACTTGCAGAAACATGTTTATTTCTGCTGAAAAACACGTTTTGACCCTTTCTGCACACTGGGGTTAAGAGCTGAGTGTGTGGGCTCCTCTGAGCCTTGCTGTTACATGGGGATTCAGTTGTCTGAAAAAACGCGTTTATTTCGGGCTGAAAAACACGTTTTGAAAAGTGTTCTGTTACTGTCCCATAACTTACATGGGGTTGACCAAACTTGCAGAAACATGTTTATTTCTGCTGAAAAACACGTTGTGACCCTTTCTGCACACTGGGGTTAAGAGCTGAGTGTGTGGGCTCCTCTGAGCCTTGCTGTTACATGGGGATTCAGTTGTCTGAAAAAACGCGTTTATTTCGGGCTGAAAAACACGTTTTGAAAAGTGTTCTGTTACTGCCCCATAACTTACATGGGGTTGACCAAACTTGCAGAAACATGTTTATTTCTGCTGAAAAACACGTTTTGACCCTTTCTGCACACTGGGGTTAAGAGCTGAGTGTGTGGGCTCCTCTGAGCCTTGCTGTTACATGGGGATTCAGTTGTCTGAAAAAACGCGTTTATTTCGGGCTGAAAAACACGTTTTGAAAAGTGTTCTGTTACTGTCCCATAACTTACATGGGGTTGACCAAACTTGCAGAAACATGTTTATTTCTGCTGAAAAACACGTTGTGACCCTTTCTGCACACTGGGGTTAAGAGCTGAGTGTGTGGGCTCCTCTGAGCCTTGCTGTTACATGGGGATTCAGTTGTCTGAAAAAACGCGTTTATTTCGGGCTGAAAAACACGTTTTGAAAAGTGTTCTGTTACTGCCCCATAACTTACATGGGGTTGACCAAACTTGCAGAAAAATGTTTATTTCTGCTGAAAAACACGTTTTGACCCTTTCTGCACACTGGGGTTAAGAGCTGAGTGTGTGGGCTCCTCTGAGCCTTGCTGTTACATGGGGATTCAGATGTCTGAAAAAACGCGTTTATTTCGGGCTGAAAAACACGTTTTAAGAAGTGTGCTGTTACTGCCCCATAACTTACATGGGGTTGACCAAACTTGCAGAAACATGTTTATTTCTGCTGAAAAACACGTTTTGACTCTCTCTGCACACTGGGGTTAAGAGCTGAGTGTGTGGGCTCCTCTGAGCCTTGCTGTTACATGGGGATTCAGTTGTCTGAAAAAACGCGTTTATTTCGGGCTGAAAAACACGTTTTGAAAAGTGTTCTGTTACTGCCCCATAACTTACATGGGGTTGACCAAACTTGCAGAAACATGTTTATTTCTGCTGAAAAACACGTTTTGACCCTTTCTGCACACTGGGGTTAAGATCTGAGTGTGTGGGCTCCTCTGAGCCTTGCTGTTACATGGGGATTCAGTTGTCTGAAAAAACGCGTTTATTTCGGGCTGAAAAACACGTTTTGAAAAGTGTTCTGTTACTGTCCCATAACTTACATGGGGTTGACCAAACTTGCAGAAACATGTTTATTTCTGCTGAAAAACACGTTTTGACCCTTTCTGCAACTGGGGTTAAGATCTGAGTGTGTGGGCTCCTCTGAGCCTTGCTGTTACATGGGGATTCAGTTGTCTGAAAAAACGCGTTTATTTCGGGCTGAAAAACACGTTTTGAAAAGTGTTCTGTTACTGCCCCATAACTTACATGGTGTTGACCAAACTTGCAGAAAAATGTTTATTTCTGCTGAAAAACACGTTTTGACCCTTTCTGCACACTGGGGTTAAGAGCTGAGTGTGTGGGCTCCTCTGAGCCTTGCTGTTACATGGGGATTCAGTTGTCTGAAAAAACGCGTTTATTTCGGGCTGAAAAACACGTTTTGAAAAGTGTTCTGTTACTGCCCCATAACTTACATGGGGTTGACCAAACTTGCAGAAACATGTTTATTTCTGCTGAAAAACACGTTTTGACCCTTTCTGCACACTGGGGTTAAGAGCTGAGTGTGTGGGCTCCTCTGAGCCTTGCTGTTACATGGGGATTCAGTTGTCTGAAAAAACGCGTTTATTTCGGGCTGAAAAACACGTTTTGAAAAGTGTTCTGTTACTGCCCCATAACTTACATGGGGTTGACCAAACTTGCAGAAACATGTTTATTTCTGCTGAAAAACACGTTTTGACCCTTTCTGCACACTGGGGTTAAGAGCTGAGTGTGTGGGCTCCTCTGAGCCTTGCTGTTACATGGGGATTCAGTTGTCTGAAAAAACGCGTTTATTTCGGGCTGAAAAACACGTTTTGAAAAGTGTTCTGTTACTGTCCCATAACTTACATGGGGTTGACCAAACTTGCAGAAACATGTTTATTTCTGCTGAAAAACACTTTTTGACCCTTTCTGCACACTGGGGTTAAGAGCTGAGTGTGTGGGCTCCTCTGAGCCTTTCTGTTACATGGGGATTCAGTTGTCTGAAAAAACGCGTTTATTTCGGGCTGAAAAACACGTTTTGAAAAGTGTTCTGTTACTGCCCCATAACTTACATGGGGTTGACCAAACTTGCAGAAAAATGTTTATTTCTGCTGAAAAACACGTTTTGACCCTTTCTGCACACTGGGGTTAAGAGCTGAGTGTGTGGGCTCCTCTGAGCCTTGCTGTTACATGGGGATTCAGATGTCTGAAAAAACGCGTTTATTTCGTGCTGAAAAACACGTTTTGAAAAGTGTGCTGTTACTGCCCCATAACTTACATGGGGTTGACCAAACTTGCAGAAACATGTTTATTTCTGCTGAAAAACACGTTTTGACTCTTTCTGCACACTGGGGTTAAGAGCTGAGTGTGTGGGCTCCTCTGAGCCTTGCTGCTGCATGGGGATTCAGTTGTCTGAAAAAACGCGTTTATTTCGGGCTGAAAAACACGTTTTGAAAAGTGTTCTGTTACTGCCCCATAACTTACATGGGGTTGACCAAACTTGCAGAAACATGTTTATTTCTGCTGAAAAACACGTTTTGACCCTTTCTGCACACTGGGGTTAAGAGCTGAGTGTGTGGGCTCCTCTGAGCCTTGCTGTTACATGGGGATTCAGTTGTCTGAAAAAACGCGTTTATTTCGGGCTGAAAAACACGTTTTGAAAAGTGTTCTGTTACTGCCCCATAACTTACATGGAGTTGACCAAACTTGCAGAAACATGTTTATTTCTGCTGAAAAACACGTTTTGACCCTTTCTGCACACTGGGGTTAAGATCTGAGTGTGTGGGCTCCTCTGAGCCTTGCTGTTACATGGGGATTCAGTTGTCTGAAAAAACGCGTTTATTTCGGGCTGAAAAACACGTTTTGAAAAGTGTTCTGTTACTGCCCCATAACTTACATGGGGTTGACCAAACTTGCAGAAACATGTTTATTTCTGCTGAAAAACACGTTTTGACCCTTTCTGCACACTGGGGTTAAGAGCTGAGTGTGTGGGCTCCTCTGAGCCTTGCTGTTACATGGGGATTCAGTTGTCTGAAAAAACGCGTTTATTTCGGGCTGAAAAACACGTTTTGAAAAGTGTTCTGTTACTGTCCCATAACTTACATGGGGTTGACCAAACTTGCAGAAACATGTTTATTTCTGCTGAAAAACACGTTGTGACCCTTTCTGCACACTGGGGTTAAGAGCTGAGTGTGTGGGCTCCTCTGAGCCTTGCTGTTACATGGGGATTCAGTTGTCTGAAAAAACGCGTTTATTTCGGGCTGAAAAACACGTTTTGAAAAGTGTTCTGTTACTGCCCCATAACTTACATGGGGTTGACCAAACTTGCAGAAACATGTTTATTTCTGCTGAAAAACACGTTTTGACCCTTTCTGCACACTGGGGTTAAGAGCTGAGTGTGTGGGCTCCTCTGAGCCTTGCTGTTACATGGGGATTCAGTTGTCTGAAAAAACGCGTTTATTTCGGGCTGAAAAACACGTTTTGAAAAGTGTTCTGTTACTGTCCCATAATTTACATGGGGTTGACCAAACTTGCAGAAACGTGTTTATTTCTGCTGAAAAACACGTTGTGACCCTTTCTGCACACTGGGGTTAAGAGCTGAGTGTGTGGGCTCCTCTGAGCCTTGCTGTTACATGGGGATTCAGTTGTCTGAAAAAACGCGTTTATTTCGGGCTGAAAAACACGTTTTGAAAAGTGTTCTGTTACTGCCCCATAACTTACATGGGGTTGACCAAACTTGCAGAAACATGTTTATTTCTGCTGAAAAACACGTTTTGACCCTTTCTGCACACTGGGGTTAAGAGCTGAGTGTGTGGGCTCCTCTGAGCCTTGCTGTTACATGGGGATTCAGTTGTCTGAAAAAACGCGTTTATTTCGGGCTGAAAAACACGTTTTGAAAAGTGTTCTGTTACTGTCCCATAACTTACATGGGGTTGACCAAACTTGCAGAAACATGTTTATTTCTGCTGAAAAACACGTTTTGACCCTTTCTGCACACTGGGGTTAAGAGCTGAGTGTGTGGGCTCCTCTGAGCATTTCTGTTACATGGGGATTCAGTTGTCTGAAAAAACGCGTTTATTTCGGGCTGAAAAACACGTTTTGAAAAGTGTGCTGTTACTGCCCCATAACTTACATGGGGTTGACCAAACTTGCAGAAACATGTTTATTTCTGCTGAAAAACACGTTTTGACCCTTTCTGCACACTGGGGTTAAGAGCTGAGTGTGTGGGCTCCTCTGAGCCTTGCTGTTACATGGGGATTCAGTTGTCTGAAAAAACGCGTTTATTTCGGGCTGAAAAACACGTTTTGAAAAGTGTTCTGTTACTGCCCCATAATTTACATGGGGTTGACCAAACTTGCAGAAACATGTTTATTTCTGCTGAAAAACACGTTTTGACCCTTTCTGCACACTGGGGTTAAGATCTGAGTGTGTGGGCTCCTCTGAGCCTTGCTGTTACATGGGGATTCAGTTGTCTGAAAAAACGCGTTTATTTCGGGCTGAAAAACACGTTTTGAAAAGTGTTCTGTTACTGCCCCATAACTTACATGGGGTTGACCAAACTTGCAGAAACATGTTTATTTCTGCTGAAAAACACGTTTTGACCCTTTCTGCACACTGGGGTTAAGATCTGAGTGTGTGGGCTCCTCTGAGCCTTGCTGTTACATGGGGATTCAGTTGTCTGAAAAAACGCGTTTATTTCGGGCTGAAAAACACGTTTTGAAAAGTGTTCTGTTACTGCCCCATAACTTACATGGGGTTGACCAAACTTGCAGAAACATGTTTATTTCTGCTGAAAAACACGTTTTGACCCTTTCTGCACACTGGGGTTAAGAGCTGAGTGTGTGGGCTCCTCTGAGCCTTGCTGTTACATGGGGATTCAGTTGTCTGAAAAAACGCGTTTATTTCGGGCTGAAAAACACGTTTTGAAAAGTGTTCTGTTACTGTCCCATAACTTACATGGGGTTGACCAAACTTGCAGAAACATGTTTATTTCTGCTGAAAAACACGTTGTGACCCTTTCTGCACACTGGGGTTAAGAGCTGAGTGTGTGGGCTCCTCTGAGCCTTGCTGTTACATGGGGATTCAGTTGTCTGAAAAAACGCGTTTATTTCGGGCTGAAAAACACGTTTTGAAAAGTGTTCTGTTACTGCCCCATAACTTACATGGGGTTGACCAAACTTGCAGAAACATGTTTATTTCTGCTGAAAAACACGTTTTGACCCTTTCTGCACACTGGGGTTAAGAGCTGAGTGTGTGGGCTCCTCTGAGCCTTGCTGTTACATGGGGATTCAGTTGTCTGAAAAAACGCGTTTATTTCGGGCTGAAAAACACGTTTTGAAAAGTGTTCTGTTACTGTCCCATAATTTACATGGGGTTGACCAAACTTGCAGAAACGTGTTTATTTCTGCTGAAAAACACGTTGTGACCCTTTCTGCACACTGGGGTTAAGAGCTGAGTGTGTGGGCTCCTCTGAGCCTTGCTGTTACATGGGGATTCAGTTGTCTGAAAAAACGCGTTTATTTCGGGCTGAAAAACACGTTTTGAAAAGTGTTCTGTTACTGCCCCATAACTTACATGGGGTTGACCAAACTTGCAGAAACATGTTTATTTCTGCTGAAAAACACGTTTTGACCCTTTCTGCACACTGGGGTTAAGAGCTGAGTGTGTGGGCTCCTCTGAGCCTTGCTGTTACATGGGGATTCAGTTGTCTGAAAAAACGCGTTTATTTCGGGCTGAAAAACACGTTTTGAAAAGTGTTCTGTTACTGTCCCATAACTTACATGGGGTTGACCAAACTTGCAGAAACATGTTTATTTCTGCTGAAAAACACGTTTTGACCCTTTCTGCACACTGGGGTTAAGAGCTGAGTGTGTGGGCTCCTCTGAGCATTTCTGTTACATGGGGATTCAGTTGTCTGAAAAAACGCGTTTATTTCGGGCTGAAAAACACGTTTTGAAAAGTGTGCTGTTACTGCCCCATAACTTACATGGGGTTGACCAAACTTGCAGAAACATGTTTATTTCTGCTGAAAAACACGTTTTGACCCTTTCTGCACACTGGGGTTAAGAGCTGAGTGTGTGGGCTCCTCTGAGCCTTGCTGTTACATGGGGATTCAGTTGTCTGAAAAAACGCGTTTATTTCGGGCTGAAAAACACGTTTTGAAAAGTGTGCTGTTACTGCCCCATAACTTACATGGGGTTGACCAAACTTGCAGAAACATGTTTATTTCTGCTGAAAAACACGTTTTGACTCTTTCTGCACACTGGGGTTAAGAGCTGAGTGTGTGGGCTCCTCTGAGCCTTGCTGCTGCATGGGGATTCAGTTGTCTGAAAAAACGCGTTTATTTCGGGCTGAAAAACACGTTTTGAAAAGTGTTCTGTTACTGCCCCATAACTTACATGGGGTTGACCAAACTTGCAGAAACATGTTTATTTCTGCTGAAAAACACGTTTTGACCCTTTCTGCACACTGGGGTTAAGAGCTGAGTGTGTGGGCTCCTCTGAGCCTTGCTGTTACATGGGGATTCAGTTGTCTGAAAAAACGCGTTTATTTCGGGCTGAAAAACACGTTTTGAAAAGTGTTCTGTTACTGTCCCATAACTTACATGGGGTTGACCAAACTTGCAGAAACATGTTTATTTCTGCTGAAAAACACGTTTTGACCCTTTCTGCACACTGGGGTTAAGATCTGAGTGTGTGGGCTCCTCTGAGCCTTGCTGTTACATGGGGATTCAGTTGTCTGAAAAAACGCGTTTATTTCGGGCTGAAAAACACGTTTTGAAAAGTGTTCTGTTACTGCCCCATAACTTACATGGGGTTGACCAAACTTGCAGAAACATGTTTATTTCTGCTGAAAAACACGTTTTGACCCTTTCTGCACACTGGGGTTAAGAGCTGAGTGTGTGGGCTCCTCTGAGCCTTGCTGTTACATGGGGATTCAGTTGTCTGAAAAAACGCGTTTATTTCGGGCTGAAAAACACGTTTTGAAAAGTGTTCTGTTACTGTCCCATAACTTACATGGGGTTGACCAAACTTGCAGAAACATGTTTATTTCTGCTGAAAAACACGTTGTGACCCTTTCTGCACACTGGGGTTAAGAGCTGAGTGTGTGGGCTCCTCTGAGCCTTGCTGTTACATGGGGATTCAGTTGTCTGAAAAAACGCGTTTATTTCGGGCTGAAAAACACGTTTTGAAAAGTGTTCTGTTACTGCCCCATAACTTACATGGGGTTGACCAAACTTGCAGAAACATGTTTATTTCTGCTGAAAAACACGTTTTGACCCTTTCTGCACACTGGGGTTAAGAGCTGAGTGTGTGGGCTCCTCTGAGCCTTGCTGTTACATGGGGATTCAGTTGTCTGAAAAAACGCGTTTATTTCGGGCTGAAAAACACGTTTTGAAAAGTGTTCTGTTACTGTCCCATAACTTACATGGGGTTGACCAAACTTGCAGAAACATGTTTATTTCTGCTGAAAAACACGTTTTGACCCTTTCTGCACACTGGGGTTAAGAGCTGAGTGTGTGGGCTCCTCTGAGCCTTGCTGTTACATGGGGATTCAGTTGTCTGAAAAAACGCGTTTATTTCGGGCTGAAAAACACGTTTTGAAAAGTGTTCTGTTACTGCCCCATAACTTACATGGGGTTGACCAAACTTGCAGAAAAATGTTTATTTCTGCTGAAAAACACGTTTTGACCCTTTCTGCACACTGGGGTTAAGAGCTGAGTGTGTGGGCTCCTCTGAGCCTTGCTGTTACATGGGGATTCAGATGTCTGAAAAAACGCGTTTATTTCGGGCTGAAAAACACGTTTTAAGAAGTGTGCTGTTACTGCCCCATAACTTACATGGGGTTGACCAAACTTGCAGAAACATGTTTATTTCTGCTGAAAAACACGTTTTGACTCTCTCTGCACACTGGGGTTAAGAGCTGAGTGTGTGGGCTCCTCTGAGCCTTGCTGTTACATGGGGATTCAGTTGTCTGAAAAAACGCGTTTATTTCGGGCTGAAAAACACGTTTTGAAAAGTGTTCTGTTACTGCCCCATAACTTACATGGGGTTGACCAAACTTGCAGAAACATGTTTATTTCTGCTGAAAAACACGTTTTGACCCTTTCTGCACACTGGGGTTAAGAGCTGAGTGTGTGGGCTCCTCTGAGCCTTGCTGTTACATGGGGATTCAGTTGTCTGAAAAAACGCGTTTATTTCGGGCTGAAAAACACGTTTTGAAAAGTGTTCTGTTACTGTCCCATAATTTACATGGGGTTGACCAAACTTGCAGAAACGTGTTTATTTCTGCTGAAAAACACGTTGTGACCCTTTCTGCACACTGGGGTTAAGAGCTGAGTGTGTGGGCTCCTCTGAGCCTTGCTGTTACATGGGGATTCAGTTGTCTGAAAAAACGCGTTTATTTCGGGCTGAAAAACACGTTTTGAAAAGTGTTCTGTTACTGCCCCATAACTTACATGGGGTTGACCAAACTTGCAGAAACATGTTTATTTCTGCTGAAAAACACGTTTTGACCCTTTCTGCACACTGGGGTTAAGAGCTGAGTGTGTGGGCTCCTCTGAGCCTTGCTGTTACATGGGGATTCAGTTGTCTGAAAAAACGCGTTTATTTCGGGCTGAAAAACACGTTTTGAAAAGTGTTCTGTTACTGTCCCATAACTTACATGGGGTTGACCAAACTTGCAGAAACATGTTTATTTCTGCTGAAAAACACGTTTTGACCCTTTCTGCACACTGGGGTTAAGAGCTGAGTGTGTGGGCTCCTCTGAGCATTTCTGTTACATGGGGATTCAGTTGTCTGAAAAAACGCGTTTATTTCGGGCTGAAAAACACGTTTTGAAAAGTGTGCTGTTACTGCCCCATAACTTACATGGGGTTGACCAAACTTGCAGAAACATGTTTATTTCTGCTGAAAAACACGTTTTGACCCTTTCTGCACACTGGGGTTAAGAGCTGAGTGTGTGGGCTCCTCTGAGCCTTGCTGTTACATGGGGATTCAGTTGTCTGAAAAAACGCGTTTATTTCGGGCTGAAAAACACGTTTTGAAAAGTGTTCTGTTACTGCCCCATAATTTACATGGGGTTGACCAAACTTGCAGAAACATGTTTATTTCTGCTGAAAAACACGTTTTGACCCTTTCTGCACACTGGGGTTAAGATCTGAGTGTGTGGGCTCCTCTGAGCCTTGCTGTTACATGGGGATTCAGTTGTCTGAAAAAACGCGTTTATTTCGGGCTGAAAAACACGTTTTGAAAAGTGTTCTGTTACTGCCCCATAACTTACATGGGGTTGACCAAACTTGCAGAAACATGTTTATTTCTGCTGAAAAACACGTTTTGACCCTTTCTGCACACTGGGGTTAAGAGCTGAGTGTGTGGGCTCCTCTGAGCCTTGCTGTTACATGGGGATTCAGTTGTCTGAAAAAACGCGTTTATTTCGGGCTGAAAAACACGTTTTGAAAAGTGTTCTGTTACTGTCCCATAACTTACATGGGGTTGACCAAACTTGCAGAAACATGTTTATTTCTGCTGAAAAACACGTTGTGACCCTTTCTGCACACTGGGGTTAAGAGCTGAGTGTGTGGGCTCCTCTGAGCCTTGCTGTTACATGGGGATTCAGTTGTCTGAAAAAACGCGTTTATTTCGGGCTGAAAAACACGTTTTGAAAAGTGTTCTGTTACTGCCCCATAACTTACATGGGGTTGACCAAACTTGCAGAAACATGTTTATTTCTGCTGAAAAACACGTTTTGACCCTTTCTGCACACTGGGGTTAAGAGCTGAGTGTGTGGGCTCCTCTGAGCCTTGCTGTTACATGGGGATTCAGTTGTCTGAAAAAACGCGTTTATTTCGGGCTGAAAAACACGTTTTGAAAAGTGTTCTGTTACTGTCCCATAACTTACATGGGGTTGACCAAACTTGCAGAAACATGTTTATTTCTGCTGAAAAACACGTTGTGACCCTTTCTGCACACTGGGGTTAAGAGCTGAGTGTGTGGGCTCCTCTGAGCCTTGCTGTTACATGGGGATTCAGTTGTCTGAAAAAACGCGTTTATTTCGGGCTGAAAAACACGTTTTGAAAAGTGTTCTGTTACTGCCCCATAACTTACATGGGGTTGACCAAACTTGCAGAAACATGTTTATTTCTGCTGAAAAACACGTTTTGACCCTTTCTGCACACTGGGGTTAAGAGCTGAGTGTGTGGGCTCCTCTGAGCCTTGCTGTTACATGGGGATTCAGTTGTCTGAAAAAACGCGTTTATTTCGGGCTGAAAAACACGTTTTGAAAAGTGTTCTGTTACTGTCCCATAACTTACATGGGGTTGACCAAACTTGCAGAAACATGTTTATTTCTGCTGAAAAACACGTTTTGACCCTTTCTGCACACTGGGGTTAAGAGCTGAGTGTGTGGGCTCCTCTGAGCCTTGCTGTTACATGGGGATTCAGTTGTCTGAAAAAACGCGTTTATTTCGGGCTGAAAAACACGTTTTGAAAAGTGTTCTGTTACTGCCCCATAACTTACATGGGGTTGACCAAACTTGCAGAAAAATGTTTATTTCTGCTGAAAAACACGTTTTGACCCTTTCTGCACACTGGGGTTAAGAGCTGAGTGTGTGGGCTCCTCTGAGCCTTGCTGTTACATGGGGATTCAGATGTCTGAAAAAACGCGTTTATTTCGGGCTGAAAAACACGTTTTAAGAAGTGTGCTGTTACTGCCCCATAACTTACATGGGGTTGACCAAACTTGCAGAAACATGTTTATTTCTGCTGAAAAACACGTTTTGACTCTCTCTGCACACTGGGGTTAAGAGCTGAGTGTGTGGGCTCCTCTGAGCCTTGCTGTTACATGGGGATTCAGTTGTCTGAAAAAACGCGTTTATTTCGGGCTGAAAAACACGTTTTGAAAAGTGTTCTGTTACTGCCCCATAACTTACATGGGGTTGACCAAACTTGCAGAAACATGTTTATTTCTGCTGAAAAACACGTTTTGACCCTTTCTGCACACTGGGGTTAAGATCTGAGTGTGTGGGCTCCTCTGAGCCTTGCTGTTACATGGGGATTCAGTTGTCTGAAAAAACGCGTTTATTTCGGGCTGAAAAACACGTTTTGAAAAGTGTTCTGTTACTGTCCCATAACTTACATGGGGTTGACCAAACTTGCAGAAACATGTTTATTTCTGCTGAAAAACACGTTTTGACCCTTTCTGCACACTGGGGTTAAGATCTGAGTGTGTGGGCTCCTCTGAGCCTTGCTGTTACATGGGGATTCAGTTGTCTGAAAAAACGCGTTTATTTCGGGCTGAAAAACACGTTTTGAAAAGTGTTCTGTTACTGCCCCATAACTTACATGGTGTTGACCAAACTTGCAGAAAAATGTTTATTTCTGCTGAAAAACACGTTTTGACCCTTTCTGCACACTGGGGTTAAGAGCTGAGTGTGTGGGCTCCTCTGAGCCTTGCTGTTACATGGGGATTCAGTTGTCTGAAAAAACGCGTTTATTTCGGGCTGAAAAACACGTTTTGAAAAGTGTTCTGTTACTGTCCCATAACTTACATGGGGTTGACCAAACTTGCAGAAACATGTTTATTTCTGCTGAAAAACACGTTGTGACCCTTTCTGCACACTGGGGTTAAGAGCTGAGTGTGTGGGCTCCTCTGAGCCTTGCTGTTACATGGGGATTCAGTTGTCTGAAAAAACGCGTTTATTTCGGGCTGAAAAACACGTTTTGAAAAGTGTTCTGTTACTGCCCCATAACTTACATGGGGTTGACCAAACTTGTAGAAAAATGTTTATTTCTGCTGAAAAACACGTTTTGACCCTTTCTGCACACTGGGGTTAAGAGCTGAGTGTGTGGGCTCCTCTGAGCCTTGCTGTTACATGGGGATTCAGATGTCTGAAAAAACGCGTTTATTTCGGGCTGAAAAACACGTTTTGAAAAGTGTGCTGTTACTGCCCCATAACTTACATGGGGTTGACCAAACTTGCAGAAACATGTTTATTTCTGCTGAAAAACACGTTTTGACTCTTTCTGCACACTGGGGTTAAGAGCTGAGTGTGTGGGCTCCTCTGAGCCTTGCTGCTGCATGGGGATTCAGTTGTCTGAAAAAACGCGTTTATTTCGGGCTGAAAAACACGTTTTGAAAAGTGTTCTGTTACTGCCCCATAACTTACATGGGGTTGACCAAACTTGCAGAAACATGTTTATTTCTGCTGAAAAACACGTTTTGACCCTTTCTGCACACTGGGGTTAAGAGCTGAGTGTGTGGGCTCCTCTGAGCCTTGCTGTTACATGGGGATTCAGTTGTCTGAAAAAACGCGTTTATTTCGGGCTGAAAAACACGTTTTGAAAAGTGTTCTGTTACTGCCCCATAACTTACATGGGGTTGACCAAACTTGCAGAAACATGTTTATTTCTGCTGAAAAACACGTTTTGACCCTTTCTGCACACTGGGGTTAAGAGCTGAGTGTGTGGGCTCCTCTGAGCCTTGCTGTTACATGGGGATTCAGTTGTCTGAAAAAACGCGTTTATTTCGGGCTGAAAAACACGTTTTGAAAAGTGTTCTGTTACTGTCCCATAACTTACATGGGGTTGACCAAACTTGCAGAAACATGTTTATTTCTGCTGAAAAACACGTTGTGACCCTTTCTGCACACTGGGGTTAAGAGCTGAGTGTGTGGGCTCCTCTGAGCCTTGCTGTTACATGGGGATTCAGTTGTCTGAAAAAACGCGTTTATTTCGGGCTGAAAAACACGTTTTGAAAAGTGTTCTGTTACTGCCCCATAACTTACATGGGGTTGACCAAACTTGCAGAAACATGTTTATTTCTGCTGAAAAACACGTTTTGACCCTTTCTGCACACTGGGGTTAAGAGCTGAGTGTGTGGGCTCCTCTGAGCCTTGCTGTTACATGGGGATTCAGTTGTCTGAAAAAACGCGTTTATTTCGGGCTGAAAAACACGTTTTGAAAAGTGTTCTGTTACTGTCCCATAACTTACATGGGGTTGACCAAACTTGCAGAAACATGTTTATTTCTGCTGAAAAACACGTTTTGACCCTTTCTGCACACTGGGGTTAAGAGCTGAGTGTGTGGGCTCCTCTGAGCCTTGCTGTTACATGGGGATTCAGTTGTCTGAAAAAACGCGTTTATTTCGGGCTGAAAAACACGTTTTGAAAAGTGTTCTGTTACTGCCCCATAACTTACATGGGGTTGACCAAACTTGCAGAAAAATGTTTATTTCTGCTGAAAAACACGTTTTGACCCTTTCTGCACACTGGGGTTAAGAGCTGAGTGTGTGGGCTCCTCTGAGCCTTGCTGTTACATGGGGATTCAGATGTCTGAAAAAACGCGTTTATTTCGGGCTGAAAAACACGTTTTAAGAAGTGTGCTGTTACTGCCCCATAACTTACATGGGGTTGACCAAACTTGCAGAAACATGTTTATTTCTGCTGAAAAACACGTTTTGACTCTCTCTGCACACTGGGGTTAAGAGCTGAGTGTGTGGGCTCCTCTGAGCCTTGCTGTTACATGGGGATTCAGTTGTCTGAAAAAACGCGTTTATTTCGGGCTGAAAAACACGTTTTGAAAAGTGTTCTGTTACTGCCCCATAACTTACATGGGGTTGACCAAACTTGCAGAAACATGTTTATTTCTGCTGAAAAACACGTTTTGACCCTTTCTGCACACTGGGGTTAAGATCTGAGTGTGTGGGCTCCTCTGAGCCTTGCTGTTACATGGGGATTCAGTTGTCTGAAAAAACGCGTTTATTTCGGGCTGAAAAACACGTTTTGAAAAGTGTTCTGTTACTGTCCCATAACTTACATGGGGTTGACCAAACTTGCAGAAACATGTTTATTTCTGCTGAAAAACACGTTTTGACCCTTTCTGCACACTGGGGTTAAGATCTGAGTGTGTGGGCTCCTCTGAGCCTTGCTGTTACATGGGGATTCAGTTGTCTGAAAAAACGCGTTTATTTCGGGCTGAAAAACACGTTTTGAAAAGTGTTCTGTTACTGCCCCATAACTTACATGGTGTTGACCAAACTTGCAGAAAAATGTTTATTTCTGCTGAAAAACACGTTTTGACCCTTTCTGCACACTGGGGTTAAGAGCTGAGTGTGTGGGCTCCTCTGAGCCTTGCTGTTACATGGGGATTCAGTTGTCTGAAAAAACGCGTTTATTTCGGGCTGAAAAACACGTTTTGAAAAGTGTTCTGTTACTGTCCCATAACTTACATGGGGTTGACCAAACTTGCAGAAACATGTTTATTTCTGCTGAAAAACACGTTGTGACCCTTTCTGCACACTGGGGTTAAGAGCTGAGTGTGTGGGCTCCTCTGAGCCTTGCTGTTACATGGGGATTCAGTTGTCTGAAAAAACGCGTTTATTTCGGGCTGAAAAACACGTTTTGAAAAGTGTTCTGTTACTGCCCCATAACTTACATGGGGTTGACCAAACTTGTAGAAAAATGTTTATTTCTGCTGAAAAACACGTTTTGACCCTTTCTGCACACTGGGGTTAAGAGCTGAGTGTGTGGGCTCCTCTGAGCCTTGCTGTTACATGGGGATTCAGATGTCTGAAAAAACGCGTTTATTTCGGGCTGAAAAACACGTTTTGAAAAGTGTGCTGTTACTGCCCCATAACTTACATGGGGTTGACCAAACTTGCAGAAACATGTTTATTTCTGCTGAAAAACACGTTTTGACTCTTTCTGCACACTGGGGTTAAGAGCTGAGTGTGTGGGCTCCTCTGAGCCTTGCTGCTGCATGGGGATTCAGTTGTCTGAAAAAACGCGTTTATTTCGGGCTGAAAAACACGTTTTGAAAAGTGTTCTGTTACTGCCCCATAACTTACATGGGGTTGACCAAACTTGCAGAAACATGTTTATTTCTGCTGAAAAACACGTTTTGACCCTTTCTGCACACTGGGGTTAAGAGCTGAGTGTGTGGGCTCCTCTGAGCCTTGCTGTTACATGGGGATTCAGTTGTCTGAAAAAACGCGTTTATTTCGGGCTGAAAAACACGTTTTGAAAAGTGTTCTGTTACTGCCCCATAACTTACATGGGGTTGACCAAACTTGCAGAAACATGTTTATTTCTGCTGAAAAACACGTTTTGACCCTTTCTGCACACTGGGGTTAAGAGCTGAGTGTGTGGGCTCCTCTGAGCCTTGCTGTTACATGGGGATTCAGTTGTCTGAAAAAACGCGTTTATTTCGGGCTGAAAAACACGTTTTGAAAAGTGTTCTGTTACTGTCCCATAACTTACATGGGGTTGACCAAACTTGCAGAAACATGTTTATTTCTGCTGAAAAACACGTTGTGACCCTTTCTGCACACTGGGGTTAAGAGCTGAGTGTGTGGGCTCCTCTGAGCCTTGCTGTTACATGGGGATTCAGTTGTCTGAAAAAACGCGTTTATTTCGGGCTGAAAAACACGTTTTGAAAAGTGTTCTGTTACTGCCCCATAACTTACATGGGGTTGACCAAACTTGCAGAAACATGTTTATTTCTGCTGAAAAACACGTTTTGACCCTTTCTGCACACTGGGGTTAAGAGCTGAGTGTGTGGGCTCCTCTGAGCCTTGCTGTTACATGGGGATTCAGTTGTCTGAAAAAACGCGTTTATTTCGGGCTGAAAAACACGTTTTGAAAAGTGTTCTGTTACTGTCCCATAACTTACATGGGGTTGACCAAACTTGCAGAAACATGTTTATTTCTGCTGAAAAACACGTTGTGACCCTTTCTGCACACTGGGGTTAAGAGCTGAGTGTGTGGGCTCCTCTGAGCCTTGCTGTTACATGGGGATTCAGTTGTCTGAAAAAACGCGTTTATTTCGGGCTGAAAAACACGTTTTGAAAAGTGTTCTGTTACTGCCCCATAACTTACATGGGGTTGACCAAACTTGCAGAAACATGTTTATTTCTGCTGAAAAACACGTTTTGACCCTTTCTGCACACTGGGGTTAAGAGCTGAGTGTGTGGGCTCCTCTGAGCCTTGCTGTTACATGGGGATTCAGTTGTCTGAAAAAACGCGTTTATTTCGGGCTGAAAAACACGTTTTGAAAAGTGTTCTGTTACTGTCCCATAACTTACATGGGGTTGACCAAACTTGCAGAAACATGTTTATTTCTGCTGAAAAACACGTTTTGACCCTTTCTGCACACTGGGGTTAAGAGCTGAGTGTGTGGGCTCCTCTGAGCCTTGCTGTTACATGGGGATTCAGTTGTCTGAAAAAACGCGTTTATTTCGGGCTGAAAAACACGTTTTGAAAAGTGTTCTGTTACTGCCCCATAACTTACATGGGGTTGACCAAACTTGCAGAAAAATGTTTATTTCTGCTGAAAAACACGTTTTGACCCTTTCTGCAGACTGGGGTTAAGAGCTGAGTGTGTGGGCTCCTCTGAGCCTTGCTGTTACATGGGGATTCAGATGTCTGAAAAAACGCGTTTATTTCGGGCTGAAAAACACGTTTTAAGAAGTGTGCTGTTACTGCCCCATAACTTACATGGGGTTGACCAAACTTGCAGAAACATGTTTATTTCTGCTGAAAAACACGTTTTGACTCTCTCTGCACACTGGGGTTAAGAGCTGAGTGTGTGGGCTCCTCTGAGCCTTGCTGTTACATGGGGATTCAGTTGTCTGAAAAAACGCGTTTATTTCGGGCTGAAAAACACGTTTTGAAAAGTGTTCTGTTACTGCCCCATAACTTACATGGGGTTGACCAAACTTGCAGAAACATGTTTATTTCTGCTGAAAAACACGTTTTGACCCTTTCTGCACACTGGGGTTAAGATCTGAGTGTGTGGGCTCCTCTGAGCCTTGCTGTTACATGGGGATTCAGTTGTCTGAAAAAACGCGTTTATTTCGGGCTGAAAAACACGTTTTGAAAAGTGTTCTGTTACTGTCCCATAACTTACATGGGGTTGACCAAACTTGCAGAAACATGTTTATTTCTGCTGAAAAACACGTTTTGACCCTTTCTGCACACTGGGGTTAAGATCTGAGTGTGTGGGCTCCTCTGAGCCTTGCTGTTACATGGGGATTCAGTTGTCTGAAAAAACGCGTTTATTTCGGGCTGAAAAACACGTTTTGAAAAGTGTTCTGTTACTGCCCCATAACTTACATGGTGTTGACCAAACTTGCAGAAAAATGTTTATTTCTGCTGAAAAACACGTTTTGACCCTTTCTGCACACTGGGGTTAAGAGCTGAGTGTGTGGGCTCCTCTGAGCCTTGCTGTTACATGGGGATTCAGTTGTCTGAAAAAACGCGTTTATTTCGGGCTGAAAAACACGTTTTGAAAAGTGTTCTGTTACTGTCCCATAACTTACATGGGGTTGACCAAACTTGCAGAAACATGTTTATTTCTGCTGAAAAACACGTTGTGACCCTTTCTGCACACTGGGGTTAAGAGCTGAGTGTGTGGGCTCCTCTGAGCCTTGCTGTTACATGGGGATTCAGTTGTCTGAAAAAACGCGTTTATTTCGGGCTGAAAAACACGTTTTGAAAAGTGTTCTGTTACTGCCCCATAACTTACATGGGGTTGACCAAACTTGTAGAAAAATGTTTATTTCTGCTGAAAAACACGTTTTGACCCTTTCTGCACACTGGGGTTAAGAGCTGAGTGTGTGGGCTCCTCTGAGCCTTGCTGTTACATGGGGATTCAGATGTCTGAAAAAACGCGTTTATTTCGGGCTGAAAAACACGTTTTGAAAAGTGTGCTGTTACTGCCCCATAACTTACATGGGGTTGACCAAACTTGCAGAAACATGTTTATTTCTGCTGAAAAACACGTTTTGACTCTTTCTGCACACTGGGGTTAAGAGCTGAGTGTGTGGGCTCCTCTGAGCCTTGCTGCTGCATGGGGATTCAGTTGTCTGAAAAAACGCGTTTATTTCGGGCTGAAAAACACGTTTTGAAAAGTGTTCTGTTACTGCCCCATAACTTACATGGGGTTGACCAAACTTGCAGAAACATGTTTATTTCTGCTGAAAAACACGTTTTGACCCTTTCTGCACACTGGGGTTAAGAGCTGAGTGTGTGGGCTCCTCTGAGCCTTGCTGTTACATGGGGATTCAGATGTCTGAAAAAACGCGTTTATTTCGGGCTGAAAAACACGTTTTAAGAAGTGTGCTGTTACTGCCCCATAACTTACATGGGGTTGACCAAACTTGCAGAAACATGTTTATTTCTGCTGAAAAACACGTTTTGACTCTCTCTGCACACTGGGGTTAAGAGCTGAGTGTGTGGGCTCCTCTGAGCCTTGCTGTTACATGGGGATTCAGTTGTCTGAAGAAACGCGTTTATTTCGGGCTGAAAAACACGTTTTGAAAAGTGTTCTGTTACTGCCCCATAACTTACATGGGGTTGACCAAACTTGCAGAAACATGTTTATTTCTGCTGAAAAACACGTTTTGACCCTTTCTGCACACTGGGGTTAAGATCTGAGTGTGTGGGCTCCTCTGAGCCTTGCTGTTACATGGGGATTCAGTTGTCTGAAAAAACGCGTTTATTTCGGGCTGAAAAACACGTTTTGAAAAGTGTTCTGTTACTGTCCCATAACTTACATGGGGTTGACCAAACTTGCAGAAACATGTTTATTTCTGCTGAAAAACACGTTTTGACCCTTTCTGCACACTGGGGTTAAGATCTGAGTGTGTGGGCTCCTCTGAGCCTTGCTGTTACATGGGGATTCAGTTGTCTGAAAAAACGCGTTTATTTCGGGCTGAAAAACACGTTTTGAAAAGTGTTCTGTTACTGTCCCATAACTTACATGGGGTTGACCAAACTTGCAGAAACATGTTTATTTCTGCTGAAAAACACGTTTTGACCCTTTCTGCACACTGGGGTTAAGAGCTGAGTGTGTGGGCTCCTCTGAGCCTTGCTGTTACATGGGGATTCAGTTGTCTGAAAAAACGCGTTTATTTCGGGCTGAAAAACACGTTTTGAAAAGTGTTCTGTTACTGCCCCATAACTTACATGGGGTTGACCAAACTTGCAGAAACATGTTTATTTCTGCTGAAAAACACGTTTTGACCCTTTCTGCACACTGGGGTTAAGAGCTGAGTGTGTGGGCTCCTCTGAGCCTTGCTGTTACATGGGGATTCAGATGTCTGAAAAAACGCGTTTATTTCGGGCTGAAAAACACGTTTTGAAAAGTGTGCTGTTACTGCCCCATAACTTACATGGGGTTGACCAATCTTGCAGAAACATGTTTATTTCTGCTGAAAAACATGTTTTGACTCTTTCTGCACACTGGGGTTAAGAGCTGAGTGTGTGGGCTCCTCTGAGCCTTGCTGCTGCATGGGGATTCAGTTGTCTGAAAAAACGCGTTTATTTCGGGCTGAAAAACACGTTTTGAAAAGTGTTCTGTTACTGCCCCATAACTTACATGGGGTTGACCAAACTTGCAGAAACATGTTTATTTCTGCTGAAAAACACGTTTTGACCCTTTCTGCACACTGGGGTTAAGAGCTGAGTGTGTGGGCTCCTCTGAGCCTTGCTGTTACATGGGGATTCAGTTGTCTGAAAAAACGCGTTTATTTCGGGCTGAAAAACACGTTTTGAAAAGTGTTCTGTTACTGTCCCATAACTTACATGGGGTTGACCAAACTTGCAGAAACATGTTTATTTCTGCTGAAAAACACTTTTTGACCCTTTCTGCACACTGGGGTTAAGAGCTGAGTGTGTGGGCTCCTCTGAGCCTTTCTGTTACATGGGGATTCAGTTGTCTGAAAAAACGCGTTTATTTCGGGCTGAAAAACACGTTTTGAAAAGTGTTCTGTTACTGCCCCATAACTTACATGGGGTTGACCAAACTTGCAGAAAAATGTTTATTTCTGCTGAAAAACACGTTTTGACCCTTTCTGCACACTGGGGTTAAGAGCTGAGTGTGTGGGCTCCTCTGAGCCTTGCTGTTACATGGGGATTCAGATGTCTGAAAAAACGCGTTTATTTCGGGCTGAAAAACACGTTTTGAAAAGTGTGCTGTTACTGCCCCATAACTTACATGGGGTTGACCAAACTTGCAGAAACATGTTTATTTCTGCTGAAAAACACGTTTTGACTCTTTCTGCACACTGGGGTTAAGAGCTGAGTGTGTGGGCTCCTCTGAGCCTTGCTGCTGCATGGGGATTCAGTTGTCTGAAAAAACGCGTTTATTTCGGGCTGAAAAACACGTTTTGAAAAGTGTTCTGTTACTGCCCCATAACTTACATGGGGTTGACCAAACTTGCAGAAACATGTTTATTTCTGCTGAAAAACACGTTTTGACCCTTTCTGCACACTGGGGTTAAGAGCTGAGTGTGTGGGCTCCTCTGAGCCTTGCTGTTACATGGGGATTCAGTTGTCTGAAAAAACGCGTTTATTTCGGGCTGAAAAACACGTTTTGAAAAGTGTTCTGTTACTGTCCCATAACTTACATGGGGTTGACCAAACTTGCAGAAACATGTTTATTTCTGCTGAAAAACACGTTTTGACCCTTTCTGCACACTGGGGTTAAGATCTGAGTGTGTGGGCTCCTCTGAGCCTTGCTGTTACATGGGGATTCAGTTGTCTGAAAAAACGCGTTTATTTCGGGCTGAAAAACACGTTTTGAAAAGTGTTCTGTTACTGCCCCATAACTTACATGGGGTTGACCAAACTTGCAGAAACATGTTTATTTCTGCTGAAAAACACGTTTTGACCCTTTCTGCACACTGGGGTTAAGAGCTGAGTGTGTGGGCTCCTCTGAGCCTTGCTGTTACATGGGGATTCAGTTGTCTGAAAAAACGCGTTTATTTCGGGCTGAAAAACACGTTTTGAAAAGTGTTCTGTTACTGTCCCATAACTTACATGGGGTTGACCAAACTTGCAGAAACATGTTTATTTCTGCTGAAAAACACGTTGTGACCCTTTCTGCACACTGGGGTTAAGAGCTGAGTGTGTGGGCTCCTCTGAGCCTTGCTGTTACATGGGGATTCAGTTGTCTGAAAAAACGCGTTTATTTCGGGCTGAAAAACACGTTTTGAAAAGTGTTCTGTTACTGCCCCATAACTTACATGGGGTTGACCAAACTTGTAGAAAAATGTTTATTTCTGCTGAAAAACACGTTTTGACCCTTTCTGCACACTGGGGTTAAGAGCTGAGTGTGTGGGCTCCTCTGAGCCTTGCTGTTACATGGGGATTCAGATGTCTGAAAAAACGCGTTTATTTCGGGCTGAAAAACACGTTTTGAAAAGTGTGCTGTTACTGCCCCATAACTTACATGGGGTTGACCAAACTTGCAGAAACATGTTTATTTCTGCTGAAAAACACGTTTTGACTCTTTCTGCACACTGGGGTTAAGAGCTGAGTGTGTGGGCTCCTCTGAGCCTTGCTGCTGCATGGGGATTCAGTTGTCTGAAAAAACGCGTTTATTTCGGGCTGAAAAACACGTTTTGAAAAGTGTTCTGTTACTGCCCCATAACTTACATGGGGTTGACCAAACTTGCAGAAACATGTTTATTTCTGCTGAAAAACACGTTTTGACCCTTTCTGCACACTGGGGTTAAGAGCTGAGTGTGTGGGCTCCTCTGAGCCTTGCTGTTACATGGGGATTCAGATGTCTGAAAAAACGCGTTTATTTCGGGCTGAAAAACACGTTTTAAGAAGTGTGCTGTTACTGCCCCATAACTTACATGGGGTTGACCAAACTTGCAGAAACATGTTTATTTCTGCTGAAAAACACGTTTTGACTCTCTCTGCACACTGGGGTTAAGAGCTGAGTGTGTGGGCTCCTCTGAGCCTTGCTGTTACATGGGGATTCAGTTGTCTGAAAAAACGCGTTTATTTCGGGCTGAAAAACACGTTTTGAAAAGTGTTCTGTTACTGCCCCATAACTTACATGGGGTTGACCAAACTTGCAGAAACATGTTTATTTCTGCTGAAAAACACGTTTTGACCCTTTCTGCACACTGGGGTTAAGATCTGAGTGTGTGGGCTCCTCTGAGCCTTGCTGTTACATGGGGATTCAGTTGTCTGAAAAAACGCGTTTATTTCGGGCTGAAAAACACGTTTTGAAAAGTGTTCTGTTACTGTCCCATAACTTACATGGGGTTGACCAAACTTGCAGAAACATGTTTATTTCTGCTGAAAAACACGTTTTGACCCTTTCTGCACACTGGGGTTAAGATCTGAGTGTGTGGGCTCCTCTGAGCCTTGCTGTTACATGGGGATTCAGTTGTCTGAAAAAACGCGTTTATTTCGGGCTGAAAAACACGTTTTGAAAAGTGTTCTGTTACTGTCCCATAACTTACATGGGGTTGACCAAACTTGCAGAAACATGTTTATTTCTGCTGAAAAACACGTTTTGACCCTTTCTGCACACTGGGGTTAAGAGCTGAGTGTGTGGGCTCCTCTGAGCCTTGCTGTTACATGGGGATTCAGTTGTCTGAAAAAACGCGTTTATTTCGGGCTGAAAAACACGTTTTGAAAAGTGTTCTGTTACTGCCCCATAACTTACATGGGGTTGACCAAACTTGCAGAAACATGTTTATTTCTGCTGAAAAACACGTTTTGACCCTTTCTGCACACTGGGGTTAAGAGCTGAGTGTGTGGGCTCCTCTGAGCCTTGCTGTTACATGGGGATTCAGATGTCTGAAAAAACGCGTTTATTTCGGGCTGAAAAACACGTTTTGAAAAGTGTGCTGTTACTGCCCCATAACTTACATGGGGTTGACCAATCTTGCAGAAACATGTTTATTTCTGCTGAAAAACATGTTTTGACTCTTTCTGCACACTGGGGTTAAGAGCTGAGTGTGTGGGCTCCTCTGAGCCTTGCTGCTGCATGGGGATTCAGTTGTCTGAAAAAACGCGTTTATTTCGGGCTGAAAAACACGTTTTGAAAAGTGTTCTGTTACTGCCCCATAACTTACATGGGGTTGACCAAACTTGCAGAAACATGTTTATTTCTGCTGAAAAACACGTTTTGACCCTTTCTGCACACTGGGGTTAAGAGCTGAGTGTGTGGGCTCCTCTGAGCCTTGCTGTTACATGGGGATTCAGTTGTCTGAAAAAACGCGTTTATTTCGGGCTGAAAAACACGTTTTGAAAAGTGTTCTGTTACTGTCCCATAACTTACATGGGGTTGACCAAACTTGCAGAAACATGTTTATTTCTGCTGAAAAACACTTTTTGACCCTTTCTGCACACTGGGGTTAAGAGCTGAGTGTGTGGGCTCCTCTGAGCCTTTCTGTTACATGGGGATTCAGTTGTCTGAAAAAACGCGTTTATTTCGGGCTGAAAAACACGTTTTGAAAAGTGTTCTGTTACTGCCCCATAACTTACATGGGGTTGACCAAACTTGCAGAAAAATGTTTATTTCTGCTGAAAAACACGTTTTGACCCTTTCTGCACACTGGGGTTAAGAGCTGAGTGTGTGGGCTCCTCTGAGCCTTGCTGTTACATGGGGATTCAGATGTCTGAAAAAACGCGTTTATTTCGGGCTGAAAAACACGTTTTGAAAAGTGTGCTGTTACTGCCCCATAACTTACATGGGGTTGACCAAACTTGCAGAAACATGTTTATTTCTGCTGAAAAACACGTTTTGACTCTTTCTGCACACTGGGGTTAAGAGCTGAGTGTGTGGGCTCCTCTGAGCCTTGCTGCTGCATGGGGATTCAGTTGTCTGAAAAAACGCGTTTATTTCGGGCTGAAAAACACGTTTTGAAAAGTGTTCTGTTACTGCCCCATAACTTACATGGGGTTGACCAAACTTGCAGAAACATGTTTATTTCTGCTGAAAAACACGTTTTGACCCTTTCTGCACACTGGGGTTAAGAGCTGAGTGTGTGGGCTCCTCTGAGCCTTGCTGTTACATGGGGATTCAGTTGTCTGAAAAAACGCGTTTATTTCGGGCTGAAAAACACGTTTTGAAAAGTGTTCTGTTACTGTCCCATAACTTACATGGGGTTGACCAAACTTGCAGAAACATGTTTATTTCTGCTGAAAAACACGTTTTGACCCTTTCTGCACACTGGGGTTAAGATCTGAGTGTGTGGGCTCCTCTGAGCCTTGCTGTTACATGGGGATTCAGTTGTCTGAAAAAACGCGTTTATTTCGGGCTGAAAAACACGTTTTGAAAAGTGTTCTGTTACTGCCCCATAACTTACATGGGGTTGACCAAACTTGCAGAAACATGTTTATTTCTGCTGAAAAACACGTTTTGACCCTTTCTGCACACTGGGGTTAAGAGCTGAGTGTGTGGGCTCCTCTGAGCCTTGCTGTTACATGGGGATTCAGTTGTCTGAAAAAACGCGTTTATTTCGGGCTGAAAAACACGTTTTGAAAAGTGTTCTGTTACTGTCCCATAACTTACATGGGGTTGACCAAACTTGCAGAAACATGTTTATTTCTGCTGAAAAACACGTTGTGACCCTTTCTGCACACTGGGGTTAAGAGCTGAGTGTGTGGGCTCCTCTGAGCCTTGCTGTTACATGGGGATTCAGTTGTCTGAAAAAACGCGTTTATTTCGGGCTGAAAAACACGTTTTGAAAAGTGTTCTGTTACTGCCCCATAACTTACATGGGGTTGACCAAACTTGCAGAAACATGTTTATTTCTGCTGAAAAACACGTTTTGACCCTTTCTGCACACTGGGGTTAAGAGCTGAGTGTGTGGGCTCCTCTGAGCCTTGCTGTTACATGGGGATTCAGTTGTCTGAAAAAACGCGTTTATTTCGGGCTGAAAAACACGTTTTGAAAAGTGTTCTGTTACTGTCCCATAACTTACATGGGGTTGACCAAACTTGCAGAAACATGTTTATTTCTGCTGAAAAACACTTTTTGACCCTTTCTGCACACTGGGGTTAAGAGCTGAGTGTGTGGGCTCCTCTGAGCCTTTCTGTTACATGGGGATTCAGTTGTCTGAAAAAACGCGTTTATTTCGGGCTGAAAAACACGTTTTGAAAAGTGTTCTGTTACTGCCCCATAACTTACATGGGGTTGACCAAACTTGCAGAAAAATGTTTATTTCTGCTGAAAAACACGTTTTGACCCTTTCTGCACACTGGGGTTAAGAGCTGAGTGTGTGGGCTCCTCTGAGCCTTGCTGTTACATGGGGATTCAGATGTCTGAAAAAACGCGTTTATTTCGGGCTGAAAAACACGTTTTGAAAAGTGTGCTGTTACTGCCCCATAACTTACATGGGGTTGACCAAACTTGCAGAAACATGTTTATTTCTGCTGAAAAACACGTTTTGACTCTTTCTGCACACTGGGGTTAAGAGCTGAGTGTGTGGGCTCCTCTGAGCCTTGCTGCTGCATGGGGATTCAGTTGTCTGAAAAAACGCGTTTATTTCGGGCTGAAAAACACGTTTTGAAAAGTGTTCTGTTACTGCCCCATAACTTACATGGGGTTGACCAAACTTGCAGAAACATGTTTATTTCTGCTGAAAAACACGTTTTGACCCTTTCTGCACACTGGGGTTAAGAGCTGAGTGTGTGGGCTCCTCTGAGCCTTGCTGTTACATGGGGATTCAGTTGTCTGAAAAAACGCGTTTATTTCGGGCTGAAAAACACGTTTTGAAAAGTGTTCTGTTACTGCCCCATAACTTACATGGGGTTGACCAAACTTGCAGAAACATGTTTATTTCTGCTGAAAAACACGTTTTGACCCTTTCTGCACACTGGGGTTAAGATCTGAGTGTGTGGGCTCCTCTGAGCCTTGCTGTTACATGGGGATTCAGTTGTCTGAAAAAACGCGTTTATTTCGGGCTGAAAAACACGTTTTGAAAAGTGTTCTGTTACTGCCCCATAACTTACATGGGGTTGACCAAACTTGCAGAAACATGTTTATTTCTGCTGAAAAACACGTTTTGACCCTTTCTGCACACTGGGGTTAAGAGCTGAGTGTGTGGGCTCCTCTGAGCCTTGCTGTTACATGGGGATTCAGTTGTCTGAAAAAACGCGTTTATTTCGGGCTGAAAAACACGTTTTGAAAAGTGTTCTGTTACTGTCCCATAACTTACATGGGGTTGACCAAACTTGCAGAAACATGTTTATTTCTGCTGAAAAACACGTTGTGACCCTTTCTGCACACTGGGGTTAAGAGCTGAGTGTGTGGGCTCCTCTGAGCCTTGCTGTTACATGGGGATTCAGTTGTCTGAAAAAACGCGTTTATTTCGGGCTGAAAAACACGTTTTGAAAAGTGTTCTGTTACTGCCCCATAACTTACATGGGGTTGACCAAACTTGCAGAAACATGTTTATTTCTGCTGAAAAACACGTTTTGACCCTTTCTGCACACTGGGGTTAAGAGCTGAGTGTGTGGGCTCCTCTGAGCCTTGCTGTTACATGGGGATTCAGTTGTCTGAAAAAACGCGTTTATTTCGGGCTGAAAAACACGTTTTGAAAAGTGTTCTGTTACTGTCCCATAATTTACATGGGGTTGACCAAACTTGCAGAAACGTGTTTATTTCTGCTGAAAAACACGTTGTGACCCTTTCTGCACACTGGGGTTAAGAGCTGAGTGTGTGGGCTCCTCTGAGCCTTGCTGTTACATGGGGATTCAGTTGTCTGAAAAAACGCGTTTATTTCGGGCTGAAAAACACGTTTTGAAAAGTGTTCTGTTACTGCCCCATAACTTACATGGGGTTGACCAAACTTGCAGAAACATGTTTATTTCTGCTGAAAAACACGTTTTGACCCTTTCTGCACACTGGGGTTAAGAGCTGAGTGTGTGGGCTCCTCTGAGCCTTGCTGTTACATGGGGATTCAGTTGTCTGAAAAAACGCGTTTATTTCGGGCTGAAAAACACGTTTTGAAAAGTGTTCTGTTACTGTCCCATAACTTACATGGGGTTGACCAAACTTGCAGAAACATGTTTATTTCTGCTGAAAAACACGTTTTGACCCTTTCTGCACACTGGGGTTAAGAGCTGAGTGTGTGGGCTCCTCTGAGCATTTCTGTTACATGGGGATTCAGTTGTCTGAAAAAACGCGTTTATTTCGGGCTGAAAAACACGTTTTGAAAAGTGTGCTGTTACTGCCCCATAACTTACATGGGGTTGACCAAACTTGCAGAAACATGTTTATTTCTGCTGAAAAACACGTTTTGACCCTTTCTGCACACTGGGGTTAAGATCTGAGTGTGTGGGCTCCTCTGAGCCTTGCTGTTACATGGGGATTCAGTTGTCTGAAAAAACGCGTTTATTTCGGGCTGAAAAACACGTTTTGAAAAGTGTTCTGTTACTGTCCCATAACTTACATGGGGTTGACCAAACTTGCAGAAACATGTTTATTTCTGCTGAAAAACACGTTTTGACCCTTTCTGCACACTGGGGTTAAGAGCTGAGTGTGTGGGCTCCTCTGAGCCTTGCTGTTACATGGGGATTCAGTTGTCTGAAAAAACGCGTTTATTTCGGGCTGAAAAACACGTTTTGAAAAGTGTTCTGTTACTGCCCCATAACTTACATGGGGTTGACCAAACTTGCAGAAACATGTTTATTTCTGCTGAAAAACACGTTTTGACCCTTTCTGCACACTGGGGTTAAGAGCTGAGTGTGTGGGCTCCTCTGAGCCTTGCTGTTACATGGGGATTCAGATGTCTGAAAAAACGCGTTTATTTCGGGCTGAAAAACACGTTTTGAAAAGTGTGCTGTTACTGCCCCATAACTTACATGGGGTTGACCAATCTTGCAGAAACATGTTTATTTCTGCTGAAAAACATGTTTTGACTCTTTCTGCACACTGGGGTTAAGAGCTGAGTGTGTGGGCTCCTCTGAGCCTTGCTGCTGCATGGGGATTCAGTTGTCTGAAAAAACGCGTTTATTTCGGGCTGAAAAACACGTTTTGAAAAGTGTTCTGTTACTGCCCCATAACTTACATGGGGTTGACCAAACTTGCAGAAACATGTTTATTTCTGCTGAAAAACACGTTTTGACCCTTTCTGCACACTGGGGTTAAGAGCTGAGTGTGTGGGCTCCTCTGAGCCTTGCTGTTACATGGGGATTCAGTTGTCTGAAAAAACGCGTTTATTTCGGGCTGAAAAACACGTTTTGAAAAGTGTTCTGTTACTGTCCCATAACTTACATGGGGTTGACCAAACTTGCAGAAACATGTTTATTTCTGCTGAAAAACACTTTTTGACCCTTTCTGCACACTGGGGTTAAGAGCTGAGTGTGTGGGCTCCTCTGAGCCTTTCTGTTACATGGGGATTCAGTTGTCTGAAAAAACGCGTTTATTTCGGGCTGAAAAACACGTTTTGAAAAGTGTTCTGTTACTGCCCCATAACTTACATGGGGTTGACCAAACTTGCAGAAAAATGTTTATTTCTGCTGAAAAACACGTTTTGACCCTTTCTGCACACTGGGGTTAAGAGCTGAGTGTGTGGGCTCCTCTGAGCCTTGCTGTTACATGGGGATTCAGATGTCTGAAAAAACGCGTTTATTTCGGGCTGAAAAACACGTTTTGAAAAGTGTGCTGTTACTGCCCCATAACTTACATGGGGTTGACCAAACTTGCAGAAACATGTTTATTTCTGCTGAAAAACACGTTTTGACTCTTTCTGCACACTGGGGTTAAGAGCTGAGTGTGTGGGCTCCTCTGAGCCTTGCTGCTGCATGGGGATTCAGTTGTCTGAAAAAACGCGTTTATTTCGGGCTGAAAAACACGTTTTGAAAAGTGTTCTGTTACTGCCCCATAACTTACATGGGGTTGACCAAACTTGCAGAAACATGTTTATTTCTGCTGAAAAACACGTTTTGACCCTTTCTGCACACTGGGGTTAAGAGCTGAGTGTGTGGGCTCCTCTGAGCCTTGCTGTTACATGGGGATTCAGTTGTCTGAAAAAACGCGTTTATTTCGGGCTGAAAAACACGTTTTGAAAAGTGTTCTGTTACTGTCCCATAACTTACATGGGGTTGACCAAACTTGCAGAAACATGTTTATTTCTGCTGAAAAACACGTTTTGACCCTTTCTGCACACTGGGGTTAAGATCTGAGTGTGTGGGCTCCTCTGAGCCTTGCTGTTACATGGGGATTCAGTTGTCTGAAAAAACGCGTTTATTTCGGGCTGAAAAACACGTTTTGAAAAGTGTTCTGTTACTGCCCCATAACTTACATGGGGTTGACCAAACTTGCAGAAACATGTTTATTTCTGCTGAAAAACACGTTTTGACCCTTTCTGCACACTGGGGTTAAGAGCTGAGTGTGTGGGCTCCTCTGAGCCTTGCTGTTACATGGGGATTCAGTTGTCTGAAAAAACGCGTTTATTTCGGGCTGAAAAACACGTTTTGAAAAGTGTTCTGTTACTGTCCCATAACTTACATGGGGTTGACCAAACTTGCAGAAACATGTTTATTTCTGCTGAAAAACACGTTGTGACCCTTTCTGCACACTGGGGTTAAGAGCTGAGTGTGTGGGCTCCTCTGAGCCTTGCTGTTACATGGGGATTCAGTTGTCTGAAAAAACGCGTTTATTTCGGGCTGAAAAACACGTTTTGAAAAGTGTTCTGTTACTGCCCCATAACTTACATGGGGTTGACCAAACTTGCAGAAACATGTTTATTTCTGCTGAAAAACACGTTTTGACCCTTTCTGCACACTGGGGTTAAGAGCTGAGTGTGTGGGCTCCTCTGAGCCTTGCTGTTACATGGGGATTCAGTTGTCTGAAAAAACGCGTTTATTTCGGGCTGAAAAACACGTTTTGAAAAGTGTTCTGTTACTGTCCCATAACTTACATGGGGTTGACCAAACTTGCAGAAACATGTTTATTTCTGCTGAAAAACACTTTTTGACCCTTTCTGCACACTGGGGTTAAGAGCTGAGTGTGTGGGCTCCTCTGAGCCTTTCTGTTACATGGGGATTCAGTTGTCTGAAAAAACGCGTTTATTTCGGGCTGAAAAACACGTTTTGAAAAGTGTTCTGTTACTGCCCCATAACTTACATGGGGTTGACCAAACTTGCAGAAAAATGTTTATTTCTGCTGAAAAACACGTTTTGACCCTTTCTGCACACTGGGGTTAAGAGCTGAGTGTGTGGGCTCCTCTGAGCCTTGCTGTTACATGGGGATTCAGATGTCTGAAAAAACGCGTTTATTTCGGGCTGAAAAACACGTTTTGAAAAGTGTGCTGTTACTGCCCCATAACTTACATGGGGTTGACCAAACTTGCAGAAACATGTTTATTTCTGCTGAAAAACACGTTTTGACTCTTTCTGCACACTGGGGTTAAGAGCTGAGTGTGTGGGCTCCTCTGAGCCTTGCTGCTGCATGGGGATTCAGTTGTCTGAAAAAACGCGTTTATTTCGGGCTGAAAAACACGTTTTGAAAAGTGTTCTGTTACTGCCCCATAACTTACATGGGGTTGACCAAACTTGCAGAAACATGTTTATTTCTGCTGAAAAACACGTTTTGACCCTTTCTGCACACTGGGGTTAAGAGCTGAGTGTGTGGGCTCCTCTGAGCCTTGCTGTTACATGGGGATTCAGTTGTCTGAAAAAACGCGTTTATTTCGGGCTGAAAAACACGTTTTGAAAAGTGTTCTGTTACTGCCCCATAACTTACATGGGGTTGACCAAACTTGCAGAAACATGTTTATTTCTGCTGAAAAACACGTTTTGACCCTTTCTGCACACTGGGGTTAAGATCTGAGTGTGTGGGCTCCTCTGAGCCTTGCTGTTACATGGGGATTCAGTTGTCTGAAAAAACGCGTTTATTTCGGGCTGAAAAACACGTTTTGAAAAGTGTTCTGTTACTGCCCCATAACTTACATGGGGTTGACCAAACTTGCAGAAACATGTTTATTTCTGCTGAAAAACACGTTTTGACCCTTTCTGCACACTGGGGTTAAGAGCTGAGTGTGTGGGCTCCTCTGAGCCTTGCTGTTACATGGGGATTCAGTTGTCTGAAAAAACGCGTTTATTTCGGGCTGAAAAACACGTTTTGAAAAGTGTTCTGTTACTGTCCCATAACTTACATGGGGTTGACCAAACTTGCAGAAACATGTTTATTTCTGCTGAAAAACACGTTGTGACCCTTTCTGCACACTGGGGTTAAGAGCTGAGTGTGTGGGCTCCTCTGAGCCTTGCTGTTACATGGGGATTCAGTTGTCTGAAAAAACGCGTTTATTTCGGGCTGAAAAACACGTTTTGAAAAGTGTTCTGTTACTGCCCCATAACTTACATGGGGTTGACCAAACTTGCAGAAACATGTTTATTTCTGCTGAAAAACACGTTTTGACCCTTTCTGCACACTGGGGTTAAGAGCTGAGTGTGTGGGCTCCTCTGAGCCTTGCTGTTACATGGGGATTCAGTTGTCTGAAAAAACGCGTTTATTTCGGGCTGAAAAACACGTTTTGAAAAGTGTTCTGTTACTGTCCCATAATTTACATGGGGTTGACCAAACTTGCAGAAACGTGTTTATTTCTGCTGAAAAACACGTTGTGACCCTTTCTGCACACTGGGGTTAAGAGCTGAGTGTGTGGGCTCCTCTGAGCCTTGCTGTTACATGGGGATTCAGTTGTCTGAAAAAACGCGTTTATTTCGGGCTGAAAAACACGTTTTGAAAAGTGTTCTGTTACTGCCCCATAACTTACATGGGGTTGACCAAACTTGCAGAAACATGTTTATTTCTGCTGAAAAACACGTTTTGACCCTTTCTGCACACTGGGGTTAAGAGCTGAGTGTGTGGGCTCCTCTGAGCCTTGCTGTTACATGGGGATTCAGTTGTCTGAAAAAACGCGTTTATTTCGGGCTGAAAAACACGTTTTGAAAAGTGTTCTGTTACTGTCCCATAACTTACATGGGGTTGACCAAACTTGCAGAAACATGTTTATTTCTGCTGAAAAACACGTTTTGACCCTTTCTGCACACTGGGGTTAAGAGCTGAGTGTGTGGGCTCCTCTGAGCATTTCTGTTACATGGGGATTCAGTTGTCTGAAAAAACGCGTTTATTTCGGGCTGAAAAACACGTTTTGAAAAGTGTGCTGTTACTGCCCCATAACTTACATGGGGTTGACCAAACTTGCAGAAACATGTTTATTTCTGCTGAAAAACACGTTTTGACCCTTTCTGCACACTGGGGTTAAGATCTGAGTGTGTGGGCTCCTCTGAGCCTTGCTGTTACATGGGGATTCAGTTGTCTGAAAAAACGCGTTTATTTCGGGCTGAAAAACACGTTTTGAAAAGTGTTCTGTTACTGCCCCATAACTTACATGGGGTTGACCAAACTTGCAGAAACATGTTTATTTCTGCTGAAAAACACGTTTTGACCCTTTCTGCACACTGGGGTTAAGAGCTGAGTGTGTGGGCTCCTCTGAGCCTTGCTGTTACATGGGGATTCAGTTGTCTGAAAAAACGCGTTTATTTCGGGCTGAAAAACACGTTTTGAAAAGTGTTCTGTTACTGTCCCATAACTTACATGGGGTTGACCAAACTTGCAGAAACATGTTTATTTCTGCTGAAAAACACGTTGTGACCCTTTCTGCACACTGGGGTTAAGAGCTGAGTGTGTGGGCTCCTCTGAGCCTTGCTGTTACATGGGGATTCAGTTGTCTGAAAAAACGCGTTTATTTCGGGCTGAAAAACACGTTTTGAAAAGTGTTCTGTTACTGCCCCATAACTTACATGGGGTTGACCAAACTTGCAGAAACATGTTTATTTCTGCTGAAAAACACGTTTTGACCCTTTCTGCACACTGGGGTTAAGAGCTGAGTGTGTGGGCTCCTCTGAGCCTTGCTGTTACATGGGGATTCAGTTGTCTGAAAAAACGCGTTTATTTCGGGCTGAAAAACACGTTTTGAAAAGTGTTCTGTTACTGTCCCATAACTTACATGGGGTTGACCAAACTTGCAGAAACATGTTTATTTCTGCTGAAAAACACGTTGTGACCCTTTCTGCAAACTGGGGTTAAGAGCTGAGTGTGTGGGCTCCTCTGAGCCTTGCTGTTACATGGGGATTCAGTTGTCTGAAAAAACGCGTTTATTTCGGGCTGAAAAACACGTTTTGAAAAGTGTTCTGTTACTGCCCCATAACTTACATGGGGTTGACCAAACTTGCAGAAACATGTTTATTTCTGCTGAAAAACACGTTTTGACCCTTTCTGCACACTGGGGTTAAGAGCTGAGTGTGTGGGCTCCTCTGAGCCTTGCTGTTACATGGGGATTCAGTTGTCTGAAAAAACGCGTTTATTTCGGGCTGAAAAACACGTTTTGAAAAGTGTTCTGTTACTGTCCCATAACTTACATGGGGTTGACCAAACTTGCAGAAACATGTTTATTTCTGCTGAAAAACACGTTTTGACCCTTTCTGCACACTGGGGTTAAGAGCTGAGTGTGTGGGCTCCTCTGAGCCTTGCTGTTACATGGGGATTCAGTTGTCTGAAAAAACGCGTTTATTTCGGGCTGAAAAACACGTTTTGAAAAGTGTTCTGTTACTGCCCCATAACTTACATGGGGTTGACCAAACTTGCAGAAAAATGTTTATTTCTGCTGAAAAACACGTTTTGACCCTTTCTGCACACTGGGGTTAAGAGCTGAGTGTGTGGGCTCCTCTGAGCCTTGCTGTTACATGGGGATTCAGATGTCTGAAAAAACGCGTTTATTTCGGGCTGAAAAACACGTTTTAAGAAGTGTGCTGTTACTGCCCCATAACTTACATGGGGTTGACCAAACTTGCAGAAACATGTTTATTTCTGCTGAAAAACACGTTTTGACTCTCTCTGCACACTGGGGTTAAGAGCTGAGTGTGTGGGCTCCTCTGAGCCTTGCTGTTACATGGGGATTCAGTTGTCTGAAAAAACGCGTTTATTTCGGGCTGAAAAACACGTTTTGAAAAGTGTTCTGTTACTGCCCCATAACTTACATGGGGTTGACCAAACTTGCAGAAACATGTTTATTTCTGCTGAAAAACACGTTTTGACCCTTTCTGCACACTGGGGTTAAGATCTGAGTGTGTGGGCTCCTCTGAGCCTTGCTGTTACATGGGGATTCAGATGTCTGAAAAAACGCATTTATTTCGGGCTGAAAAACACGTTTTGAAAAGTGTGCTGTTACTGCCCCATAACTTACATGGGGTTGACCAAACTTGCAGAAACATGTTTATTTCTGCTGAAAAACACGTTTTGACTCTTTCTGCACACTGGGGTTAAGAGCTGAGTGTGTGGGCTCCTCTGAGCCTTGCTGCTGCATGGGGATTCAGTTGTCTGAAAAAACGCGTTTATTTCGGGCTGAAAAACACGTTTTGAAAAGTGTTCTGTTACTGCCCCATAACTTACATGGGGTTGACCAAACTTGCAGAAACATGTTTATTTCTGCTGAAAAACACGTTTTGACCCTTTCTGCACACTGGGGTTAAGAGCTGAGTGTGTGGGCTCCTCTGAGCCTTGCTGTTACATGGGGATTCAGATGTCTGAAAAAACGCGTTTATTTCGGGCTGAAAAACACGTTTTAAGAAGTGTGCTGTTACTGCCCCATAACTTACATGGGGTTGACCAAACTTGCAGAAACATGTTTATTTCTGCTGAAAAACACGTTTTGACTCTCTCTGCACACTGGGGTTAAGAGCTGAGTGTGTGGGCTCCTCTGAGCCTTGCTGTTACATGGGGATTCAGTTGTCTGAAAAAACGCGTTTATTTCGGGCTGAAAAACACGTTTTGAAAAGTGTTCTGTTACTGCCCCATAACTTACATGGGGTTGACCAAACTTGCAGAAACATGTTTATTTCTGCTGAAAAACACGTTTTGACCCTTTCTGCACACTGGGGTTAAGATCTGAGTGTGTGGGCTCCTCTGAGCCTTGCTGTTACATGGGGATTCAGTTGTCTGAAAAAACGCGTTTATTTCGGGCTGAAAAACACGTTTTGAAAAGTGTTCTGTTACTGTCCCATAACTTACATGGGGTTGACCAAACTTGCAGAAACATGTTTATTTCTGCTGAAAAACACGTTTTGACCCTTTCTGCACACTGGGGTTAAGATCTGAGTGTGTGGGCTCCTCTGAGCCTTGCTGTTACATGGGGATTCAGTTGTCTGAAAAAACGCGTTTATTTCGGGCTGAAAAACACGTTTTGAAAAGTGTTCTGTTACTGCCCCATAACTTACATGGTGTTGACCAAACTTGCAGAAAAATGTTTATTTCTGCTGAAAAACACGTTTTGACCCTTTCTGCACACTGGGGTTAAGAGCTGAGTGTGTGGGCTCCTCTGAGCCTTGCTGTTACATGGGGATTCAGTTGTCTGAAAAAACGCGTTTATTTCGGGCTGAAAAACACGTTTTGAAAAGTGTTCTGTTACTGCCCCATAACTTACATGGGGTTGACCAAACTTGCAGAAACATGTTTATTTCTGCTGAAAAACACGTTTTGACCCTTTCTGCACACTGGGGTTAAGAGCTGAGTGTGTGGGCTCCTCTGAGCCTTGCTGTTACATGGGGATTCAGTTGTCTGAAAAAACGCGTTTATTTCGGGCTGAAAAACACGTTTTGAAAAGTGTTCTGTTACTGTCCCATAACTTACATGGGGTTGACCAAACTTGCAGAAACATGTTTATTTCTGCTGAAAAACACGTTGTGACCCTTTCTGCACACTGGGGTTAAGAGCTGAGTGTGTGGGCTCCTCTGAGCCTTGCTGTTACATGGGGATTCAGTTGTCTGAAAAAACGCGTTTATTTCGGGCTGAAAAACACGTTTTGAAAAGTGTTCTGTTACTGCCCCATAACTTACATGGGGTTGACCAAACTTGTAGAAAAATGTTTATTTCTGCTGAAAAACACGTTTTGACCCTTTCTGCACACTGGGGTTAAGAGCTGAGTGTGTGGGCTCCTCTGAGCCTTGCTGTTACATGGGGATTCAGATGTCTGAAAAAACGCGTTTATTTCGGGCTGAAAAACACGTTTTGAAAAGTGTGCTGTTACTGCCCCATAACTTACATGGGGTTGACCAAACTTGCAGAAACATGTTTATTTCTGCTGAAAAACACGTTTTGACTCTTTCTGCACACTGGGGTTAAGAGCTGAGTGTGTGGGCTCCTCTGAGCCTTGCTGCTGCATGGGGATTCAGTTGTCTGAAAAAACGCGTTTATTTCGGGCTGAAAAACACGTTTTGAAAAGTGTTCTGTTACTGCCCCATAACTTACATGGGGTTGACCAAACTTGCAGAAACATGTTTATTTCTGCTGAAAAACACGTTTTGACCCTTTCTGCACACTGGGGTTAAGATCTGAGTGTGTGGGCTCCTCTGAGCCTTGCTGTTACATGGGGATTCAGTTGTCTGAAAAAACGCGTTTATTTCGGGCTGAAAAACACGTTTTGAAAAGTGTTCTGTTACTGCCCCATAACTTACATGGGGTTGACCAAACTTGCAGAAACATGTTTATTTCTGCTGAAAAACACGTTTTGACCCTTTCTGCACACTGGGGTTAAGAGCTGAGTGTGTGGGCTCCTCTGAGCCTTGCTGTTACATGGGGATTCAGTTGTCTGAAAAAACGCGTTTATTTCGGGCTGAAAAACACGTTTTGAAAAGTGTTCTGTTACTGTCCCATAACTTACATGGGGTTGACCAAACTTGCAGAAACATGTTTATTTCTGCTGAAAAACACGTTGTGACCCTTTCTGCACACTGGGGTTAAGAGCTGAGTGTGTGGGCTCCTCTGAGCCTTGCTGTTACATGGGGATTCAGTTGTCTGAAAAAACGCGTTTATTTCGGGCTGAAAAACACGTTTTGAAAAGTGTTCTGTTACTGCCCCATAACTTACATGGGGTTGACCAAACTTGCAGAAACATGTTTATTTCTGCTGAAAAACACGTTTTGACCCTTTCTGCACACTGGGGTTAAGAGCTGAGTGTGTGGGCTCCTCTGAGCCTTGCTGTTACATGGGGATTCAGTTGTCTGAAAAAACGCGTTTATTTCGGGCTGAAAAACACGTTTTGAAAAGTGTTCTGTTACTGTCCCATAATTTACATGGGGTTGACCAAACTTGCAGAAACATGTTTATTTCTGCTGAAAAACACGTTGTGACCCTTTCTGCACACTGGGGTTAAGAGCTGAGTGTGTGGGCTCCTCTGAGCCTTGCTGTTACATGGGGATTCAGTTGTCTGAAAAAACGCGTTTATTTCGGGCTGAAAAACACGTTTTGAAAAGTGTTCTGTTACTGCCCCATAACTTACATGGGGTTGACCAAACTTGCAGAAACATGTTTATTTCTGCTGAAAAACACGTTTTGACCCTTTCTGCACACTGGGGTTAAGAGCTGAGTGTGTGGGCTCCTCTGAGCATTTCTGTTACATGGGGATTCAGTTGTCTGAAAAAACGCGTTTATTTCGGGCTGAAAAACACGTTTTGAAAAGTGTGCTGTTACTGCCCCATAACTTACATGGGGTTGACCAAACTTGCAGAAACATGTTTATTTCTGCTGAAAAACACGTTTTGACCCTTTCTGCACACTGGGGTTAAGATCTGAGTGTGTGGGCTCCTCTGAGCCTTGCTGTTACATGGGGATTCAGTTGTCTGAAAAAACGCGTTTATTTCGGGCTGAAAAACACGTTTTGAAAAGTGTTCTGTTACTGCCCCATAACTTACATGGGGTTGACCAAACTTGCAGAAACATGTTTATTTCTGCTGAAAAACACGTTTTGACCCTTTCTGCACACTGGGGTTAAGAGCTGAGTGTGTGGGCTCCTCTGAGCCTTGCTGTTACATGGGGATTCAGTTGTCTGAAAAAACGCGTTTATTTCGGGCTGAAAAACACGTTTTGAAAAGTGTTCTGTTACTGTCCCATAACTTACATGGGGTTGACCAAACTTGCAGAAACATGTTTATTTCTGCTGAAAAACACGTTGTGACCCTTTCTGCACACTGGGGTTAAGAGCTGAGTGTGTGGGCTCCTCTGAGCCTTGCTGTTACATGGGGATTCAGATGTCTGAAAAAACGCGTTTATTTCGGGCTGAAAAACACGTTTTGAAAAGTGTGCTGTTACTGCCCCATAACTTACATGGGGTTGACCAAACTTGCAGAAACATGTTTATTTCTGCTGAAAAACACGTTTTGACTCTTTCTGCACACTGGGGTTAAGAGCTGAGTGTGTGGGCTCCTCTGAGCCTTGCTGCTGCATGGGGATTCAGTTGTCTGAAAAAACGCGTTTATTTCGGGCTGAAAAACACGTTTTGAAAAGTGTTCTGTTACTGCCCCATAACTTACATGGGGTTGACCAAACTTGCAGAAACATGTTTATTTCTGCTGAAAAACACGTTTTGACCCTTTCTGCACACTGGGGTTAAGAGCTGAGTGTGTGGGCTCCTCTGAGCCTTGCTGTTACATGGGGATTCAGATGTCTGAAAAAACGCGTTTATTTCGGGCTGAAAAACACGTTTTGAAAAGTGTGCTGTTACTGCCCCATAACTTACATGGGGTTGACCAAACTTGCAGAAACATGTTTATTTCTGCTGAAAAACACGTTTTGACTCTTTCTGCACACTGGGGTTAAGAGCTGAGTGTGTGGGCTCCTCTGAGCCTTGCTGCTGCATGGGGATTCAGTTGTCTGAAAAAACGCGTTTATTTCGGGCTGAAAAACACGTTTTGAAAAGTGTTCTGTTACTGCCCCATAACTTACATGGGGTTGACCAAACTTGCAGAAACATGTTTATTTCTGCTGAAAAACACGTTTTGACCCTTTCTGCACACTGGGGTTAAGAGCTGAGTGTGTGGGCTCCTCTGAGCCTTGCTGTTACATGGGGATTCAGATGTCTGAAAAAACGCGTTTATTTCGGGCTGAAAAACACGTTTTAAGAAGTGTGCTGTTACTGCCCCATAACTTACATGGGGTTGACCAAACTTGCAGAAACATGTTTATTTCTGCTGAAAAACACGTTTTGACTCTCTCTGCACACTGGGGTTAAGAGCTGAGTGTGTGGGCTCCTCTGAGCCTTGCTGTTACATGGGGATTCAGTTGTCTGAAAAAACGCGTTTATTTCGGGCTGAAAAACACGTTTTGAAAAGTGTTCTGTTACTGCCCCATAACTTACATGGGGTTGACCAAACTTGCAGAAACATGTTTATTTCTGCTGAAAAACACGTTTTGACCCTTTCTGCACACTGGGGTTAAGATCTGAGTGTGTGGGCTCCTCTGAGCCTTGCTGTTACATGGGGATTCAGTTGTCTGAAAAAACGCGTTTATTTCGGGCTGAAAAACACGTTTTGAAAAGTGTTCTGTTACTGCCCCATAACTTACATGGGGTTGACCAAACTTGCAGAAACATGTTTATTTCTGCTGAAAAACACGTTTTGACCCTTTCTGCACACTGGGGTTAAGAGCTGAGTGTGTGGGCTCCTCTGAGCCTTGCTGTTACATGGGGATTCAGTTGTCTGAAAAAACGCGTTTATTTCGGGCTGAAAAACACGTTTTGAAAAGTGTTCTGTTACTGCCCCATAACTTACATGGGGTTGACCAAACTTGCAGAAACATGTTTATTTCTGCTGAAAAACACGTTTTGACCCTTTCTGCACACTGGGGTTAAGAGCTGAGTGTGTGGGCTCCTCTGAGCCTTGCTGTTACATGGGGATTCAGTTGTCTGAAAAAACGCGTTTATTTCGGGCTGAAAAACACGTTTTGAAAAGTGTTCTGTTACTGTCCCATAACTTACATGGGGTTGACCAAACTTGCAGAAACATGTTTATTTCTGCTGAAAAACACGTTGTGACCCTTTCTGCACACTGGGGTTAAGAGCTGAGTGTGTGGGCTCCTCTGAGCCTTGCTGTTACATGGGGATTCAGTTGTCTGAAAAAACGCGTTTATTTCGGGCTGAAAAACACGTTTTGAAAAGTGTTCTGTTACTGCCCCATAACTTACATGGGGTTGACCAAACTTGCAGAAACATGTTTATTTCTGCTGAAAAACACGTTTTGACCCTTTCTGCACACTGGGGTTAAGAGCTGAGTGTGTGGGCTCCTCTGAGCCTTGCTGTTACATGGGGATTCAGTTGTCTGAAAAAACGCGTTTATTTCGGGCTGAAAAACACGTTTTGAAAAGTGTTCTGTTACTGTCCCATAACTTACATGGGGTTGACCAAACTTGCAGAAACATGTTTATTTCTGCTGAAAAACACTTTTTGACCCTTTCTGCACACTGGGGTTAAGAGCTGAGTGTGTGGGCTCCTCTGAGCCTTTCTGTTACATGGGGATTCAGTTGTCTGAAAAAACGCGTTTATTTCGGGCTGAAAAACACGTTTTGAAAAGTGTTCTGTTACTGCCCCATAACTTACATGGGGTTGACCAAACTTGCAGAAAAATGTTTATTTCTGCTGAAAAACACGTTTTGACCCTTTCTGCACACTGGGGTTAAGAGCTGAGTGTGTGGGCTCCTCTGAGCCTTGCTGTTACATGGGGATTCAGATGTCTGAAAAAACGCGTTTATTTCGGGCTGAAAAACACGTTTTGAAAAGTGTGCTGTTACTGCCCCATAACTTACATGGGGTTGACCAAACTTGCAGAAACATGTTTATTTCTGCTGAAAAACACGTTTTGACTCTTTCTGCACACTGGGGTTAAGAGCTGAGTGTGTGGGCTCCTCTGAGCCTTGCTGCTGCATGGGGATTCAGTTGTCTGAAAAAACGCGTTTATTTCGAGCTGAAAAACACGTTTTGAAAAGTGTTCTGTTACTGCCCCATAACTTACATGGGGTTGACCAAACTTGCAGAAACATGTTTATTTCTGCTGAAAAACACGTTTTGACTCTCTCTGCACACTGGGGTTAAGAGCTGAGTGTGTGGGCTCTTCTGAGCCTTGCTGTTGCATGGGGATTCAGTTGTCTGAAAAAACGCGTTTATTTCGGGCTGAAAAACACGTTTTGAAAAGTGTTCTGTTACTGTCCCATAACTTACATGGGGTTGACCAAACTTGTAGAAACATGTCTATTTCTGCTGAAAAACACGTTTTGACCCTTTCTGCACACTGGGGTTAAGATCTGAGTGTGTGGGCTCCTCTGAGCCTTGCTGTTACATGGGGATTCAGTTGTCTGAAAAAACGCGTTTATTTCGGGCTGAAAAACACGTTTTGAAAAGTGTTCTGTTACTGCCCCATAACTTACATGGGGTTGACCAAACTTGCAGAAACATGTTTATTTCTGCTGAAAAACACGTTTTGACCCTTTCTGCACACTGGGGTTAAGATCTGAGTGTGTGGGCTCCTCTGAGCCTTGCTGTTACATGGGGATTCAGTTGTCTGAAAAAACGCGTTTATTTCGGGCTGAAAAACACGTTTTGAAAAGTGTTCTGTTACTGCCCCATAACTTACATGGGGTTGACCAAACTTGCAGAAACATGTTTATTTCTGCTGAAAAACATGTTTTGACTCTTTCTGCACACTGGGGTTAAGAGCTGAGTGTGTGGGCTCCTCTGAGCCTTGCTGCTGCATGGGGATTCAGTTGTCTGAAAAAACGCGTTTATTTCGGGCTGAAAAACACGTTTTGAAAAGTGTTCTGTTACTGCCCCATAACTTACATGGGGTTGACCAAACTTGCAGAAACATGTTTATTTCTGCTGAAAAACACGTTTTGACCCTTTCTGCACACTGGGGTTAAGAGCTGAGTGTGTGGGCTCCTCTGAGCCTTGCTGTTACATGGGGATTCAGTTGTCTGAAAAAACGCGTTTATTTCGGGCTGAAAAACACGTTTTGAAAAGTGTTCTGTTACTGCCCCATAACTTACATGGGGTTGACCAAACTTGCAGAAACATGTTTATTTCTGCTGAAAAACACGTTTTGACCCTTTCTGCACACTGGGGTTAAGATCTGAGTGTGTGGGCTCCTCTGAGCCTTGCTGTTACATGGGGATTCAGTTGTCTGAAAAAACGCGTTTATTTCGGGCTGAAAAACACGTTTTGAAAAGTGTTCTGTTACTGTCCCATAACTTACATGGGGTTGACCAAACTTGCAGAAACATGTTTATTTCTGCTGAAAAACACGTTGTGACCCTTTCTGCACACTGGGGTTAAGAGCTGAGTGTGTGGGCTCCTCTGAGCCTTGCTGTTACATGGGGATTCAGTTGTCTGAAAAAACGCGTTTATTTCGGGCTGAAAAACACGTTTTGAAAAGTGTTCTGTTACTGCCCCATAACTTACATGGGGTTGACCAAACTTGCAGAAACATGTTTATTTCTGCTGAAAAACACGTTTTGACCCTTTCTGCACACTGGGGTTAAGAGCTGAGTGTGTGGGCTCCTCTGAGCCTTGCTGTTACATGGGGATTCAGTTGTCTGAAAAAACGCGTTTATTTCGGGCTGAAAAACACGTTTTGAAAAGTGTTCTGTTACTGTCCCATAACTTACATGGGGTTGACCAAACTTGCAGAAACATGTTTATTTCTGCTGAAAAACACGTTGTGACCCTTTCTGCACACTGGGGTTAAGAGCTGAGTGTGTGGGCTCCTCTGAGCCTTGCTGTTACATGGGGATTCAGTTGTCTGAAAAAACGCGTTTATTTCGGGCTGAAAAACACGTTTTGAAAAGTGTTCTGTTACTGCCCCATAACTTACATGGGGTTGACCAAACTTGCAGAAACATGTTTATTTCTGCTGAAAAACACGTTTTGACCCTTTCTGCACACTGGGGTTAAGAGCTGAGTGTGTGGGCTCCTCTGAGCCTTGCTGTTACATGGGGATTCAGTTGTCTGAAAAAACGCGTTTATTTCGGGCTGAAAAACACGTTTTGAAAAGTGTTCTGTTACTGTCCCATAACTTACATGGGGTTGACCAAACTTGCAGAAACATGTTTATTTCTGCTGAAAAACACGTTTTGACCCTTTCTGCACACTGGGGTTAAGAGCTGAGTGTGTGGGCTCCTCTGAGCCTTTCTGTTACATGGGGATTCAGTTGTCTGAAAAAACGCGTTTATTTCGGGCTGAAAAACACGTTTTGAAAAGTGTTCTGTTACTGCCCCATAACTTACATGGGGTTGACCAAACTTGCAGAAAAATGTTTATTTCTGCTGAAAAACACGTTTTGACCCTTTCTGCACACTGGGGTTAAGAGCTGAGTGTGTGGGCTCCTCTGAGCCTTGCTGTTACATGGGGATTCAGATGTCTGAAAAAACGCGTTTATTTCGGGCTGAAAAACACGTTTTGAAAAGTGTGCTGTTACTGCCCCATAACTTACATGGGGTTGACCAATCTTGCAGAAACATGTTTATTTCTGCTGAAAAACATGTTTTGACTCTTTCTGCACACTGGGGTTAAGAGCTGAGTGTGTGGGCTCCTCTGAGCCTTGCTGCTGCATGGGGATTCAGTTGTCTGAAAAAACGCGTTTATTTCGGGCTGAAAAACACGTTTTGAAAAGTGTTCTGTTACTGCCCCATAACTTACATGGGGTTGACCAAACTTGCAGAAACATGTTTATTTCTGCTGAAAAACACGTTTTGACCCTTTCTGCACACTGGGGTTAAGAGCTGAGTGTGTGGGCTCCTCTGAGCCTTGCTGTTACATGGGGATTCAGTTGTCTGAAAAAACGCGTTTATTTCGGGCTGAAAAACACGTTTTGAAAAGTGTTCTGTTACTGCCCCATAACTTACATGGGGTTGACCAAACTTGCAGAAACATGTTTATTTCTGCTGAAAAACACGTTTTGACCCTTTCTGCACACTGGGGTTAAGATCTGAGTGTGTGGGCTCCTCTGAGCCTTGCTGTTACATGGGGATTCAGTTGTCTGAAAAAACGCGTTTATTTCGGGCTGAAAAACACGTTTTGAAAAGTGTTCTGTTACTGTCCCATAACTTACATGGGGTTGACCATACTTGCAGAAACATGTTTATTTCTGCTGAAAAACACGTTTTGACCCTTTCTGCACACTGGGGTTAAGATCTGAGTGTGTGGGCTCCTCTGAGCCTTGCTGTTACATGGGGATTCAGTTGTCTGAAAAAACGCGTTTATTTCGGGCTGAAAAACACGTTTTGAAAAGTGTTCTGTTACTGCCCCATAACTTACATGGTGTTGACCAAACTTGCAGAAAAATGTTTATTTCTGCTGAAAAACACGTTTTGACCCTTTCTGCACACTGGGGTTAAGAGCTGAGTGTGTGGGCTCCTCTGAGCCTTGCTGTTACATGGGGATTCAGTTGTCTGAAAAAACGCGTTTATTTCGGGCTGAAAAACACGTTTTGAAAAGTGTTCTGTTACTGTCCCATAACTTACATGGGGTTGACCAAACTTGCAGAAACATGTTTATTTCTGCTGAAAAACACGTTTTGACCCTTTCTGCACACTGGGGTTAAGAGCTGAGTGTGTGGGCTCCTCTGAGCCTTTCTGTTACATGGGGATTCAGTTGTCTGAAAAAACGCGTTTATTTCGGGCTGAAAAACACGTTTTGAAAAGTGTTCTGTTACTGCCCCATAACTTACATGGGGTTGACCAAACTTGCAGAAAAATGTTTATTTCTGCTGAAAAACACGTTTTGACCCTTTCTGCACACTGGGGTTAAGAGCTGAGTGTGTGGGCTCCTCTGAGCCTTGCTGTTACATGGGGATTCAGATGTCTGAAAAAACGCGTTTATTTCGGGCTGAAAAACACGTTTTGAAAAGTGTGCTGTTACTGTCCCATAACTTACATGGGGTTGACCAAACTTGCAGAAACATGTTTATTTCTGCTGAAAAACACGTTTTGACTCTTTCTGCACACTGGGGTTAAGAGCTGAGTGTGTGGGCTCCTCTGAGCCTTGCTGCTGCATGGGGATTCAGTTGTCTGAAAAAACGCGTTTATTTCGGGCTGAAAAACACGTTTTGAAAAGTGTTCTGTTACTGCCCCATAACTTACATGGGGTTGACCAAACTTGCAGAAACATGTTTATTTCTGCTGAAAAACACGTTTTGACCCTTTCTGCACACTGGGGTTAAGAGCTGAGTGTGTGGGCTCCTCTGAGCCTTGCTGTTACATGGGGATTCAGTTGTCTGAAAAAACGCGTTTATTTCGGGCTGAAAAACACGTTTTGAAAAGTGTTCTGTTACTGCCCCATAATTTACATGGGGTTGACCAAACTTGCAGAAACATGTTTATTTCTGCTGAAAAACACGTTTTGACCCTTTCTGCACACTGGGGTTAAGATCTGAGTGTGTGGGCTCCTCTGAGCCTTGCTGTTACATGGGGATTCAGTTGTCTGAAAAAACGCGTTTATTTCGGGCTGAAAAACACGTTTTGAAAAGTGTTCTGTTACTGCCCCATAACTTACATGGGGTTGACCAAACTTGCAGAAACATGTTTATTTCTGCTGAAAAACACGTTTTGACCCTTTCTGCACACTGGGGTTAAGAGCTGAGTGTGTGGGCTCCTCTGAGCCTTGCTGTTACATGGGGATTCAGTTGTCTGAAAAAACGCGTTTATTTCGGGCTGAAAAACACGTTTTGAAAAGTGTTCTGTTACTGTCCCATAACTTACATGGGGTTGACCAAACTTGCAGAAACATGTTTATTTCTGCTGAAAAACACGTTGTGACCCTTTCTGCACACTGGGGTTAAGAGCTGAGTGTGTGGGCTCCTCTGAGCCTTGCTGTTACATGGGGATTCAGTTGTCTGAAAAAACGCGTTTATTTCGGGCTGAAAAACACGTTTTGAAAAGTGTTCTGTTACTGCCCCATAACTTACATGGGGTTGACCAAACTTGCAGAAACATGTTTATTTCTGCTGAAAAACACGTTTTGACCCTTTCTGCACACTGGGGTTAAGAGCTGAGTGTGTGGGCTCCTCTGAGCCTTGCTGTTACATGGGGATTCAGTTGTCTGAAAAAACGCGTTTATTTCGGGCTGAAAAACACGTTTTGAAAAGTGTTCTGTTACTGTCCCATAACTTACATGGGGTTGACCAAACTTGCAGAAACATGTTTATTTCTGCTGAAAAACACGTTGTGACCCTTTCTGCACACTGGGGTTAAGAGCTGAGTGTGTGGGCTCCTCTGAGCCTTGCTGTTACATGGGGATTCAGTTGTCTGAAAAAACGCGTTTATTTCGGGCTGAAAAACACGTTTTGAAAAGTGTTCTGTTACTGTCCCATAACTTACATGGGGTTGACCAAACTTGCAGAAACATGTTTATTTCTGCTGAAAAACACGTTTTGACCCTTTCTGCACACTGGGGTTAAGAGCTGAGTGTGTGGGCTCCTCTGAGCCTTGCTGTTACATGGGGATTCAGTTGTCTGAAAAAACGCGTTTATTTCGGGCTGAAAAACACGTTTTGAAAAGTGTTCTGTTACTGCCCCATAACTTACATGGGGTTGACCAAACTTGCAGAAACATGTTTATTTCTGCTGAAAAACACGTTTTGACCCTTTCTGCACACTGGGGTTAAGAGCTGAGTGTGTGGGCTCCTCTGAGCCTTGCTGTTACATGGGGATTCAGTTGTCTGAAAAAACGCGTTTATTTCGGGCTGAAAAACACGTTTTGAAAAGTGTTCTGTTACTGTCCCATAACTTACATGGGGTTGACCAAACTTGCAGAAACATGTTTATTTCTGCTGAAAAACACGTTTTGACCCTTTCTGCACACTGGGGTTAAGAGCTGAGTGTGTGGGCTCCTCTGAGCCTTGCTGTTACATGGGGATTCAGTTGTCTGAAAAAACGCGTTTATTTCGGGCTGAAAAACACGTTTTGAAAAGTGTTCTGTTACTGCCCCATAACTTACATGGGGTTGACCAAACTTGCAGAAAAATGTTTATTTCTGCTGAAAAACATGTTTTGACCCTTTCTGCACACTGGGGTTAAGAGCTGAGTGTGTGGGCTCCTCTGAGCCTTGCTGTTACATGGGGATTCAGATGTCTGAAAAAACGCGTTTATTTCGGGCTGAAAAACACGTTTTGAAAAGTGTGCTGTTACTGCCCCATAACTTACATGGGGTTGACCAATCTTGCAGAAACATGTTTATTTCTGCTGAAAAACATGTTTTGACTCTTTCTGCACACTGGGGTTAAGAGCTGAGTGTGTGGGCTCCTCTGAGCCTTGCTGCTGCATGGGGATTCAGTTGTCTGAAAAAACGCGTTTATTTCGGGCTGAAAAACACGTTTTGAAAAGTGTTCTGTTACTGCCCCATAACTTACATGGGGTTGACCAAACTTGCAGAAACATGTTTATTTCTGCTGAAAAACACGTTTTGACCCTTTCTGCACACTGGGGTTAAGAGCTGAGTGTGTGGGCTCCTCTGAGCCTTGCTGTTACATGGGGATTCAGTTGTCTGAAAAAACGCGTTTATTTCGGGCTGAAAAACACGTTTTGAAAAGTGTGCTGTTACTGCCCCATAACTTACATGGGGTTGACCAAACTTGCAGAAACATGTTTATTTCTGCTGAAAAACACGTTTTGACCCTTTCTGCACACTGGGGTTAAGAGCTGAGTGTGTGGGCTCCTCTGAGCCTTGCTGTTACATGGGGATTCAGTTGTCTGAAAAAACGCGTTTATTTCGGGCTGAAAAACACGTTTTGAAAAGTGTTCTGTTACTGTCCCATAACTTACATGGGGTTGACCAAACTTGCAGAAACATGTTTATTTCTGCTGAAAAACACGTTGTGACCCTTTCTGCACACTGGGGTTAAGAGCTGAGTGTGTGGGCTCCTCTGAGCCTTGCTGTTACATGGGGATTCAGTTGTCTGAAAAAACGCGTTTATTTCGGGCTGAAAAACACGTTTTGAAAAGTGTTCTGTTACTGCCCCATAACTTACATGGGGTTGACCAAACTTGCAGAAACATGTTTATTTCTGCTGAAAAACACGTTTTGACCCTTTCTGCACACTGGGGTTAAGAGCTGAGTGTGTGGGCTCCTCTGAGCCTTGCTGTTACATGGGGATTCAGTTGTCTGAAAAAACGCGTTTATTTCGGGCTGAAAAACACGTTTTGAAAAGTGTTCTGTTACTGTCCCATAACTTACATGGGGTTGACCAAACTTGCAGAAACATGTTTATTTCTGCTGAAAAACACGTTGTGACCCTTTCTGCACACTGGGGTTAAGAGCTGAGTGTGTGGGCTCCTCTGAGCCTTGCTGTTACATGGGGATTCAGTTGTCTGAAAAAACGCGTTTATTTCGGGCTGAAAAACACGTTTTGAAAAGTGTTCTGTTACTGCCCCATAACTTACATGGGGTTGACCAAACTTGCAGAAACATGTTTATTTCTGCTGAAAAACACGTTTTGACCCTTTCTGCACACTGGGGTTAAGAGCTGAGTGTGTGGGCTCCTCTGAGCCTTGCTGTTACATGGGGATTCAGTTGTCTGAAAAAACGCGTTTATTTCGGGCTGAAAAACACGTTTTGAAAAGTGTTCTGTTACTGTCCCATAACTTACATGGGGTTGACCAAACTTGCAGAAACATGTTTATTTCTGCTGAAAAACACGTTTTGACCCTTTCTGCACACTGGGGTTAAGAGCTGAGTGTGTGGGCTCCTCTGAGCCTTTCTGTTACATGGGGATTCAATTGTCTGAAAAAACGCGTTTATTTCGGGCTGAAAAACACGTTTTGAAAAGTGTGCTGTTACTGCCCCATAACTTACATGGGGTTGACCAAACTTGCAGAAACATGTTTATTTCTGCTGAAAAACACGTTTTGACTCTTTCTGCACACTGGGGTTAAGAGCTGAGTGTGTGGGCTCCTCTGAGCCTTGCTGCTGCATGGGGATTCAGATGTCTGAAAAAACGCGTTTATTTCGGGCTGAAAAACACGTTTTGAAAAGTGTGCTGTTACTGCCCCATAACTTACATGGGGTTGACCAAACTTGCAGAAACATGTTTATTTCTGCTGAAAAACACGTTTTGACTCTTTCTGCACACTGGGGTTAAGAGCTGAGTGTGTGGGCTCCTCTGAGCCTTGCTGCTGCATGGGGATTCAGTTGTCTGAAAAAACGCATTTATTTCGGGCTGAAAAACACGTTTTGAAAAGTGTTCTGTTACTGCCCCATAACTTACATGGGGTTGACCAAACTTGCAGAAACATGTTTATTTCTGCTGAAAAACACGTTTTGACCCTTTCTGCACACTGGGGTTAAGAGCTGAGTGTGTGGGCTCCTCTGAGCCTTTCTGTTACATGGGGATTCAGTTGTCTGAAAAAACGCGTTCATTTCGGGCTGAAAAACACGTTTTGAAAAGTGTGCTGTTACTGCCCCATAACTTACATGGGGTTGACCAAACTTGCAGAAACATGTTTATTTCTGCTGAAAAACACGTTTTGACTCTTTCTGCACACTGGGGTTAAGAGCTGAGTGTGTGGGCTCCTCTGAGCCTTGCTGCTGCATGGGGATTCAGATGTCTGAAAAAACGCGTTTATTTCGGGCTGAAAAACACGTTTTGAAAAGTGTGCTGTTACTGCCCCATAACTTACATGGGGTTGACCAAACTTGCAGAAACATGTTTATTTCTGCTGAAAAACACGTTTTGACTCTTTCTGCACACTGGGGTTAAGAGCTGAGTGTGTGGGCTCCTCTGAGCCTTGCTGCTGCATGGGGATTCAGTTGTCTGAAAAAACGCGTTTATTTCGGGCTGAAAAACACGTTTTGAAAAGTGTTCTGTTACTGCCCCATAACTTACATGGGGTTGACCAAACTTGCAGAAACATGTTTATTTCTGCTGAAAAACACGTTTTGACCCTTTCTGCACACTGGGGTTAAGAGCTGAGTGTGTGGGCTCCTCTGAGCCTTGCTGTTACATGGGGATTCAGTTGTCTGAAAAAACGTGATTATTTCGGGCTGAAAAACACGTTTTGAAAAGTGTTCTGTTACTGCCCCATAATTTACATGGGGTTGACCAAACTTGCAGAAACATGTTTATTTCTGCTGAAAAACACGTTTTGACCCTTTCTGCACACTGGGGTTAAGATCTGAGTGTGTGGGCTCCTCTGAGCCTTGCTGTTACATGGGGATTCAGTTGTCTGAAAAAACGCGTTTATTTCGGGCTGAAAAACACGTTTTGAAAAGTGTTCTGTTACTGCCCCATAACTTACATGGGGTTGACCAAACTTGCAGAAACATGTTTATTTCTGCTGAAAAACACGTTTTGACCCTTTCTGCACACTGGGGTTAAGAGCTGAGTGTGTGGGCTCCTCTGAGCCTTGCTGTTACATGGGGATTCAGTTGTTTGAAAAAACGCGTTTATTTCGTGCTGAAAAACACGTTTTGAAAAGTGTTCTGTTACTGCCCCATAACTTACATGGGGTTGACCAAACTTGCAGAAACATGTTTATTTCTGCTGAAAAACACGTTTTGACCCTTTCTGCACACTGGGGTTAAGAGCTGAGTGTGTGGGCTCCTCTGAGCCTTGCTGTTACATGGGGATTCAGTTGTCTGAAAAAACGCGTTTATTTCGGGCTGAAAAACACGTTTTGAAAAGTGTTCTGTTACTGTCCCATAACTTACATGGGGTTGACCAAACTTGCAGAAACATGTTTATTTCTGCTGAAAAACACGTTGTGACCCTTTCTGCACACTGGGGTTAAGAGCTGAGTGTGTGGGCTCCTCTGAGCCTTGCTGTTACATGGGGATTCAGTTGTCTGAAAAAACGCGTTTATTTCGGGCTGAAAAACACGTTTTGAAAAGTGTTCTGTTACTGCCCCATAACTTACATGGGGTTGACCAAACTTGCAGAAACATGTTTATTTCTGCTGAAAAACACGTTTTGACCCTTTCTGCACACTGGGGTTAAGAGCTGAGTGTGTGGGCTCCTCTGAGCCTTGCTGTTACATGGGGATTCAGTTGTCTGAAAAAACGCGTTTATTTCGGGCTGAAAAACACGTTTTGAAAAGTGTTCTGTTACTGCCCCATAACTTACATGGGGTTGACCAAACTTGCAGAAAAATGTTTATTTCTGCTGAAAAACACGTTTTGACCCTTTCTGCACACTGGGGTTAAGAGCTGAGTGTGTGGGCTCCTCTGAGCCTTGCTGTTACATGGGGATTCAGATGTCTGAAAAAACGCGTTTATTTCGGGCTGAAAAATACGTTTTGAAAAGTGTGCTGTTACTGCCCCATAACTTACATGGGGTTGACCAATCTTGCAGAAACATGTTTATTTCTGCTGAAAAACATGTTTTGACTCTTTCTGCACACTGGGGTTAAGAGCTGAGTGTGTGGGCTCCTCTGAGCCTTGCTGCTGCATGGGGATTCAGTTGTCTGAAAAAACGCGTTTATTTCGGGCTGAAAAACACGTTTTGAAAAGTGTTCTGTTACTGCCCCATAACTTACATGGGGTTGACCAAACTTGCAGAAACATGTTTATTTCTGCTGAAAAACACGTTTTGACCCTTTCTGCACACTGGGGTTAAGAGCTGAGTGTGTGGGCTCCTCTGAGCCTTGCTGTTACATGGGGATTCAGTTGTCTGAAAAAACGCGTTTATTTCGGGCTGAAAAACACGTTTTGAAAAGTGTTCTGTTACTGTCCCATAACTTACATGGGGTTGACCAAACTTGCAGAAACATGTTTATTTCTGCTGAAAAACACGTTGTGACCCTTTCTGCACACTGGGGTTAAGAGCTGAGTGTGTGGGCTCCTCTGAGCCTTGCTGTTACATGGGGATTCAGTTGTCTGAAAAAACGCGTTTATTTCGGGCTGAAAAACACGTTTTGAAAAGTGTTCTGTTACTGCCCCATAACTTACATGGGGTTGACCAAACTTGCAGAAAAATGTTTATTTCTGCTGAAAAACACGTTTTGACCCTTTCTGCACACTGGGGTTAAGAGCTGAGTGTGTGGGCTCCTCTGAGCCTTGCTGTTACATGGGGATTCAGATGTCTGAAAAAACGCGTTTATTTCGGGCTGAAAAACACGTTTTGAAAAGTGTGCTGTTACTGCCCCATAACTTACATGGGGTTGACCAATCTTGCAGAAACATGTTTATTTCTGCTGAAAAACATGTTTTGACTCTTTCTGCACACTGGGGTTAAGAGCTGAGTGTGTGGGCTCCTCTGAGCCTTGCTGCTGCATGGGGATTCAGTTGTCTGAAAAAACGCGTTTATTTCGGGCTGAAAAACACGTTTTGAAAAGTGTTCTGTTACTGCCCCATAACTTACATGGGGTTGACCAAACTTGCAGAAACATGTTTATTTCTGCTGAAAAACACGTTTTGACTCTCTCTGCACACTGGGGTTAAGAGCTGAGTGTGTGGGCTCCTCTGAGCCTTGCTGTTACATGGGGATTCAGTTGTCTGAAAAAACGCGTTTATTTCGGGCTGAAAAACACGTTTTGAAAAGTGTTCTGTTACTGCCCCATAACTTACATGGGGTTGACCAAACTTGCAGAAACATGTTTATTTCTGCTGAAAAACACGTTTTGACCCTTTCTGCACACTGGGGTTAAGATCTGAGTGTGTGGGCTCCTCTGAGCCTTGCTGTTACATGGGGATTCAGTTGTCTGAAAAAACGCGTTTATTTCGGGCTGAAAAACACGTTTTGAAAAGTGTTCTGTTACTGTCCCATAACTTACATGGGGTTGACCAAACTTGCAGAAACATGTTTATTTCTGCTGAAAAACACGTTTTGACCCTTTCTGCACACTGGGGTTAAGATCTGAGTGTGTGGGCTCCTCTGAGCCTTGCTGTTACATGGGGATTCAGTTGTCTGAAAAAACGCGTTTATTTCGGGCTGAAAAACACGTTTTGAAAAGTGTTCTGTTACTGCCCCATAACTTACATGGTGTTGACCAAACTTGCAGAAAAATGTTTATTTCTGCTGAAAAACACGTTTTGACCCTTTCTGCACACTGGGGTTAAGAGCTGAGTGTGTGGGCTCCTCTGAGCCTTGCTGTTACATGGGGATTCAGTTGTCTGAAAAAACGCGTTTATTTCGGGCTGAAAAACACGTTTTGAAAAGTGTTCTGTTACTGCCCCATAACTTACATGGGGTTGACCAAACTTGCAGAAACATGTTTATTTCTGCTGAAAAACACGTTTTGACCCTTTCTGCACACTGGGGTTAAGAGCTGAGTGTGTGGGCTCCTCTGAGCCTTGCTGTTACATGGGGATTCAGTTGTCTGAAAAAACGCGTTTATTTCGGGCTGAAAAACACGTTTTGAAAAGTGTTCTGTTACTGTCCCATAACTTACATGGGGTTGACCAAACTTGCAGAAACATGTTTATTTCTGCTGAAAAACACGCTGTGACCCTTTCTGCACACTGGGGTTAAGAGCTGAGTGTGTGGGCTCCTCTGAGCCTTGCTGTTACATGGGGATTCAGTTGTCTGAAAAAACGCGTTTATTTCGGGCTGAAAAACACGTTTTGAAAAGTGTTCTGTTACTGCCCCATAACTTACATGGGGTTGACCAAACTTGCAGAAACATGTTTATTTCTGCTGAAAAACACGTTTTGACCCTTTCTGCACACTGGGGTTAAGAGCTGAGTGTGTGGGCTCCTCTGAGCCTTGCTGTTACATGGGGATTCAGTTGTCTGAAAAAACGCGTTTATTTCGGGCTGAAAAACACGTTTTGAAAAGTGTTCTGTTACTGCCCCATAACTTACATGGGGTTGACCAAACTTGCAGAAACATGTTTATTTCTGCTGAAAAACACGTTTTGACCCTTTCTGCACACTGGGGTTAAGAGCTGAGTGTGTGGGCTCCTCTGAGCCTTGCTGTTACATGGGGATTCAGTTGTCTGAAAAAACGCGTTTATTTCGGGCTGAAAAACACGTTTTGAAAAGTGTTCTGTTACTGCCCCATAACTTACATGGGGTTGACCAAACTTGCAGAAACATGTCTATTTCTGCTGAAAAACACGTTTTGACTCTTTCTGCACACTGGGGTTAAGAGCTGAGTGTGGGGGCTCTTCTGAGCCTTGCTGTTGCATGGGGATTCAGTTGTCTGAAAAAACGCGTTTATTTCGGGCTGAAAAACACGTTTTGAAAAGTGTTCTGTTACTGCACCATAACTTACATGGGGTTGACCAAACTTGCAGAAACATGTTTATTTCTGCTGAAAAACACGTTTTGACTCTTTCTGCACACTGGGGTTAAGAGCTGAGTGTGTGGGCTCTTCTGAGCCTTGCTGTTGCATGGGGATTCAGTTGTCTGAAAAAACGCGTTTATTTCGGGCTGAAAAACACGTTTTGAAAAGTGTTCTGTTACTGTCCCATAACTTACATGGGGTTGACCAAACTTGCAGAAACATGTTTATTTGTGCTGAAAAACACGTTTTGACTCTCTCTGCACACTGGGGTTAAGAGCTGAGTGTGTGGGCTCTTCTGAGCCTTGCTGTTGCATGGGGATTCAGTTGTCTGAAAAAACGCGTTTATTTCGGGCTGAAAAACACGTTTTGAAAAGTGTTCTGTTACTGTCCCATAACTTACATGGGGTTGACCAAACTTGCAGAAACATGTTTATTTCTGCTGAAAAACACGTTTTGACCCTTTCTGCACACTGGGGTTAAGAGCTGAGTGTGTGGGCTCCTCTGAGCCTTGCTGTTACATGGGGATTCAGTTGTCTGAAAAAACGCGTTTATTTCGGGCTGAAAAACACGTTTTGAAAAGTGTTCTGTTACTGCCCCATAACTTACATGGGGTTGACCAAACTTGCAGAAAAATGTTTATTTCTGCTGAAAAACACGTTTTGACCCTTTCTGCACACTGGGGTTAAGAGCTGAGTGTGTGGGCTCCTCTGAGCCTTGCTGTTACATGGGGATTCAGATGTCTGAAAAAACGCGTTTATTTCGGGCTGAAAAATACGTTTTGAAAAGTGTGCTGTTACTGCCCCATAACTTACATGGGGTTGACCAATCTTGCAGAAACATGTTTATTTCTGCTGAAAAACATGTTTTGACTCTTTCTGCACACTGGGGTTAAGAGCTGAGTGTGTGGGCTCCTCTGAGCCTTGCTGCTGCATGGGGATTCAGTTGTCTGAAAAAACGCGTTTATTTCGGGCTGAAAAACACGTTTTGAAAAGTGTTCTGTTACTGCCCCATAACTTACATGGGGTTGACCAAACTTGCAGAAACATGTTTATTTCTGCTGAAAAACACGTTTTGACCCTTTCTGCACACTGGGGTTAAGAGCTGAGTGTGTGGGCTCCTCTGAGCCTTGCTGTTACATGGGGATTCAGTTGTCTGAAAAAACGCGTTTATTTCGGGCTGAAAAACACGTTTTGAAAAGTGTTCTGTTACTGTCCCATAACTTACATGGGGTTGACCAAACTTGCAGAAACATGTTTATTTCTGCTGAAAAACACGTTGTGACCCTTTCTGCACACTGGGGTTAAGAGCTGAGTGTGTGGGCTCCTCTGAGCCTTGCTGTTACATGGGGATTCAGTTGTCTGAAAAAACGCGTTTATTTCGGGCTGAAAAACACGTTTTGAAAAGTGTTCTGTTACTGCCCCATAACTTACATGGGGTTGACCAAACTTGGAGAAACATGTTTATTTCTGCTGAAAAACACGTTTTGACCCTTTCTGCACACTGGGGTTAAGAGCTGAGTGTGTGGGCTCCTCTGAGCCTTGCTGTTACATGGGGATTCAGTTGTCTGAAAAAACGCGTTTATTTCGGGCTGAAAAACACGTTTTGAAAAGTGTTCTGTTACTGTCCCATAACTTACATGGGGTTGACCAAACTTGCAGAAACATGTTTATTTCTGCTGAAAAACACGTTTTGACCCTTTCTGCACACTGGGGTTAAGAGCTGAGTGTGTGGGCTCCTCTGAGCCTTGCTGTTACATGGGGATTCAGTTGTCTGAAAAAACGCGTTTATTTCGGGCTGAAAAACACGTTTTGAAAAGTGTTCTGTTACTGCCCCATAACTTACATGGGGTTGACCAAACTTGCAGAAAAATGTTTATTTCTGCTGAAAAACACGTTTTGACCCTTTCTGCACACTGGGGTTAAGAGCTGAGTGTGTGGGCTCCTCTGAGCCTTGCTGTTACATGGGGATTCAGATGTCTGAAAAAACGCGTTTATTTCGGGCTGAAAAACACGTTTTGAAAAGTGTGCTGTTACTGCCCCATAACTTACATGGGGTTGACCAATCTTGCAGAAACATGTTTATTTCTGCTGAAAAACATGTTTTGACTCTTTCTGCACACTGGGGTTAAGAGCTGAGTGTGTGGGCTCCTCTGAGCCTTGCTGCTGCATGGGGATTCAGTTGTCTGAAAAAACGCGTTTATTTCGGGCTGAAAAACACGTTTTGAAAAGTGTTCTGTTACTGCCCCATAACTTACATGGGGTTGACCAAACTTGCAGAAACATGTTTATTTCTGCTGAAAAACACGTTTTGACTCTCTCTGCACACTGGGGTTAAGAGCTGAGTGTGTGGACTCCTCTGAGCCTTGCTGTTACATGGGGATTCAGTTGTCTGAAAAAACGCGTTTATTTCGGGCTGAAAAACACGTTTTGAAAAGTGTTCTGTTACTGCCCCATAACTTACATGGGGTTGACCAAACTTGCAGAAACATGTTTATTTCTGCTGAAAAACACGTTTTGACCCTTTCTGCACACTGGGGTTAAGATCTGAGTGTGTGGGCTCCTCTGAGCCTTGCTGTTACATGGGGATTCAGTTGTCTGAAAAAACGCGTTTATTTCGGGCTGAAAAACACGTTTTGAAAAGTGTTCTGTTACTGTCCCATAACTTACATGGGGTTGACCAAACTTGCAGAAACATGTTTATTTCTGCTGAAAAACACGTTTTGACCCTTTCTGCACACTGGGGTTAAGATCTGAGTGTGTGGGCTCCTCTGAGCCTTGCTGTTACATGGGGATTCAGTTGTCTGAAAAAACGCGTTTATTTCGGGCTGAAAAACACGTTTTGAAAAGTGTTCTGTTACTGCCCCATAACTTACATGGTGTTGACCAAACTTGCAGAAAAATGTTTATTTCTGCTGAAAAACACGTTTTGACCCTTTCTGCACACTGGGGTTAAGAGCTGAGTGTGTGGGCTCCTCTGAGCCTTGCTGTTACATGGGGATTCAGTTGTCTGAAAAAACGCGTTTATTTCGGGCTGAAAAACACGTTTTGAAAAGTGTTCTGTTACTGCCCCATAACTTACATGGGGTTGACCAAACTTGCAGAAACATGTTTATTTCTGCTGAAAAACACGTTTTGACCCTTTCTGCACACTGGGGTTAAGAGCTGAGTGTGTGGGCTCCTCTGAGCCTTGCTGTTACATGGGGATTCAGTTGTCTGAAAAAACGCGTTTATTTCGGGCTGAAAAACACGTTTTGAAAAGTGTTCTGTTACTGTCCCATAACTTACATGGGGTTGACCAAACTTGCAGAAACATGTTTATTTCTGCTGAAAAACACGCTGTGACCCTTTCTGCACACTGGGGTTAAGAGCTGAGTGTGTGGGCTCCTCTGAGCCTTGCTGTTACATGGGGATTCAGTTGTCTGAAAAAACGCGTTTATTTCGGGCTGAAAAACACGTTTTGAAAAGTGTTCTGTTACTGCCCCATAACTTACATGGGGTTGACCAAACTTGCAGAAACATGTTTATTTCTGCTGAAAAACACGTTTTGACCCTTTCTGCACACTGGGGTTAAGAGCTGAGTGTGTGGGCTCCTCTGAGCCTTGCTGTTACATGGGGATTCAGTTGTCTGAAAAAACGCGTTTATTTCGGGCTGAAAAACACGTTTTGAAAAGTGTTCTGTTACTGCCCCATAACTTACATGGGGTTGACCAAACTTGCAGAAACATGTTTATTTCTGCTGAAAAACACGTTTTGACCCTTTCTGCACACTGGGGTTAAGAGCTGAGTGTGTGGGCTCCTCTGAGCCTTGCTGTTACATGGGGATTCAGTTGTCTGAAAAAACGCGTTTATTTCGGGCTGAAAAACACGTTTTGAAAAGTGTTCTGTTACTGCCCCATAACTTACATGGGGTTGACCAAACTTGCAGAAACATGTCTATTTCTGCTGAAAAACACGTTTTGACTCTTTCTGCACACTGGGGTTAAGAGCTGAGTGTGGGGGCTCTTCTGAGCCTTGCTGTTGCATGGGGATTCAGTTGTCTGAAAAAACGCGTTTATTTCGGGCTGAAAAACACGTTTTGAAAAGTGTTCTGTTACTGCACCATAACTTACATGGGGTTGACCAAACTTGCAGAAACATGTTTATTTCTGCTGAAAAACACGTTTTGACTCTTTCTGCACACTGGGGTTAAGAGCTGAGTGTGTGGGCTCTTCTGAGCCTTGCTGTTGCATGGGGATTCAGTTGTCTGAAAAAACGCGTTTATTTCGGGCTGAAAAACACGTTTTGAAAAGTGTTCTGTTACTGTCCCATAACTTACATGGGGTTGACCAAACTTGCAGAAACATGTTTATTTGTGCTGAAAAACACGTTTTGACTCTCTCTGCACACTGGGGTTAAGAGCTGAGTGTGTGGGCTCTTCTGAGCCTTGCTGTTGCATGGGGATTCAGTTGTCTGAAAAAACGCGTTTATTTCGGGCTTAAAAACACGTTTTGAAAAGTGTTCTGTTACTGTCCCATAACTTACATGGGGTTGACCAAACTTGCAGAAACATGTTTATTTCTGCTGAAAAACACGTTTTGACCCTTTCTGCACACTGGGGTTAAGAGCTGAGTGTGTGGGCTCCTCTGAGCCTTGCTGTTACATGGGGATTCAGTTGTCTGAAAAAACGCGTTTATTTCGGGCTGAAAAACACGTTTTGAAAAGTGTTCTGTTACTGCCCCATAACTTACATGGGGTTGACCAAACTTGCAGAAAAATGTTTATTTCTGCTGAAAAACACGTTTTGACCCTTTCTGCACACTGGGGTTAAGAGCTGAGTGTGTGGGCTCCTCTGAGCCTTGCTGTTACATGGGGATTCAGATGTCTGAAAAAACGCGTTTATTTCGGGCTGAAAAACACGTTTTGAAAAGTGTGCTGTTACTGCCCCATAACTTACATGGGGTTGACCAATCTTGCAGAAACATGTTTATTTCTGCTGAAAAACACGTTTTGACAATTTCTGCACACTGGGGTTAAGAGCTGAGTGTGTGGGCTCCTCTGAGCCTTGCTGTTACATGGGGATTCAGTTGTCTGAAAAAACGCGTTTATTTCGGGCTGAAAAACACGTTTTGAAAAGTGTTCTGTTACTGCCCCATAACTTACATGGGGTTGACCAAACTTGGAGAAACATGTTTATTTCTGCTGAAAAACACGTTTTGACCCTTTCTGCACACTGGGGTTAAGAGCTGAGTGTGTGGGCTCCTCTGAGCCTTGCTGTTACATGGGGATTCAGTTGTCTGAAAAAACGCGTTTATTTCGGGCTGAAAAACACGTTTTGAAAAGTGTTCTGTTACTGCCCCATAACTTACATGGGGTTGACCAAACTTGGAGAAACATGTTTATTTCTGCTGAAAAACACGTTTTGACCCTTTCTGCACACTGGGGTTAAGAGCTGAGTGTGTGGGCTCCTCTGAGCCTTGCTGTTACATGGGGATTCAGTTGTCTGAAAAAACGCGTTTATTTCGGGCTGAAAAACACGTTTTGAAAAGTGTTCTGTTACTGTCCCATAACTTACATGGGGTTGACCAAACTTGCAGAAACATGTTTATTTCTGCTGAAAAACACGTTTTGACCCTTTCTGCACACTGGGGTTAAGAGCTGAGTGTGTGGGCTCCTCTGAGCCTTGCTGTTACATGGGGATTCAGTTGTCTGAAAAAACGCGTTTATTTCGGGCTGAAAAACACGTTTTGAAAAGTGTTCTGTTACTGCCCCATAACTTACATGGGGTTGACCAAACTTGCAGAAAAATGTTTATTTCTGCTGAAAAACACGTTTTGACCCTTTCTGCACACTGGGGTTAAGAGCTGAGTGTGTGGGCTCCTCTGAGCCTTGCTGTTACATGGGGATTCAGATGTCTGAAAAAACGCGTTTATTTCGGGCTGAAAAACACGTTTTGAAAAGTGTGCTGTTACTGCCCCATAACTTACATGGGGTTGACCAATCTTGCAGAAACATGTTTATTTCTGCTGAAAAACATGTTTTGACTCTTTCTGCACACTGGGGTTAAGAGCTGAGTGTGTGGGCTCCTCTGAGCCTTGCTGCTGCTTGGGGATTCAGTTGTCTGAAAAAACGCGTTTATTTCGGGCTGAAAAACACGTTTTGAAAAGTGTTCTGTTACTGCCCCATAACTTACATGGGGTTGACCAAACTTGCAGAAACATGTTTATTTCTGCTGAAAAACACGTTTTGACTCTCTCTGCACACTGGGGTTAAGAGCTGAGTGTGTGGGCTCCTCTGAGCCTTGCTGTTACATGGGGATTCAGTTGTCTGAAAAAACGCGTTTATTTCGGGCTGAAAAACACGTTTTGAAAAGTGTTCTGTTACTGCCCCATAACTTACATGGGGTTGACCAAACTTGCAGAAACATGTTTATTTCTGCTGAAAAACACGTTTTGACCCTTTCTGCACACTGGGGTTAAGATCTGAGTGTGTGGGCTCCTCTGAGCCTTGCTGTTACATGGGGATTCAGTTGTCTGAAAAAACGCGTTTATTTCGGGCTGAAAAACACGTTTTGAAAAGTGTTCTGTTACTGTCCCATAACTTACATGGGGTTGACCAAACTTGCAGAAACATGTTTATTTCTGCTGAAAAACACGTTTTGACCCTTTCTGCACACTGGGGTTAAGATCTGAGTGTGTGGGCTCCCCTGAGCCTTGCTGTTACATGGGGATTCAGTTGTCTGAAAAAACGCGTTTATTTCGGGCTGAAAAACACGTTTTGAAAAGTGTTCTGTTACTGCCCCATAACTTACATGGTGTTGACCAAACTTGCAGAAAAATGTTTATTTCTGCTGAAAAACACGTTTTGACCCTTTCTGCACACTGGGGTTAAGAGCTGAGTGTGTGGGCTCCTCTGAGCCTTGCTGTTACATGGGGATTCAGTTGTCTGAAAAAACGCGTTTATTTCGGGCTGAAAAACACGTTTTGAAAAGTGTTCTGTTACTGCCCCATAACGTACATGGGGTTGACCAACCTTGCAGAAACATGTTTATTTCTGCTGAAAAACACGTTTTGACCCTTTCTGCACACTGGGGTTAAGAGCTGAGTGTGTGGGCTCCTCTGAGCCTTGCTGTTACATGGGGATTCAGTTGTCTGAAAAAACGCGTTTATTTCGGGCTGAAAAACACGTTTTGAAAAGTGTTCTGTTACTGTCCCATAACTTACATGGGGTTGACCAAACTTGCAGAAACATGTTTATTTCTGCTGAAAAACACGTTGTGACCCTTTCTGCACACTGGGGTTAAGAGCTGAGTGTGTGGGCTCCTCTGAGCCTTGCTGTTACATGGGGATTCAGTTGTCTGAAAAAACGCGTTTATTTCGGGCTGAAAAACACGTTTTGAAAAGTGTTCTGTTACTGCCCCATAACTTACATGGGGTTGACCAAACTTGCAGAAACATGTTTATTTCTGCTGAAAAACACGTTTTGACCCTTTCTGCACACTGGGGTTAAGAGCTGAGTGTGTGGGCTCCTCTGAGCCTTGCTGTTACATGGGGATTCAGTTGTCTGAAAAAACGCGTTTATTTCGGGCTGAAAAACACGTTTTGAAAAGTGTTCTGTTACTGCCCCATAACTTACATGGGGTTGACCAAACTTGCAGAAACATGTTTATTTCTGCTGAAAAACACGTTTTGACCCTTTCTGCACACTGGGGTTAAGAGCTGAGTGTGTGGGCTCCTCTGAGCCTTGCTGTTACATGGGGATTCAGTTGTCTGAAAAAACGCGTTTATTTCGGGCTGAAAAACACGTTTTGAAAAGTGTTCTGTTACTGCCCCATAACTTACATGGGGTTGACCAAACTTGCAGAAACATGTCTATTTCTGCTGAAAAACACGTTTTGACTCTTTCTGCACACTGGGGTTAAGAGCTGAGTGTGGGGGCTCTTCTGAGCCTTGCTGTTGCATGGGGATTCAGTTGTCTGAAAAAACGCGTTTATTTCGGGCTGAAAAACACGTTTTGAAAAGTGTTCTGTTACTGCACCATAACTTACATGGGGTTGACCAAACTTGCAGAAACATGTTTATTTCTGCTGAAAAACACGTTTTGACTCTTTCTGCACACTGGGGTTAAGAGCTGAGTGTGTGGGCTCTTCTGAGCCTTGCTGTTGCATGGGGATTCAGTTGTCTGAAAAAACGCGTTTATTTCGGGCTGAAAAACACGTTTTGAAAAGTGTTCTGTTACTGTCCCATAACTTACATGGGGTTGACCAAACTTGCAGAAACATGTTTATTTCTGCTGAAAAACACGTTTTGACTCTCTCTGCACACTGGGGTTAAGAGCTGAGTGTGTGGGCTCTTCTGAGCCTTGCTGTTGCATGGGGATTCAGTTGTCTGAAAAAACGCGTTTATTTCGGGCTTAAAAACACGTTTTGAAAAGTGTTCTGTTACTGTCCCATAACTTACATGGGGTTGACCAAACTTGCAGAAACATGTTTATTTCTGCTGAAAAACACGTTTTGACCCTTTCTGCACACTGGGGTTAAGAGCTGAGTGTGTGGGCTCCTCTGAGCCTTGCTGTTACATGGGGATTCAGTTGTCTGAAAAAACGCGTTTATTTCGGGCTGAAAAACACGTTTTGAAAAGTGTTCTGTTACTGCCCCATAACTTACATGGGGTTGACCAAACTTGCAGAAAAATGTTTATTTCTGCTGAAAAACACGTTTTGACCCTTTCTGCACACTGGGGTTAAGAGCTGAGTGTGTGGGCTCCTCTGAGCCTTGCTGTTACATGGGGATTCAGATGTCTGAAAAAACGCGTTTATTTCGGGCTGAAAAACACGTTTTGAAAAGTGTGCTGTTACTGCCCCATAACTTACATGGGGTTGACCAATCTTGCAGAAACATGTTTATTTCTGCTGAAAAACATGTTTTGACTCTTTCTGCACACTGGGGTTAAGAGCTGAGTGTGTGGGCTCCTCTGAGCCTTGCTGCTGCATGGGGATTCAGTTGTCTGAAAAAACGCGTTTATTTCGGGCTGAAAAACACGTTTTGAAAAGTGTTCTGTTACTGCCCCATAACTTACATGGGGTTGACCAAACTTGCAGAAACATGTTTATTTCTGCTGAAAAACACGTTTTGACTCTCTCTGCACACTGGGGTTAAGAGCTGAGTGTGTGGGCTCCTCTGAGCCTTGCTGTTACATGGGGATTCAGTTGTCTGAAAAAACGCGTTTATTTCTGGCTGAAAAACACGTTTTGAAAAGTGTTCTGTTACTGCCCCATAACTTACATGGGGTTGACCAAACTTGCAGAAACATGTTTATTTCTGCTGAAAAACACGTTTTGACCCTTTCTGCACACTGGGGTTAAGATCTGAGTGTGTGGGCTCCTCTGAGCCTTGCTGTTACATGGGGATTCAGTTGTCTGAAAAAACGCGTTTATTTCGGGCTGAAAAACACGTTTTGAAAAGTGTTCTGTTACTGTCCCATAACTTACATGGGGTTGACCAAACTTGCAGAAACATGTTTATTTCTGCTGAAAAACACGTTTTGACCCTTTCTGCACACTGGGGTTAAGATCTGAGTGTGTGGGCTCCTCTGAGCCTTGCTGTTACATGGGGATTCAGTTGTCTGAAAAAACGCGTTTATTTCGGGCTGAAAAACACGTTTTGAAAAGTGTTCTGTTACTGCCCCATAACTTACATGGTGTTGACCAAACTTGCAGAAAAATGTTTATTTCTGCTGAAAAACACGTTTTGACCCTTTCTGCACACTGGGGTTAAGAGCTGAGTGTGTGGGCTCCTCTGAGCCTTGCTGTTACATGGGGATTCAGTTGTCTGAAAAAACGCGTTTATTTCGGGCTGAAAAACACGTTTTGAAAAGTGTTCTGTTACTGCCCCATAACTTACATGGGGTTGACCAAACTTGCAGAAACATGTTTATTTCTGCTGAAAAACACGTTTTGACCCTTTCTGCACACTGGGGTTAAGAGCTGCGTGTGTGGGCTCCTCTGAGCCTTGCTGTTACATGGGGATTCAGTTGTCTGAAAAAACGCGTTTATTTCGGGCTGAAAAACACGTTTTGAAAAGTGTTCTGTTACCGTCCCATAACTTACATGGGGTTGACCAAACTTGCAGAAACATGTTTATTTCTGCTGAAAAACACGTTTTGACCCTTTCTGCACACTGGGGTTAAGAGCTGAGTGTGTGGGCTCCTCTGAGCCTTGCTGTTACATGGGGATTCAGTTGTCTGAAAAAACGCGTTTATTTCGGGCTGAAAAACACGTTTTGAAAAGTGTTCTGTTACTGCCCCATAACTTACATGGGGTTGACCAAACTTGCAGAAACATGTCTATTTCTGCTGAAAAACACGTTTTGACTCTTTCTGCACACTGGGGTTAAGAGCTGAGTGTGGGGGCTCTTCTGAGCCTTGCTGTTGCATGGGGATTCAGTTGTCTGAAAAAACGCGTTTATTTCGGGCTGAAAAACACGTTTTGAAAAGTGTTCTGTTACTGCACCATAACTTACATGGGGTTGACCAAACTTGCAGAAACATGTTTATTTCTGCTGAAAAACACGTTTTGACTCTTTCTGCACACTGGGGTTAAGAGCTGAGTGTGTGGGCTCTTCTGAGCCTTGCTGTTGCATGGGGATTCAGTTGTCTGAAAAAACGCGTTTATTTCGGGCTGAAAAACACGTTTTGAAAAGTGTTCTGTTACTGTCCCATAACTTACATGGGGTTGACCAAACTTGCAGAAACATGTTTATTTGTGCTGAAAAACACGTTTTGACTCTCTCTGCACACTGGGGTTAAGAGCTGAGTGTGTGGGCTCTTCTGAGCCTTGCTGTTGCATGGGGATTCAGTTGTCTGAAAAAACGCGTTTATTTCGGGCTTAAAAACACGTTTTGAAAAGTGTTCTGTTACTGTCCCATAACTTACATGGGGTTGACCAAACTTGCAGAAACATGTTTATTTCTGCTGAAAAACACGTTTTGACCCTTTCTGCACACTGGGGTTAAGATCTGAGTGTGTGGGCTCCTCTGAGCCTTGCTGTTACATGGGGATTCAGTTGTCTGAAAAAACGCGTTTATTTCGGGCTGAAAAACACGTTTTGAAAAGTGTTCTGTTACTGTCCCATAACTTACATGGGGTTGACCAAACTTGCAGAAACATGTTTATTTCTGCTGAAAAACACGTTTTGACCCTTTCTGCACACTGGGGTTAAGAGCTGAGTGTGTGGGCTCCTCTGAGCCTTGCTGTTACATGGGGATTCAGTTGTCTGAAAAAACGCGTTTATTTCGGGCTGAAAAACACGTTTTGAAAAGTGTTCTGTTACTGCCCCATAACTTACATGGGGTTGACCAAACTTGCAGAAAAATGTTTATTTCTGCTGAAAAACACGTTTTGACCCTTTCTGCACACTGGGGTTAAGAGCTGAGTGTGTGGGCTCCTCTGAGCCTTGCTGTTACATGGGGATTCAGATGTCTGAAAAAACGCGTTTATTTCGGGCTGAAAAACACGTTTTGAAAAGTGTGCTGTTACTGCCCCATAACTTACATGGGGTTGACCAATCTTGCAGAAACATGTTTATTTCTGCTGAAAAACATGTTTTGTCTCTTTCTGCACACTGGGGTTAAGAGCTGAGTGTGTGGGCTCCTCTGAGCCTTGCTGCTGCATGGGGATTCAGTTGTCTGAAAAAACGCGTTTATTTCGGGCTGAAAAACACGTTTTGAAAAGTGTTCTGTTACTGCCCCATAACTTACATGGGGTTGACCAAACTTGCAGAAACATGTTTATTTCTGCTGAAAAACACGTTTTGACCCTTTCTGCACACTGGGGTTAAGATCTGAGTGTGTGGGCTCCTCTGAGCCTTGCTGTTACATGGGGATTCAGTTGTCTGAAAAAACGCGTTTATTTCGGGCTGAAAAACACGTTTTGAAAAGTGTTCTGTTACTGTCCCATAACTTACATGGGGTTGACCAAACTTGCAGAAACATGTTTATTTCTGCTGAAAAACACGTTTTGACTCTCTGTGCACACTGGGGTTAAGAGCTGAGTGTGTGGGCTCCTCTGAGCCTTGCTGCTGCATGGGGATTCAGTTGTCTGAAAAAACGCGTTTATTTCGGGCTGAAAAACACGTTTTGAAAAGTGTTCTGTTACTGCCCCATAACTTACATGGGGTTGACCAAACTTGCAGAAAAATGTTTATTTCTGCTGAAAAACACGTTTTGACCCTTTCTGCACACTGGGGTTAAGAGCTGAGTGTGTGGGCTCCTCTGAGCCTTGCTGTTACATGGGGATTCAGTTGTCTGAAAAAACGCGTTTATTTCGGGCTGAAAAACACGTTTTGAAAAGTGTTCTGTTACTGCCCCATAACTTACATGGGGTTGACCAAACTTGGAGAAACATGTTTATTTCTGCTGAAAAACACGTTTTGACCCTTTCTGCACACTGGGGTTAAGAGCTGAGTGTGTGGGCTCCTCTGAGCCTTGCTGTTACATGGGGATTCAGTTGTCTGAAAAAACGCGTTTATTTCGGGCTGAAAAACACGTTTTGAAAAGTGTTCTGTTACTGTCCCATAACTTACATGGGGTTGACCAAACTTGCAGAAACATGTTTATTTCTGCTGAAAAACACGTTTTGACCCTTTCTGCACACTGGGGTTAAGAGCTGAGTGTGTGGGCTCCTCTGAGCCTTGCTGTTACATGGGGATTCAGTTGTCTGAAAAAACGCGTTTATTTCGGGCTGAAAAACACGTTTTGAAAAGTGTTCTGTTACTGCCCCATAACTTACATGGGGTTGACCAAACTTGCAGAAAAATGTTTATTTCTGCTGAAAAACACGTTTTGACCCTTTCTGCACACTGGGGTTAAGAGCTGAGTGTGTGGGCTCCTCTGAGCCTTGCTGTTACATGGGGATTCAGTTGTCTGAAAAAACGCGTTTATTTCGGGCTGAAAAACACGTTTTGAAAAGTGTTCTGTTACTGCCCCATAACTTACATGGGGTTGACCAAACTTGCAGAAACATGTTTATTTCTGCTGAAAAACACGTTTTGACCCTTTCTGCACACTGGGGTTAAGAGCTGAGTGTGTGGGCTCCTCTGAGCCTTGCTGTTACATGGGGATTCAGTTGTCTGAAAAAACGCGTTTATTTCGGGCTGAAAAACACGTTTTGAAAAGTGTTCTGTTACTGCCCCATAACTTACATGGGGTTGACCAAACTTGCAGAAACATGTTTATTTCTGCTGAAAAACACGTTTTGACCCTTTCTGCACACTGGGGTTAAGAGCTGAGTGTGTGGGCTCCTCTGAGCCTTGCTGTTACATGGGGATTCAGTTGTCTGAAAAAACGCGTTTATTTCGGGCTGAAAAACACGTTTTGAAAAGTGTTCTGTTACTGCCCCATAACTTACATGGGGTTGACCAAACTTGCAGAAACATGTCTATTTCTGCTGAAAAACACGTTTTGACTCTTTCTGCACACTGGGGTTAAGAGCTGAGTGTGGGGGCTCTTCTGAGCCTTGCTGTTGCATGGGGATTCAGTTGTCTGAAAAAACGCGTTTATTTCGGGCTGAAAAACACGTTTTGAAAAGTGTTCTGTTACTGCACCATAACTTACATGGGGTTGACCAAACTTGCAGAAACATGTTTATTTCTGCTGAAAAACACGTTTTGACTCTTTCTGCACACTGGGGTTAAGAGCTGAGTGTGTGGGCTCTTCTGAGCCTTGCTGTTGCATGGGGATTCAGTTGTCTGAAAAAACGCGTTTATTTCGGGCTGAAAAACACGTTTTGAAAAGTGTTCTGTTACTGTCCCATAACTTACATGGGGTTGACCAAACTTGCAGAAACATGTTTATTTGTGCTGAAAAACACGTTTTGACTCTCTCTGCACACTGGGGTTAAGAGCTGAGTGTGTGGGCTCTTCTGAGCCTTGCTGTTGCATGGGGATTCAGTTGTCTGAAAAAACGCGTTTATTTCGGGCTTAAAAACACGTTTTGAAAAGTGTTCTGTTACTGTCCCATAACTTACATGGGGTTGACCAAACTTGCAGAAACATGTTTATTTCTGCTGAAAAACACGTTTTGACCCTTTCTGCACACTGGGGTTAAGATCTGAGTGTGTGGGCTCCTCTGAGCCTTGCTGTTACATGGGGATTCAGTTGTCTGAAAAAACGCGTTTATTTCGGGCTGAAAAACACGTTTTGAAAAGTGTTCTGTTACTGTCCCATAACTTACATGGGGTTGACCAAACTTGCAGAAACATGTTTATTTCTGCTGAAAAACACGTTTTGACCCTTTCTGCACACTGGGGTTAAGAGCTGAGTGTGTGGGCTCCTCTGAGCCTTGCTGTTACATGGGGATTCAGTTGTCTGAAAAAACGCGTTTATTTCGGGCTGAAAAACACGTTTTGAAAAGTGTTCTGTTACTGCCCCATAACTTACATGGGGTTGACCAAACTTGCAGAAAAATGTTTATTTCTGCTGAAAAACACGTTTTGACCCTTTCTGCACACTGGGGTTAAGAGCTGAGTGTGTGGGCTCCTCTGAGCCTTGCTGTTACATGGGGATTCAGATGTCTGAAAAAACGCGTTTATTTCGGGCTGAAAAACACGTTTTGAAAAGTGTGCTGTTACTGCCCCATAACTTACATGGGGTTGACCAATCTTGCAGAAACATGTTTATTTCTGCTGAAAAACATGTTTTGTCTCTTTCTGCACACTGGGGTTAAGAGCTGAGTGTGTGGGCTCCTCTGAGCCTTGCTGCTGCATGGGGATTCAGTTGTCTGAAAAAACGCGTTTATTTCGGGCTGAAAAACACGTTTTGAAAAGTGTTCTGTTACTGCCCCATAACTTACATGGGGTTGACCAAACTTGCAGAAACATGTTTATTTCTGCTGAAAAACACGTTTTGACCCTTTCTGCACACTGGGGTTAAGATCTGAGTGTGTGGGCTCCTCTGAGCCTTGCTGTTACATGGGGATTCAGTTGTCTGAAAAAACGCGTTTATTTCGGGCTGAAAAACACGTTTTGAAAAGTGTTCTGTTACTGTCCCATAACTTACATGGGGTTGACCAAACTTGCAGAAACATGTTTATTTCTGCTGAAAAACACGTTGTGACCCTTTCTGCACACTGGGGTTAAGAGCTGAGTGTGTGGGCTCCTCTGAGCCTTGCTGTTACATGGGGATTCAGTTGTCTGAAAAAACGCGTTTATTTCGGGCTGAAAAACACGTTTTGAAAAGTGTTCTGTTACTGCCCCATAACTTACATGGGGTTGACCAAACTTGGAGAAACATGTTTATTTCTGCTGAAAAACACGTTTTGACCCTTTCTGCACACTGGGGTTAAGAGCTGAGTGTGTGGGCTCCTCTGAGCCTTGCTGTTACATGGGGATTCAGTTGTCTGAAAAAACGCGTTTATTTCGGGCTGAAAAACACGTTTTGAAAAGTGTTCTGTTACTGCCCCATAACTTACATGGGGTTGACCAAACTTGGAGAAACATGTTTATTTCTGCTGAAAAACACGTTTTGACCCTTTCTGCACACTGGGGTTAAGAGCTGAGTGTGTGGGCTCCTCTGAGCCTTGCTGTTACATGGGGATTCAGTTGTCTGAAAAAACGCGTTTATTTCGGGCTGAAAAACACGTTTTGAAAAGTGTTCTGTTACTGTCCCATAACTTACATGGGGTTGACCAAACTTGCAGAAACATGTTTATTTCTGCTGAAAAACACGTTTTGACCCTTTCTGCACACTGGGGTTAAGAGCTGAGTGTGTGGGCTCCTCTGAGCCTTGCTGTTACATGGGGATTCAGTTGTCTGAAAAAACGCGTTTATTTCGGGCTGAAAAACACGTTTTGAAAAGTGTTCTGTTACTGCCCCATAACTTACATGGGGTTGACCAAACTTGCAGAAAAATGTTTATTTCTGCTGAAAAACACGTTTTGACCCTTTCTGCACACTGGGGTTAAGAGCTGAGTGTGTGGGCTCCTCTGAGCCTTGCTGTTACATGGGGATTCAGATGTCTGAAAAAACGCGTTTATTTCGGGCTGAAAAACACGTTTTGAAAAGTGTGCTGTTACTGCCCCATAACTTACATGGGGTTGACCAATCTTGCAGAAACATGTTTATTTCTGCTGAAAAACATGTTTTGACTCTTTCTGCACACTGGGGTTAAGAGCTGAGTGTGTGGGCTCCTCTGAGCCTTGCTGCTGCATGGGGATTCAGTTGTCTGAAAAAACGCGTTTATTTCGGGCTGAAAAACACGTTTTGAAAAGTGTTCTGTTACTGCCCCATAACTTACATGGGGTTGACCAAACTTGCAGAAACATGTTTATTTCTGCTGAAAAACACGTTTTGACCCTTTCTGCACACTGGGGTTAAGATCTGAGTGTGTGGGCTCCTCTGAGCCTTGCTGTTACATGGGGATTCAGTTGTCTGAAAAAACGCGTTTATTTCGGGCTGAAAAACACGTTTTGAAAAGTGTTCTGTTACTGTCCCATAACTTACATGGGGTTGACCAAACTTGCAGAAACATGTTTATTTCTGCTGAAAAACACGTTTTGACCCTTTCTGCACACTGGGGTTAAGATCTGAGTGTGTGGGCTCCCCTGAGCCTTGCTGTTACATGGGGATTCAGTTGTCTGAAAAAACGCGTTTATTTCGGGCTGAAAAACACGTTTTGAAAAGTGTTCTGTTACTGCCCCATAACTTACATGGTGTTGACCAAACTTGCAGAAAAATGTTTATTTCTGCTGAAAAACACGTTTTGACCCTTTCTGCACACTGGGGTTAAGAGCTGAGTGTGTGGGCTCCTCTGAGCCTTGCTGTTACATGGGGATTCAGTTGTCTGAAAAAACGCGTTTATTTCGGGCTGAAAAACACGTTTTGAAAAGTGTTCTGTTACTGCCCCATAACTTACATGGGGTTGACCAACCTTGCAGAAACATGTTTATTTCTGCTGAAAAACACGTTTTGACCCTTTCTGCACACTGGGGTTAAGAGCTGAGTGTGTGGGCTCCTCTGAGCCTTGCTGTTACATGGGGATTCAGTTGTCTGAAAAAACGCGTTTATTTCGGGCTGAAAAACACGTTTTGAAAAGTGTTCTGTTACTGTCCCATAACTTACATGGGGTTGACCAAACTTGCAGAAACATGTTTATTTCTGCTGAAAAACACGTTGTGACCCTTTCTGCACACTGGGGTTAAGAGCTGAGTGTGTGGGCTCCTCTGAGCCTTGCTGTTACATGGGGATTCAGTTGTCTGAAAAAACGCGTTTATTTCGGGCTGAAAAACACGTTTTGAAAAGTGTTCTGTTACTGCCCCATAACTTACATGGGGTTGACCAAACTTGCAGAAACATGTTTATTTCTGCTGAAAAACACGTTTTGACCCTTTCTGCACACTGGGGTTAAGAGCTGAGTGTGTGGGCTCCTCTGAGCCTTGCTGTTACATGGGGATTCAGTTGTCTGAAAAAACGCGTTTATTTCGGGCTGAAAAACACGTTTTGAAAAGTGTTCTGTTACTGCCCCATAACTTACATGGGGTTGACCAAACTTGCAGAAACATGTTTATTTCTGCTGAAAAACACGTTTTGACCCTTTCTGCACACTGGGGTTAAGAGCTGAGTGTGTGGGCTCCTCTGAGCCTTGCTGTTACATGGGGATTCAGTTGTCTGAAAAAACGCGTTTATTTCGGGCTGAAAAACACGTTTTGAAAAGTGTTCTATTACTGCCCCATAACTTACATGGGGTTGACCAAACTTGCAGAAACATGTCTATTTCTGCTGAAAAACACGTTTTGACTCTTTCTGCACACTGGGGTTAAGAGCTGAGTGTGGGGGCTCTTCTGAGCCTTGCTGTTGCATGGGGATTCAGTTGTCTGAAAAAACGCGTTTATTTCGGGCTGAAAAACACGTTTTGAAAAGTGTTCTGTTACTGCACCATAACTTACATGGGGTTGACCAAACTTGCAGAAACATGTTTATTTCTGCTGAAAAACACGTTTTGACTCTTTCTGCACACTGGGGTTAAGAGCTGAGTGTGTGGGCTCTTCTGAGCCTTGCTGTTGCATGGGGATTCAGTTGTCTGAAAAAACGCGTTTATTTCGGGCTGAAAAACACGTTTTGAAAAGTGTTCTGTTACTGTCCCATAACTTACATGGGGTTGACCAAACTTGCAGAAACATGTTTATTTCTGCTGAAAAACACGTTTTGACTCTCTCTGCACACTGGGGTTAAGAGCTGAGTGTGTGGGCTCTTCTGAGCCTTGCTGTTGCATGGGGATTCAGTTGTCTGAAAAAACGCGTTTATTTCGGGCTTAAAAACACGTTTTGAAAAGTGTTCTGTTACTGTCCCATAACTTACATGGGGTTGACCAAACTTGCAGAAACATGTTTATTTCTGCTGAAAAACACGTTTTGACCCTTTCTGCACACTGGGGTTAAGATCTGAGTGTGTGGGCTCCTCTGAGCCTTGCTGTTACATGGGGATTCAGTTGTCTGAAAAAACGCGTTTATTTCGGGCTGAAAAACACGTTTTGAAAAGTGTTCTGTTACTGCCCCATAACTTACATGGGGTTGACCAAACTTGCAGAAACATGTTTATTTCTGCTGAAAAACACGTTTTGACCCTTTCTGCACACTGGGGTTAAGAGCTGAGTGTGTGGGCTCCTCTGAGCCTTGCTGTTACATGGGGATTCAGTTGTCTGAAAAAACGCGTTTATTTCGGGCTGAAAAACACGTTTTGAAAAGTGTTCTGTTACTGTCCCATAACTTACATGGGGTTGACCAAACTTGCAGAAACATGTTTATTTCTGCTGAAAAACACGTTGTGACCCTTTCTGCACACTGGGGTTAAGAGCTGAGTGTGTGGGCTCCTCTGAGCCTTGCTGTTACATGGGGATTCAGTTGTCTGAAAAAACGCGTTTATTTCGGGCTGAAAAACACGTTTTGAAAAGTGTTCTGTTACTGCCCCATAACTTACATGGGGTTGACCAAACTTGCAGAAACATGTTTATTTCTGCTGAAAAACACGTTTTGACCCTTTCTGCACACTGGGGTTAAGAGCTGAGTGTGTGGGCTCCTCTGAGCCTTGCTGTTACATGGGGATTCAGTTGTCTGAAAAAACGCGTTTATTTCGGGCTGAAAAACACGTTTTGAAAAGTGTTCTGTTACTGTCCCATAACTTACATGGGGTTGACCAAACTTGCAGAAACATGTTTATTTCTGCTGAAAAACACGTTTTGACCCTTTCTGCACACTGGGGTTAAGAGCTGAGTGTGGGGGCTCCTCTGAGCCTTTCTGTTACATGGGGATTCAGTTGTCTGAAAAAACGCGTTTATTTCGGGCTGAAAAACACGTTTTGAAAAGTGTTTTGTTACTGCCCCATAACTTACATGGGGTTGACCAAACTTGCAGAAAAATGTTTATTTCTGCTGAAAAACACGTTTTGACCCTTTCTGCACACTGGGGTTAAGAGCTGAGTGTGTGGGCTCCTCTGAGCCTTGCTGTTACATGGGGATTCAGATGTCTGAAAAAACGCGTTTATTTCGGGCTGAAAAACACGTTTTGAAAAGTGTGCTGTTACTGCCCCATAACTTACATGGGGTTGACCAATCTTGCAGAAACATGTTTATTTCTGCTGAAAAACATGTTTTGACTCTTTCTGCACACTGGGGTTAAGAGCTGAGTGTGTGGGCTCCTCTGAGCCTTGCTGCTGCATGGGGATTCAGTTGTCTGAAAAAACGCGTTTATTTCGGGCTGAAAAACACGTTTTGAAAAGTGTTCTGTTACTGCCCCATAACTTACATGGGGTTGACCAAACTTGCAGAAACATGTTTATTTCTGCTGAAAAACACGTTTTGACCCTTTCTGCACACTGGGGTTAAGAGCTGAGTGTGTGGGCTCCTCTGAGCCTTGCTGTTACATGGGGATTCAGTTGTCTGAAAAAACGCGTTTATTTCGGGCTGAAAAACACGTTTTGAAAAGTGTTCTGTTACTGCCCCATAACTTACATGGGGTTGACCAAACTTGCAGAAACATGTTTATTTCTGCTGAAAAACACGTTTTGACCCTTTCTGCACACTGGGGTTAAGATCTGAGTGTGTGGGCTCCTCTGAGCCTTGCTGTTACATGGGGATTCAGTTTTCTGAAAAAACGCGTTTATTTCGGGCTGAAAAACACGTTTTGAAAAGTGTTCTGTTACTGTCCCATAACTTACATGGGGTTGACCAAACTTGCAGAAACATGTTTATTTCTGCTGAAAAACACGTTTTGACCCTTTCTGCACACTGGGGTTAAGATCTGAGTGTGTGGGCTCCTCTGAGCCTTGCTGTTACATGGGGATTCAGTTGTCTGAAAAAACGTGTTTATTTCGGGCTGAAAAACACGTTTTGAAAAGTGTTCTGTTACTGCCCCATAACTTACATGGTGTTGACCAAACTTGCAGAAAAATGTTTATTTCTGCTGAAAAACACGTTTTGACCCTTTCTGCACACTGGGGTTAAGAGCTGAGTGTGTGGGCTCCTCTGAGCCTTGCTGTTACATGGGGATTCAGTTGTCTGAAAAAACGCGTTTATTTCGGGCTGAAAAACACGTTTTGAAAAGTGTTCTGTTACTGTCCCATAACTTACATGGGGTTGACCAAACTTGCAGAAACATGTTTATTTCTGCTGAAAAACACGTTTTGACCCTTTCTGCACACTGGGGTTAAGAGCTGAGTGTGTGGGCTCCTCTGAGCCTTTCTGTTACATGGGGATTCAGTTGTCTGAAAAAACGCGTTTATTTCGGGCTGAAAAACACGTTTTGAAAAGTGTTCTGTTACTGCCCCATAACTTACATGGGGTTGACCAAACTTGCAGAAAAATGTTTATTTCTGCTGAAAAACACGTTTTGACCCTTTCTGCACACTGGGGTTAAGAGCTGAGTGTGTGGGCTCCTCTGAGCCTTGCTGTTACATGGGGATTCAGATGTCTGAAAAAACGCGTTTATTTCGGGCTGAAAAACACGTTTTGAAAAGTGTGCTGTTACTGCCCCATAACTTACATGGGGTTGACCAAACTTGCAGAAACATGTTTATTTCTGCTGAAAAACACGTTTTAACCCTTTCTGCACACTGGGGTTAAGAGCTGAGTGTGTGGGCTCCTCTGAGCCTTGCTGTTACATGGGGATTCAGTTGTCTGAAAAAACGCGTTTATTTCGGGCTGAAAAACACGTTTTGAAAAGTGTTCTGTTACTGTCCCATAACTTACATGGGGTTGACCAAACTTGCAGAAACATGTTTATTTCTGCTGAAAAACACGTTGTGACCCTTTCTGCACACTGGGGTTAAGAGCTGAGTGTGTGGGCTCCTCTGAGCCTTGCTGTTACATGGGGATTCAGTTGTCTGAAAAAACGCGTTTATTTCGGGCTGAAAAACACGTTTTGAAAAGTGTTCTGTTACTGCCCCATAACTTACATGGGGTTGACCAAACTTGCAGAAACATGTTTATTTCTGCTGAAAAACACGTTTTGACCCTTTCTGCACACTGGGGTTAAGAGCTGAGTGTGTGGGCTCCTCTGAGCCTTGCTGTTACATGGGGATTCAGTTGTCTGAAAAAACGCGTTTATTTCGGGCTGAAAAACACGTTTTGAAAAGTGTTCTGTTACTGTCCCATAACTTACATGGGGTTGACCAAACTTGCAGAAACATGTTTATTTCTGCTGAAAAACACGTTTTGACCCTTTCTGCACACTGGGGTTAAGAGCTGAGTGTGTGGGCTCCTCTGAGCCTTTCTGTTACATGGGGATTCAGTTGTCTGAAAAAACGCGTTTATTTCGGGCTGAAAAACACGTTTTGAAAAGTGTTCTGTTACTGCCCCATAACTTACATGGGGTTGACCAAACTTGCAGAAAAATGTTTATTTCTGCTGAAAAACACGTTTTGACCCTTTCTGCACACTGGGGTTAAGAGCTGAGTGTGTGGGCTCCTCTGAGCCTTGCTGTTACATGGGGATTCAGATGTCTGAAAAAACGCGTTTATTTCGGGCTGAAAAACACGTTTTGAAAAGTGTGCTGTTACTGCCCCATAACTTACATGGGGTTGACCAATCTTGCAGAAACATGTTTATTTCTGCTGAAAAACATGTTTTGACTCTTTCTAAACACTGGGGTTAAGAGCTGAGTGTGTGGGCTCCTCTGAGCCTTGCTGCTGCATGGGGATTCAGTTGTCTGAAAAAACGCGTTTATTTCGGGCTGAAAAACACGTTTTGAAAAGTGTTCTGTTACTGCCCCATAACTTACATGGGGTTGACCAAACTTGCAGAAACATGTTTATTTCTGCTGAAAAACACGTTTTGACCCTTTCTGCACACTGGGGTTAAGAGCTGAGTGTGTGGGCTCCTCTGAGCCTTGCTGTTACATGGGGATTCAGTTGTCTGAAAAAACGCGTTTATTTCGGGCTGAAAAACACGTTTTGAAAAGTGTTCTGTTACTGCCCCATAACTTACATGGGGTTGACCAAACTTGCAGAAACATGTTTATTTCTGCTGAAAAACACGTTTTGACCCTTTCTGCACACTGGGGTTAAGATCTGAGTGTGTGGGCTCCTCTGAGCCTTGCTGTTACATGGGGATTCAGTTGTCTGAAAAAACGCGTTTATTTCGGGCTGAAAAACACGTTTTGAAAAGTGTTCTGTTACTGTCCCATAACTTACATGGGGTTGACCAAACTTGCAGAAACATGTTTATTTCTGCTGAAAAACACGTTTTGACCCTTTCTGCACACTGGGGTTAAGATCTGAGTGTGTGGGCTCCTCTGAGCCTTGCTGTTACATGGGGATTCAGTTGTCTGAAAAAACGCGTTTATTTCGGGCTGAAAAACACGTTTTGAAAAGTGTTCTGTTACTGCCCCATAACTTACATGGTGTTGACCAAACTTGCAGAAAAATGTTTATTTCTGCTGAAAAACACGTTTTGACCCTTTCTGCACACTGGGGTTAAGAGCTGAGTGTGTGGGCTCCTCTGAGCCTTGCTGTTACATGGGGATTCAGTTGTCTGAAAAAACGCGTTTATTTCGGGCTGAAAAACACGTTTTGAAAAGTGTTCTGTTACTGTCCCATAACTTACATGGGGTTGACCAAACTTGCAGAAACATGTTTATTTCTGCTGAAAAACACGTTTTGACCCTTTCTGCACACTGGGGTTAAGAGCTGAGTGTGTGGGCTCCTCTGAGCCTTTCTGTTACATGGGGATTCAGTTGTCTGAAAAAACGCGTTTATTTCGGGCTGAAAAACACGTTTTGAAAAGTGTTCTGTTACTGCCCCATAACTTACATGGGGTTGACCAAACTTGCAGAAAAATGTTTATTTCTGCTGAAAAACACGTTTTGACCCTTTCTGCACACTGGGGTTAAGAGCTGAGTGTGTGGGCTCCTCTGAGCCTTGCTGTTACATGGGGATTCAGATGTCTGAAAAAACGCGTTTATTTCGGGCTGAAAAACACGTTTTGAAAAGTGTGCTGTTACTGCCCCATAACTTACATGGGGTTGACCAAACTTGCAGAAACATGTTTATTTCTGCTGAAAAACACGTTTTGACCCTTTCTGCACACTGGGGTTAAGATCTGAGTGTGTGGGCTCCTCTGAGCCTTGCTGTTACATGGGGATTCAGTTGTCTGAAAAAACGCGTTTATTTCGGGCTGAAAAACACGTTTTGAAAAGTGTTCTGTTACTGTCCCATAACTTACATGGGGTTGACCAAACTTGCAGAAACATGTTTATTTCTGCTGAAAAACACGTTTTGACCCTTTCTGCACACTGGGGTTAAGAGCTGAGTGTGTGGGCTCCTCTGAGCCTTGCTGTTACATGGGGATTCAGTTGTCTGAAAAAACGCGTTTATTTCGGGCTGAAAAACACGTTTTGAAAAGTGTTCTGTTACTGCCCCATAACTTACATGGGGTTGACCAAACTTGCAGAAAAATGTTTATTTCTGCTGAAAAACACGTTTTGACCCTTTCTGCACACTGGGGTTAAGAGCTGAGTGTGTGGGCTCCTCTGAGCCTTGCTGTTACATGGGGATTCAGATGTCTGAAAAAACGCGTTTATTTCGGGCTGAAAAACACGTTTTGAAAAGTGTGCTGTTACTGCCCCATAACTTACATGGGGTTGACCAATCTTGCAGAAACATGTTTATTTCTGCTGAAAAACATGTTTTGTCTCTTTCTGCACACTGGGGTTAAGAGCTGAGTGTGTGGGCTCCTCTGAGCCTTGCTGCTGCATGGGGATTCAGTTGTCTGAAAAAACGCGTTTATTTCGGGCTGAAAAACACGTTTTGAAAAGTGTTCTGTTACTGCCCCATAACTTACATGGGGTTGACCAAACTTGCAGAAACATGTTTATTTCTGCTGAAAAACACGTTTTGACCCTTTCTGCACACTGGGGTTAAGATCTGAGTGTGTGGGCTCCTCTGAGCCTTGCTGTTACATGGGGATTCAGTTGTCTGAAAAAACGCGTTTATTTCGGGCTGAAAAACACGTTTTGAAAAGTGTTCTGTTACTGTCCCATAACTTACATGGGGTTGACCAAACTTGCAGAAACATGTTTATTTCTGCTGAAAAACACGTTGTGACCCTTTCTGCACACTGGGGTTAAGAGCTGAGTGTGTGGGCTCCTCTGAGCCTTGCTGTTACATGGGGATTCAGTTGTCTGAAAAAACGCGTTTATTTCGGGCTGAAAAACACGTTTTGAAAAGTGTTCTGTTACTGCCCCATAACTTACATGGGGTTGACCAAACTTGGAGAAACATGTTTATTTCTGCTGAAAAACACGTTTTGACCCTTTCTGCACACTGGGGTTAAGAGCTGAGTGTGTGGGCTCCTCTGAGCCTTGCTGTTACATGGGGATTCAGTTGTCTGAAAAAACGCGTTTATTTCGGGCTGAAAAACACGTTTTGAAAAGTGTTCTGTTACTGCCCCATAACTTACATGGGGTTGACCAAACTTGGAGAAACATGTTTATTTCTGCTGAAAAACACGTTTTGACCCTTTCTGCACACTGGGGTTAAGAGCTGAGTGTGTGGGCTCCTCTGAGCCTTGCTGTTACATGGGGATTCAGTTGTCTGAAAAAACGCGTTTATTTCGGGCTGAAAAACACGTTTTGAAAAGTGTTCTGTTACTGTCCCATAACTTACATGGGGTTGACCAAACTTGCAGAAACATGTTTATTTCTGCTGAAAAACACGTTTTGACCCTTTCTGCACACTGGGGTTAAGAGCTGAGTGTGTGGGCTCCTCTGAGCCTTGCTGTTACATGGGGATTCAGTTGTCTGAAAAAACGCGTTTATTTCGGGCTGAAAAACACGTTTTGAAAAGTGTTCTGTTACTGCCCCATAACTTACATGGGGTTGACCAAACTTGCAGAAAAATGTTTATTTCTGCTGAAAAACACGTTTTGACCCTTTCTGCACACTGGGGTTAAGAGCTGAGTGTGTGGGCTCCTCTGAGCCTTGCTGTTACATGGGGATTCAGATGTCTGAAAAAACGCGTTTATTTCGGGCTGAAAAACACGTTTTGAAAAGTGTGCTGTTACTGCCCCATAACTTACATGGGGTTGACCAATCTTGCAGAAACATGTTTATTTCTGCTGAAAAACATGTTTTGACTCTTTCTGCACACTGGGGTTAAGAGCTGAGTGTGTGGGCTCCTCTGAGCCTTGCTGCTGCATGGGGATTCAGTTGTCTGAAAAAACGCGTTTATTTCGGGCTGAAAAACACGTTTTGAAAAGTGTTCTGTTACTGCCCCATAACTTACATGGGGTTGACCAAACTTGCAGAAACATGTTTATTTCTGCTGAAAAACACGTTTTGACTCTCTCTGCACACTGGGGTTAAGAGCTGAGTGTGTGGGCTCCTCTGAGCCTTGCTGTTACATGGGGATTCAGTTGTCTGAAAAAACGCGTTTATTTCGGGCTGAAAAACACGTTTTGAAAAGTGTTCTGTTACTGCCCCATAACTTACATGGGGTTGACCAAACTTGCAGAAACATGTTTATTTCTGCTGAAAAACACGTTTTGACCCTTTCTGCACACTGGGGTTAAGATCTGAGTGTGTGGGCTCCTCTGAGCCTTGCTGTTACATGGGGATTCAGTTGTCTGAAAAAACGCGTTTATTTCGGGCTGAAAAACACGTTTTGAAAAGTGTTCTGTTACTGTCCCATAACTTACATGGGGTTGACCAAACTTGCAGAAACATGTTTATTTCTGCTGAAAAACACGTTTTGACCCTTTCTGCACACTGGGGTTAAGATCTGAGTGTGTGGGCTCCCCTGAGCCTTGCTGTTACATGGGGATTCAGTTGTCTGAAAAAACGCGTTTATTTCGGGCTGAAAAACACGTTTTGAAAAGTGTTCTGTTACTGCCCCATAACTTACATGGTGTTGACCAAACTTGCAGAAAAATGTTTATTTCTGCTGAAAAACACGTTTTGACCCTTTCTGCACACTGGGGTTAAGAGCTGAGTGTGTGGGCTCCTCTGAGCCTTGCTGTTACATGGGGATTCAGTTGTCTGAAAAAACGCGTTTATTTCGGGCTGAAAAACACGTTTTGAAAAGTGTTCTGTTACTGCCCCATAACTTACATGGGGTTGACCAACCTTGCAGAAACATGTTTATTTCTGCTGAAAAACACGTTTTGACCCTTTCTGCACACTGGGGTTAAGAGCTGAGTGTGTGGGCTCCTCTGAGCCTTGCTGTTACATGGGGATTCAGTTGTCTGAAAAAACGCGTTTATTTCGGGCTGAAAAACACGTTTTGAAAAGTGTTCTGTTACTGTCCCATAACTTACATGGGGTTGACCAAACTTGCAGAAACATGTTTATTTCTGCTGAAAAACACGTTGTGACCCTTTCTGCACACTGGGGTTAAGAGCTGAGTGTGTGGGCTCCTCTGAGCCTTGCTGTTACATGGGGATTCAGTTGTCTGAAAAAACGCGTTTATTTCGGGCTGAAAAACACGTTTTGAAAAGTGTTCTGTTACTGCCCCATAACTTACATGGGGTTGACCAAACTTGCAGAAACATGTTTATTTCTGCTGAAAAACACGTTTTGACCCTTTCTGCACACTGGGGTTAAGAGCTGAGTGTGTGGGCTCCTCTGAGCCTTGCTGTTACATGGGGATTCAGTTGTCTGAAAAAACGCGTTTATTTCGGGCTGAAAAACACGTTTTGAAAAGTGTTCTGTTACTGCCCCATAACTTACATGGGGTTGACCAAACTTGCAGAAACATGTTTATTTCTGCTGAAAAACACGTTTTGACCCTTTCTGCACACTGGGGTTAAGAGCTGAGTGTGTGGGCTCCTCTGAGCCTTGCTGTTACATGGGGATTCAGTTGTCTGAAAAAACGCGTTTATTTCGGGCTGAAAAACACGTTTTGAAAAGTGTTCTGTTACTGCCCCATAACTTACATGGGGTTGACCAAACTTGCAGAAACATGTCTATTTCTGCTGAAAAACACGTTTTGACTCTTTCTGCACACTGGGGTTAAGAGCTGAGTGTGGGGGCTCTTCTGAGCCTTGCTGTTGCATGGGGATTCAGTTGTCTGAAAAAACGCGTTTATTTCGGGCTGAAAAACACGTTTTGAAAAGTGTTCTGTTACTGCACCATAACTTACATGGGGTTGACCAAACTTGCAGAAACATGTTTATTTCTGCTGAAAAACACGTTTTGACTCTTTCTGCACACTGGGGTTAAGAGCTGAGTGTGTGGGCTCTTCTGAGCCTTGCTGTTGCATGGGGATTCAGTTGTCTGAAAAAACGCGTTTATTTCGGGCTGAAAAACACGTTTTGAAAAGTGTTCTGTTACTGTCCCATAACTTACATGGGGTTGACCAAACTTGCAGAAACATGTTTATTTCTGCTGAAAAACACGTTTTGACTCTCTCTGCACACTGGGGTTAAGAGCTGAGTGTGTGGGCTCTTCTGAGCCTTGCTGTTGCATGGGGATTCAGTTGTCTGAAAAAACGCGTTTATTTCGGGCTTAAAAACACGTTTTGAAAAGTGTTCTGTTACTGTCCCATAACTTACATGGGGTTGACCAAACTTGCAGAAACATGTTTATTTCTGCTGAAAAACACGTTTTGACCCTTTCTGCACACTGGGGTTAAGAGCTGAGTGTGTGGGCTCCTCTGAGCCTTGCTGTTACATGGGGATTCAGTTGTCTGAAAAAACGCGTTTATTTCGGGCTGAAAAACACGTTTTGAAAAGTGTTCTGTTACTGTCCCATAACTTACATGGGGTTGACCAAACTTGCAGAAACATGTTTATTTCTGCTGAAAAACACGTTGTGACCCTTTCTGCACACTGGGGTTAAGAGCTGAGTGTGTGGGCTCCTCTGAGCCTTGCTGTTACATGGGGATTCAGTTGTCTGAAAAAACGCGTTTATTTCGGGCTGAAAAACACGTTTTGAAAAGTGTTCTGTTACTGCCCCATAACTTACATGGGGTTGACCAAACTTGCAGAAACATGTTTATTTCTGCTGAAAAACACGTTTTGACCCTTTCTGCACACTGGGGTTAAGAGCTGAGTGTGTGGGCTCCTCTGAGCCTTGCTGTTACATGGGGATTCAGTTGTCTGAAAAAACGCGTTTATTTCGGGCTGAAAAACACGTTTTGAAAAGTGTTCTGTTACTGTCCCATAACTTACATGGGGTTGACCAAACTTGCAGAAACATGTTTATTTCTGCTGAAAAACACGTTTTGACCCTTTCTGCACACTGGGGTTAAGAGCTGAGTGTGTGGGCTCCTCTGAGCCTTTCTGTTACATGGGGATTCAGTTGTCTGAAAAAACGCGTTTATTTCGGGCTGAAAAACACGTTTTGAAAAGTGTTTTGTTACTGCCCCATAACTTACATGGGGTTGACCAAACTTGCAGAAAAATGTTTATTTCTGCTGAAAAACACGTTTTGACCCTTTCTGCACACTGGGGTTAAGAGCTGAGTGTGTGGGCTCCTCTGAGCCTTGCTGTTACATGGGGATTCAGATGTCTGAAAAAACGCGTTTATTTCGGGCTGAAAAACACGTTTTGAAAAGTGTGCTGTTACTGCCCCATAACTTACATGGGGTTGACCAATCTTGCAGAAACATGTTTATTTCTGCTGAAAAACATGTTTTGACTCTTTCTGCACACTGGGGTTAAGAGCTGAGTGTGTGGGCTCCTCTGAGCCTTGCTGCTGCATGGGGATTCAGTTGTCTGAAAAAACGCGTTTATTTCGGGCTGAAAAACACGTTTTGAAAAGTGTTCTGTTACTGCCCCATAACTTACATGGGGTTGACCAAACTTGCAGAAACATGTTTATTTCTGCTGAAAAACACGTTTTGACCCTTTCTGCACACTGGGGTTAAGAGCTGAGTGTGTGGGCTCCTCTGAGCCTTGCTGTTACATGGGGATTCAGTTGTCTGAAAAAACGCGTTTATTTCGGGCTGAAAAACACGTTTTGAAAAGTGTTCTGTTACTGCCCCATAACTTACATGGGGTTGACCAAACTTGCAGAAACATGTTTATTTCTGCTGAAAAACACGTTTTGACCCTTTCTGCACACTGGGGTTAAGATCTGAGTGTGTGGGCTCCTCTGAGCCTTGCTGTTACATGGGGATTCAGTTTTCTGAAAAAACGCGTTTATTTCGGGCTGAAAAACACGTTTTGAAAAGTGTTCTGTTACTGTCCCATAACTTACATGGGGTTGACCAAACTTGCAGAAACATGTTTATTTCTGCTGAAAAACACGTTTTGACCCTTTCTGCACACTGGGGTTAAGATCTGAGTGTGTGGGCTCCTCTGAGCCTTGCTGTTACATGGGGATTCAGTTGTCTGAAAAAACGCGTTTATTTCGGGCTGAAAAACACGTTTTGAAAAGTGTTCTGTTACTGCCCCATAACTTACATGGTGTTGACCAAACTTGCAGAAAAATGTTTATTTCTGCTGAAAAACACGTTTTGACCCTTTCTGCACACTGGGGTTAAGAGCTGAGTGTGTGGGCTCCTCTGAGCCTTGCTGTTACATGGGGATTCAGTTGTCTGAAAAAACGCGTTTATTTCGGGCTGAAAAACACGTTTTGAAAAGTGTTCTGTTACTGTCCCATAACTTACATGGGGTTGACCAAACTTGCAGAAACATGTTTATTTCTGCTGAAAAACACGTTTTGACCCTTTCTGCACACTGGGGTTAAGAGCTGAGTGTGTGGGCTCCTCTGAGCCTTTCTGTTACATGGGGATTCAGTTGTCTGAAAAAACGCGTTTATTTCGGGCTGAAAAACACGTTTTGAAAAGTGTTCTGTTACTGCCCCATAACTTACATGGGGTTGACCAAACTTGCAGAAAAATGTTTATTTCTGCTGAAAAACACGTTTTGACCCTTTCTGCACACTGGGGTTAAGAGCTGAGTGTGTGGGCTCCTCTGAGCCTTGCTGTTACATGGGGATTCAGATGTCTGAAAAAACGCGTTTATTTCGGGCTGAAAAACACGTTTTGAAAAGTGTGCTGTTACTGCCCCATAACTTACATGGGGTTGACCAAACTTGCAGAAACATGTTTATTTCTGCTGAAAAACACGTTTTAACCCTTTCTGCACACTGGGGTTAAGAGCTGAGTGTGTGGGCTCCTCTGAGCCTTGCTGTTACATGGGGATTCAGTTGTCTGAAAAAACGCGTTTATTTCGGGCTGAAAAACACGTTTTGAAAAGTGTTCTGTTACTGTCCCATAACTTACATGGGGTTGACCAAACTTGCAGAAACATGTTTATTTCTGCTGAAAAACACGTTGTGACCCTTTCTGCACACTGGGGTTAAGAGCTGAGTGTGTGGGCTCCTCTGAGCCTTGCTGTTACATGGGGATTCAGTTGTCTGAAAAAACGCGTTTATTTCGGGCTGAAAAACACGTTTTGAAAAGTGTTCTGTTACTGCCCCATAACTTACATGGGGTTGACCAAACTTGCAGAAACATGTTTATTTCTGCTGAAAAACACGTTTTGACCCTTTCTGCACACTGGGGTTAAGAGCTGAGTGTGTGGGCTCCTCTGAGCCTTGCTGTTACATGGGGATTCAGTTGTCTGAAAAAACGCGTTTATTTCGGGCTGAAAAACACGTTTTGAAAAGTGTTCTGTTACTGTCCCATAACTTACATGGGGTTGACCAAACTTGCAGAAACATGTTTATTTCTGCTGAAAAACACGTTTTGACCCTTTCTGCACACTGGGGTTAAGAGCTGAGTGTGTGGGCTCCTCTGAGCCTTTCTGTTACATGGGGATTCAGTTGTCTGAAAAAACGCGTTTATTTCGGGCTGAAAAACACGTTTTGAAAAGTGTTCTGTTACTGCCCCATAACTTACATGGGGTTGACCAAACTTGCAGAAAAATGTTTATTTCTGCTGAAAAACACGTTTTGACCCTTTCTGCACACTGGGGTTAAGAGCTGAGTGTGTGGGCTCCTCTGAGCCTTGCTGTTACATGGGGATTCAGATGTCTGAAAAAACGCGTTTATTTCGGGCTGAAAAACACGTTTTGAAAAGTGTGCTGTTACTGCCCCATAACTTACATGGGGTTGACCAATCTTGCAGAAACATGTTTATTTCTGCTGAAAAACATGTTTTGACTCTTTCTAAACACTGGGGTTAAGAGCTGAGTGTGTGGGCTCCTCTGAGCCTTGCTGCTGCATGGGGATTCAGTTGTCTGAAAAAACGCGTTTATTTCGGGCTGAAAAACACGTTTTGAAAAGTGTTCTGTTACTGCCCCATAACTTACATGGGGTTGACCAAACTTGCAGAAACATGTTTATTTCTGCTGAAAAACACGTTTTGACCCTTTCTGCACACTGGGGTTAAGAGCTGAGTGTGTGGGCTCCTCTGAGCCTTGCTGTTACATGGGGATTCAGTTGTCTGAAAAAACGCGTTTATTTCGGGCTGAAAAACACGTTTTGAAAAGTGTTCTGTTACTGCCCCATAACTTACATGGGGTTGACCAAACTTGCAGAAACATGTTTATTTCTGCTGAAAAACACGTTTTGACCCTTTCTGCACACTGGGGTTAAGATCTGAGTGTGTGGGCTCCTCTGAGCCTTGCTGTTACATGGGGATTCAGTTGTCTGAAAAAACGCGTTTATTTCGGGCTGAAAAACACGTTTTGAAAAGTGTTCTGTTACTGTCCCATAACTTACATGGGGTTGACCAAACTTGCAGAAACATGTTTATTTCTGCTGAAAAACACGTTTTGACCCTTTCTGCACACTGGGGTTAAGATCTGAGTGTGTGGGCTCCTCTGAGCCTTGCTGTTACATGGGGATTCAGTTGTCTGAAAAAACGCGTTTATTTCGGGCTGAAAAACACGTTTTGAAAAGTGTTCTGTTACTGCCCCATAACTTACATGGTGTTGACCAAACTTGCAGAAAAATGTTTATTTCTGCTGAAAAACACGTTTTGACCCTTTCTGCACACTGGGGTTAAGAGCTGAGTGTGTGGGCTCCTCTGAGCCTTGCTGTTACATGGGGATTCAGTTGTCTGAAAAAACGCGTTTATTTCGGGCTGAAAAACACGTTTTGAAAAGTGTTCTGTTACTGTCCCATAACTTACATGGGGTTGACCAAACTTGCAGAAACATGTTTATTTCTGCTGAAAAACACGTTTTGACCCTTTCTGCACACTGGGGTTAAGAGCTGAGTGTGTGGGCTCCTCTGAGCCTTTCTGTTACATGGGGATTCAGTTGTCTGAAAAAACGCGTTTATTTCGGGCTGAAAAACACGTTTTGAAAAGTGTTCTGTTACTGCCCCATAACTTACATGGGGTTGACCAAACTTGCAGAAAAATGTTTATTTCTGCTGAAAAACACGTTTTGACCCTTTCTGCACACTGGGGTTAAGAGCTGAGTGTGTGGGCTCCTCTGAGCCTTGCTGTTACATGGGGATTCAGATGTCTGAAAAAACGCGTTTATTTCGGGCTGAAAAACACGTTTTGAAAAGTGTGCTGTTACTGCCCCATAACTTACATGGGGTTGACCAAACTTGCAGAAACATGTTTATTTCTGCTGAAAAACACGTTTTGACTCTTTCTGCACACTGGGGCTAAGAGCTGAGTGTGTGGGCTCCTCTGAGCCTTGCTGCTGCATGGGGATTCAGTTGTCTGAAAAAACGCGTTTATTTCGGGCTGAAAAACACGTTTTGAAAAGTGTTCTGTTACTGCCCCATAACTTACATGGGGTTGACCAAACTTGCAGAAACATGTTTATTTCTGCTGAAAAACACGTTTTGACCCTTTCTGCACACTGGGGTTAAGAGCTGAGTGTGTGGGCTCCTCTGAGCCTTGCTGTTACATGGGGATTCAGTTGTCTGAAAAAACGCGTTTATTTCGGGCTGAAAAACACGTTTTGAAAAGTGTTCTGTTACTGCCCCATAATTTACATGGGGTTGACCAAACTTGCAGAAACATGTTTATTTCTGCTGAAAAACACGTTTTGACCCTTTCTGCACACTGGGGTTAAGATCTGAGTGTGTGGGCTCCTCTGAGCCTTGCTGTTACATGGGGATTCAGTTGTCTGAAAAAACGCGTTTATTTCGGGCTGAAAAACACGTTTTGAAAAGTGTTCTGTTACTGCCCCATAACTTACATGGGGTTGACCAAACTTGCAGAAACATGTTTGTTTCTGCTAAAAAACACGTTTTGACCCTTTCTGCACACTGGGGTTAAGAGCTGAGTGTGTGGGCTCCTCTGAGCCTTGCTGTTACATGGGGATTCAGTTGTCTGAAAAAACGCGTTTATTTCGGGCTGAAAAACACGTTTTGAAAAGTGTTCTGTTACTGTCCCATAACTTACATGGGGTTGACCAAACTTGCAGAAACATGTTTATTTCTGCTGAAAAACACGTTGTGACCCTTTCTGCACACTGGGGTTAAGAGCTGAGTGTGTGGGCTCCTCTGAGCCTTGCTGTTACATGGGGATTCAGTTGTCTGAAAAAACGCGTTTATTTCGGGCTGAAAAACACGTTTTGAAAAGTGTTCTGTTACTGCCCCATAACTTACATGGGGTTGACCAAACTTGCAGAAACATGTTTATTTCTGCTGAAAAACACGTTTTGACCCTTTCTGCACACTGGGGTTAAGAGCTGAGTGTGTGGGCTCCTCTGAGCCTTGCTGTTACATGGGGATTCAGTTGTCTGAAAAAACGCGTTTATTTCGGGCTGAAAAACACGTTTTGAAAAGTGTTCTGTTACTGTCCCATAACTTACATGGGGTTGACCAAACTTGCAGAAACATGTTTATTTCTGCTGAAAAACACGTTGTGACCCTTTCTGCACACTGGGGTTAAGAGCTGAGTGTGTGGGCTCCTCTGAGCCTTGCTGTTACATGGGGATTCAGTTGTCTGAAAAAACGCGTTTATTTCGGGCTGAAAAACACGTTTTGAAAAGTGTTCTGTTACTGCCCCATAACTTACATGGGGTTGACCAAACTTGCAGAAACATGTTTATTTCTGCTGAAAAACACGTTTTGACCCTTTCTGCACACTGGGGTTAAGAGCTGAGTGTGTGGGCTTCTCTGAGCCTTGCTGTTACATGGGGATTCAGTTGTCTGAAAAAACGCATTTATTTCGGGCTGAAAAACACGTTTTGAAAAGTGTTCTGTTACTGTCCCATAACTTACATGGGGTTGACCAAACTTGCAGAAACATGTTTATTTCTGCTGAAAAACACGTTTTGACCCTTTCTGCACACTGGGGTTAAGAGCTGAGTGTGTGGGCTCCTCTGAGCCTTGCTGTTACATGGGGATTCAGTTGTCTGAAAAAACGCGTTTATTTCGGGCTGAAAAACACGTTTTGAAAAGTGTTCTGTTACTGTCCCATAACTTACATGGGGTTGACCAAACTTGCAGAAACATGTTTATTTCTGCTGAAAAACACGTTGTGACCCTTTCTGCACACTGGGGTTAAGAGCTGAGTGTGTGGGCTCCTCTGAGCCTTGCTGTTACATGGGGATTCAGTTGTCTGAAAAAACGCGTTTATTTCGGGCTGAAAAACACGTTTTGAAAAGTGTTCTGTTACTGCCCCATAACTTACATGGGGTTGACCAAACTTGCAGAAACATGTTTATTTCTGCTGAAAAACACGTTTTGACCCTTTCTGCACACTGGGGTTAAGAGCTGAGTGTGTGGGCTCCTCTGAGCCTTGCTGTTACATGGGGATTCAGTTGTCTGAAAAAACGCGTTTATTTCGGGCTGAAAAACACGTTTTGAAAAGTGTTCTGTTACTGTCCCATAACTTACATGGGGTTGACCAAACTTGCAGAAACATGTTTATTTCTGCTGAAAAACACGTTTTGACCCTTTCTGCACACTGGGGTTAAGAGCTGAGTGTGTGGGCTCCTCTGAGCCTTTCTGTTACATGGGGATTCAGTTGTCTGAAAAAACGCGTTTATTTCGGGCTGAAAAACACGTTTTGAAAAGTGTTCTGTTACTGCCCCATAACTTACATGGGGTTGACCAAACTTGCAGAAAAATGTTTATTTCTGCTGAAAAACACGTTTTGACCCTTTCTGCACACTGGGGTTAAGAGCTGAGTGTGTGGGCTCCTCTGAGCCTTGCTGTTACATGGGGATTCAGATGTCTGAAAAAACGCGTTTATTTCGGGCTGAAAAACACGTTTTGAAAAGTGTGCTGTTACTGCCCCATAACTTACATGGGGTTGACCAATCTTGCAGAAACATGTTTATTTCTGCTGAAAAACATGTTTTGACTCTTTCTGCACACTGGGGTTAAGAGCTGAGTGTGTGGGCTCCTCTGAGCCTTGCTGCTGCATGGGGATTCAGTTGTCTGAAAAAACGCGTTTATTTCGGGCTGAAAAACACGTTTTGAAAAGTGTTCTGTTACTGCCCCATAACTTACATGGGGTTGACCAAACTTGCAGAAACATGTTTATTTCTGCTGAAAAACACGTTTTGACCCTTTCTGCACACTGGGGTTAAGAGCTGAGTGTGTGGGCTCCTCTGAGCCTTGCTGTTACATGGGGATTCAGTTGTCTGAAAAAACGCGTTTATTTCGGGCTGAAAAACACGTTTTGAAAAGTGTTCTGTTACTGCCCCATAACTTACATGGGGTTGACCAAACTTGCAGAAACATGTTTATTTCTGCTGAAAAACACGTTTTGACCCTTTCTGCACACTGGGGTTAAGATCTGAGTGTGTGGGCTCCTCTGAGCCTTGCTGTTACATGGGGATTCAGTTGTCTGAAAAAATGCGTTTATTTCGGGCTGAAAAACACGTTTTGAAAAGTGTTCTGTTACTGTCCCATAACTTACATGGGGTTGACCAAACTTGCAGAAACATGTTTATTTCTGCTGAAAAACACGTTTTGACCCTTTCTGCACACTGGGGTTAAGATCTGAGTGTGTGGGCTCCTCTGAGCCTTGCTGTTACATGGGGATTCAGTTGTCTGAAAAAACGCGTTTATTTCGGGCTGAAAAACACGTTTTGAAAAGTGTTCTGTTACTGCCCCATAACTTACATGGTGTTGACCAAACTTGCAGAAAAATGTTTATTTCTGCTGAAAAACACGTTTTGACCCTTTCTGCACACTGGGGTTAAGAGCTGAGTGTGTGGGCTCCTCTGAGCCTTGCTGTTACATGGGGATTCAGTTGTCTGAAAAAACGCGTTTATTTCGGGCTGAAAAACACGTTTTGAAAAGTGTTCTGTTACTGTCCCATAACTTACATGGGGTTGACCAAACTTGCAGAAACATGTTTATTTCTGCTGAAAAACACGTTTTGACCCTTTCTGCACACTGGGGTTAAGAGCTGAGTGTGTGGGCTCCTCTGAGCCTTTCTGTTACATGGGGATTCAGTTGTCTGAAAAAACGCGTTTATTTCGGGCTGAAAAACACGTTTTGAAAAGTGTTCTGTTACTGCCCCATAACTTACATGGGGTTGACCAAACTTGCAGAAAAATGTTTATTTCTGCTGAAAAACACGTTTTGACCCTTTCTGCACACTGGGGTTAAGAGCTGAGTGTGTGGGCTCCTCTGAGCCTTGCTGTTACATGGGGATTCAGATGTCTGAAAAAACGCGTTTATTTCGGGCTGAAAAACACGTTTTGAAAAGTGTGCTGTTACTGCCCCATAACTTACATGGGGTTGACCAAACTTGCAGAAACATGTTTATTTCTGCTGAAAAACACGTTTTGACTCTTTCTGCACACTGGGGCTAAGAGCTGAGTGTGTGGGCTCCTCTGAGCCTTGCTGCTGCATGGGGATTCAGTTGTCTGAAAAAACGCGTTTATTTCGGGCTGAAAAACACGTTTTGAAAAGTGTTCTGTTACTGCCCCATAACTTACATGGGGTTGACCAAACTTGCAGAAACATGTTTATTTCTGCTGAAAAACACGTTTTGACCCTTTCTGCACACTGGGGTTAAGAGCTGAGTGTGTGGGCTCCTCTGAGCCTTGCTGTTACATGGGGATTCAGTTGTCTGAAAAAACGCGTTTATTTCGGGCTGAAAAACACGTTTTGAAAAGTGTTCTGTTACTGCCCCATAATTTACATGGGGTTGACCAAACTTGCAGAAACATGTTTATTTCTGCTGAAAAACACGTTTTGACCCTTTCTGCACACTGGGGTTAAGATCTGAGTGTGTGGGCTCCTCTGAGCCTTGCTGTTACATGGGGATTCAGTTGTCTGAAAAAACGCGTTTATTTCGGGCTGAAAAACACGTTTTGAAAAGTGTTCTGTTACTGCCCCATAACTTACATGGGGTTGACCAATCTTGCAGAAACATGTTTGTTTCTGCTAAAAAACACGTTTTGACCCTTTCTGCACACTGGGGTTAAGAGCTGAGTGTGTGGGCTCCTCTGAGCCTTGCTGTTACATGGGGATTCAGTTGTCTGAAAAAACGCGTTTATTTCGGGCTGAAAAACACGTTTTGAAAAGTGTTCTGTTACTGTCCCATAACTTACATGGGGTTGACCAAACTTGCAGAAACATGTTTATTTCTGCTGAAAAACACGTTGTGACCCTTTCTGCACACTGGGGTTAAGAGCTGAGTGTGTGGGCTCCTCTGAGCCTTGCTGTTACATGGGGATTCAGTTGTCTGAAAAAACGCGTTTATTTCGGGCTGAAAAACACGTTTTGAAAAGTGTTCTGTTACTGCCCCATAACTTACATGGGGTTGACCAAACTTGCAGAAACATGTTTATTTCTGCTGAAAAACACGTTTTGACCCTTTCTGCACACTGGGGTTAAGAGCTGAGTGTGTGGGCTCCTCTGAGCCTTGCTGTTACATGGGGATTCAGTTGTCTGAAAAAACGCGTTTATTTCGGGCTGAAAAACACGTTTTGAAAAGTGTTCTGTTACTGTCCCATAACTTACATGGGGTTGACCAAACTTGCAGAAACATGTTTATTTCTGCTGAAAAACACGTTGTGACCCTTTCTGCACACTGGGGTTAAGAGCTGAGTGTGTGGGCTCCTCTGAGCCTTGCTGTTACATGGGGATTCAGTTGTCTGAAAAAACGCGTTTATTTCGGGCTGAAAAACACGTTTTGAAAAGTGTTCTGTTACTGCCCCATAACTTACATGGGGTTGACCAAACTTGCAGAAACATGTTTATTTCTGCTGAAAAACACGTTTTGACCCTTTCTGCACACTGGGGTTAAGAGCTGAGTGTGTGGGCTCCTCTGAGCCTTGCTGTTACATGGGGATTCAGTTGTCTGAAAAAACGCATTTATTTCGGGCTGAAAAACACGTTTTGAAAAGTGTTCTGTTACTGTCCCATAACTTACATGGGGTTGACCAAACTTGCAGAAACATGTTTATTTCTGCTGAAAAACACGTTTTGACCCTTTCTGCACACTGGGGTTAAGAGCTGAGTGTGTGGGCTCCTCTGAGCCTTGCTGTTACATGGGGATTCAGTTGTCTGAAAAAACGCGTTTATTTCTTGCTGAAAAACACGTTTTGAAAAGTGTTCTGTTACTGCCCCATAACTTACATGGGGTTGACCAAACTTGCAGAAAAATGTTTATTTCTGCTGAAAAACACGTTTTGACCCTTTCTGCACACTGGGGTTAAGAGCTGAGTGTGTGGGCTCCTCTGAGCCTTGCTGTTACATGGGGATTCAGATGTCTGAAAAAACGCGTTTATTTCGGGCTGAAAAACACGTTTTGAAAAGTGTTCTGTTACTGCCCCATAATTTACATGGGGTTGACCAAACTTGCAGAAACGTTTATTTCTGCTGAAAAACACGTTTTGACCCTTTCTGCACACTGGGGTTAAGATCTGAGTGTGTGGGCTCCTCTGAGCCTTGCTGTTACATGGGGATTCAGTTGTCTGAAAAAACGCGTTTATTTCGGGCTGAAAAACACGTTTTGAAAAGTGTTCTGTTACTGCCCCATAACTTACATGGGGTTGACCAAACTTGCAGAAACATGTTTGTTTCTGCTGAAAAACATGTTTTGACCCTTTCTGCACACTGGGGTTAAGAGCTGAGTGTGTGGGCTCCTCTGAGCCTTGCTGTTACATGGGGATTCAGTTGTCTGAAAAAACGCGTTTATTTCGGGCTGAAAAACACGTTTTGAAAAGTGTTCTGTTACTGCCCCATAACTTACATGGGGTTGACCAAACTTGCAGAAAAATGTTTATTTCTGCTGAAAAACACGTTTTGACCCTTTCTGCACACTGGGGTTAAGAGCTGAGTGTGTGGGCTCCTCTGAGCCTTGCTGTTACATGGGGATTCAGATGTCTGAAAAAACGCGTTTATTTCGGGCTGAAAAACACGTTTTGAAAAGTGTGCTGTTACTGCCCCATAACTTACATGGGGTTGACCAAACTTGCAGAAACATGTTTATTTCTGCTGAAAAACACGTTTTGACTCTTTCTGCACACTGGGGTTAAGAGCTGAGTGTGTGGGCTCCTCTGAGCCTTGCTGCTGCATGGGGATTCAGTTGTCTGAAAAAACGCGTTTATTTCGGGCTGAAAAACACGTTTTGAAAAGTGTTCTGTTACTGCCCCATAACTTACATGGGGTTGACCAAACTTGCAGAAACATGTTTATTTCTGCTGAAAAACACGTTTTGACCCTTTCTGCACACTGGGGTTAAGAGCTGAGTGTGTGGGCTCCTCTGAGCCTTGCTGTTACATGGGGATTCAGTTGTCTGAAAAAACGCGTTTATTTCGGGCTGAAAAACACGTTTTGAAAAGTGTTCTGTTACTGCCCCATAATTTACATGGGGTTGACCAAACTTGCAGAAACATGTTTATTTCTGCTGAAAAACACGTTTTGACCCTTTCTGCACACTGGGGTTAAGATCTGAGTGTGTGGGCTCCTCTGAGCCTTGCTGTTACATGGGGATTCAGTTGTCTGAAAAAACGCGTTTATTTCGGGCTGAAAAACACGTTTTGAAAAGTGTTCTGTTACTGCCCCATAACTTACATGGGGTTGACCAAACTTGCAGAAACATGTTTGTTTCTGCTGAAAAACACGTTTGGACCCTTTCTGCACACTGGGGTTAAGAGCTGAGTGTGTGGGCTCCTCTGAGCCTTGCTGTTACATGGGGATTCAGTTGTCTGAAAAAACGCGTTTATTTCGGGCTGAAAAACACGTTTTGAAAAGTGTTCTGTTACTGTCCCATAACTTACATGGGGTTGACCAAACTTGCAGAAACATGTTTATTTCTGCTGAAAAACACGTTGTGACCCTTTCTGCACACTGGGGTTAAGAGCTGAGTGTGTGGGCTCCTCTGAGCCTTGCTGTTACATGGGGATTCAGTTGTCTGAAAAAACGCGTTTATTTCGGGCTGAAAAACACGTTTTGAAAAGTGTTCTGTTACTGCCCCATAACTTACATGGGGTTGACCAAACTTGCAGAAACATGTTTATTTCTGCTGAAAAACACGTTTTGACCCTTTCTGCACACTGGGGTTAAGAGCTGAGTGTGTGGGCTCCTCTGAGCCTTGCTGTTACATGGGGATTCAGTTGTCTGAAAAAACGCGTTTATTTCGGGCTGAAAAACACGTTTTGAAAAGTGTTCTGTTACTGTCCCATAACTTACATGGGGTTGACCAAACTTGCAGAAACATGTTTATTTCTGCTGAAAAACACGTTGTGACCCTTTCTGCACACTGGGGTTAAGAGCTGAGTGTGTGGGCTCCTCTGAGCCTTGCTGTTACATGGGGATTCAGTTGTCTGAAAAAACGCGTTTATTTCGGGCTGAAAAACACGTTTTGAAAAGTGTTCTGTTACTGCCCCATAACTTACATGGGGTTGACCAAACTTGCAGAAACATGTTTATTTCTGCTGAAAAACACGTTTTGACCCTTTCTGCACACTGGGGTTAAGAGCTGAGTGTGTGGGCTCCTCTGAGCCTTGCTGTTACATGGGGATTCAGTTGTCTGAAAAAACGCGTTTATTTCGGGCTGAAAAACACGTTTTGAAAAGTGTTCTGTTACTGTCCCATAACTTACATGGGGTTGACCAAACTTGCAGAAACATGTTTATTTCTGCTGAAAAACACGTTTTGACCCTTTCTGCACACTGGGGTTAAGAGCTGAGTGTGTGGGCTCCTCTGAGCCTTGCTGTTACATGGGGATTCAGTTGTCTGAAAAAACGCGTTTATTTCGGGCTGAAAAACACGTTTTGAAAAGTGTTCTGTTACTGCCCCATAACTTACATGGGGTTGACCAAACTTGCAGAAAAATGTTTATTTCTGCTGAAAAACACGTTTTGACCCTTTCTGCACACTGGGGTTAAGAGCTGAGTGTGTGGGCTCCTCTGAGCCTTGCTGTTACATGGGGATTCAGATGTCTGAAAAAACGCGTTTATTTCGGGCTGAAAAACACGTTTTGAAAAGTGTTCTGTTACTGCCCCATAATTTACATGGGGTTGACCAAACTTGCAGAAACATGTTTATTTCTGCTGAAAAACACGTTTTGACCCTTTCTGCACACTGGGGTTAAGATCTGAGTGTGTGGGCTCCTCTGAGCCTTGCTGTTACATGGGGATTCAGTTGTCTGAAAAAACGCGTTTATTTCGGGCTGAAAAACACGTTTTGAAAAGTGTTCTGTTACTGCCCCATAACTTACATGGGGTTGACCAAACTTGCAGAAACATGTTTGTTTCTGCTGAAAAACACGTTTTGACCCTTTCTGCACACTGGGGTTAAGAGCTGAGTGTGTGGGCTCCTCTGAGCCTTGCTGTTACATGGGGATTCAGTTGTCTGAAAAAACGCGTTTATTTCGGGCTGAAAAACACGTTTTGAAAAGTGTTCTGTTACTGTCCCATAACTTACATGGGGTTGACCAAACTTGCAGAAACATGTTTATTTCTGCTGAAAAACACGTTGTGACCCTTTCTGCACACTGGGGTTAAGAGCTGAGTGTGTGGGCTCCTCTGAGCCTTGCTGTTACATGGGGATTCAGTTGTCTGAAAAAACGCGTTTATTTCGGGCTGAAAAACACGTTTTGAAAAGTGTTCTGTTACTGCCCCATAACTTACATGGGGTTGACCAAACTTGCAGAAACATGTTTATTTCTGCTGAAAAACACGTTTTGACCCTTTCTGCACACTGGGGTTAAGAGCTGAGTGTGTGGGCTCCTCTGAGCCTTGCTGTTACATGGGGATTCAGTTGTCTGAAAAAACGCGTTTATTTCGGGCTGAAAAACACGTTTTGAAAAGTGTTCTGTTACTGTCCCATAACTTACATGGGGTTGACCAAACTTGCAGAAACATGTTTATTTCTGCTGAAAAACACGTTGTGACCCTTTCTGCACACTGGGGTTAAGAGCTGAGTGTGTGGGCTCCTCTGAGCCTTGCTGTTACATGGGGATTCAGTTGTCTGAAAAAACGCGTTTATTTCGGGCTGAAAAACACGTTTTGAAAAGTGTTCTGTTACTGCCCCATAACTTACATGGGGTTGACCAAACTTGCAGAAACATGTTTATTTCTGCTGAAAAACACGTTTTGACCCTTTCTGCACACTGGGGTTAAGAGCTGAGTGTGTGGGCTCCTCTGAGCCTTGCTGTTACATGGGGATTCAGTTGTCTGAAAAAACGCGTTTATTTCGGGCTGAAAAACACGTTTTGAAAAGTGTTCTGTTACTGTCCCATAACTTACATGGGGTTGACCAAACTTGCAGAAACATGTTTATTTCTGCTGAAAAACACGTTTTGACCCTTTCTGCACACTGGGGTTAAGAGCTGAGTGTGTGGGCTCCTCTGAGCCTTGCTGTTACATGGGGATTCAGTTGTCTGAAAAAACGCGTTTATTTCGGGCTGAAAAACACGTTTTGAAAAGTGTTCTGTTACTGCCCCATAACTTACATGGGGTTGACCAAACTTGCAGAAACATGTTTATTTCTGCTGAAAAACACGTTTTGACCCTTTCTGCACACTGGGGTTAAGATCTGAGTGTGTGGGCTCCTCTGAGCCTTGCTGTTACATGGGGATTCAGTTGTCTGAAAAAACGCGTTTATTTCGGGCTGAAAAACACGTTTTGAAAAGTGTTCTGTTACTGCCCCATAACTTACATGGGGTTGACCAAACTTGCAGAAACATGTTTATTTCTGCTGAAAAACACGTTTTGACCCTTTCTGCACACTGGGGTTAAGAGCTGAGTGTGTGGGCTCCTCTGAGCCTTGCTGTTACATGGGGATTCAGTTGTCTGAAAAAACGCGTTTATTTCGGGCTGAAAAACACGTTTTGAAAAGTGTTCTGTTACTGTCCCATAACTTACATGGGGTTGACCAAACTTGCAGAAACATGTTTATTTCTGCTGAAAAACACGTTGTGACCCTTTCTGCACACTGGGGTTAAGAGCTGAGTGTGTGGGCTCCTCTGAGCCTTGCAGTTACATGGGGATTCAGTTGTCTGAAAAAACGCGTTTATTTCGGGCTGAAAAACACGTTTTGAAAAGTGTTCTGTTACTGCCCCATAACTTACATGGGGTTGACCAAACTTGCAGAAACATGTTTATTTCTGCTGAAAAACACGTTTTGACCCTTTCTGCACACTGGGGTTAAGAGCTGAGTGTGTGGGCTCCTCTGAGCCTTGCTGTTACATGGGGATTCAGTTGTCTGAAAAAACGCGTTTATTTCGGGCTGAAAAACACGTTTTGAAAAGTGTTCTGTTACTGTCCCATAACTTACATGGGGTTGACCAAACTTGCAGAAACATGTTTATTTCTGCTGAAAAACACGTTGTGACCCTTTCTGCACACTGGGGTTAAGAGCTGAGTGTGTGGGCTCCTCCGAGCCTTGCTGTTACATGGGGATTCAGTTGTCTGAAAAAACGCGTTTATTTCGGGCTGAAAAACACGTTTTGAAAAGTGTTCTGTTACTGCCCCATAACTTACATGGGGTTGACCAAACTTGCAGAAACATGTTTATTTCTGCTGAAAAACACGTTTTGACCCTTTCTGCACACTGGGGTTAAGAGCTGAGTGTGTGGGCTCCTCTGAGCCTTGCTGTTACATGGGGATTCAGTTGTCTGAAAAAACGCGTTTATTTCGGGCTGAAAAACACGTTTTGAAAAGTGTTCTGTTACTGTCCCATAACTTACATGGGGTTGACCAAACTTGCAGAAACATGTTTATTTCTGCTGAAAAACACGTTTTGACCCTTTCTGCACACTGGGGTTAAGAGCTGAGTGTGTGGGCTCCTCTGAGCCTTTCTGTTACATGGGGATTCAGTTGTCTGAAAAAACGCGTTTATTTCGGGCTGAAAAACACGTTTTGAAAAGTGTTCTGTTACTGCCCCATAACTTACATGGGGTTGACCAAACTTGCAGAAAAATGTTTATTTCTGCTGAAAAACACGTTTTGACCCTTTCTGCACACTGGGGTTAAGAGCTGAGTGTGTGGGCTCCTCTGAGCCTTGCTGTTACATGGGGATTCAGATGTCTGAAAAAACGCGTTTATTTCGGGCTGAAAAACACGTTTTGAAAAGTGTGCTGTTACTGCCCCATAACTTACATGGGGTTGACCAATCTTGCAGAAACATGTTTATTTCTGCTGAAAAACATGTTTTGACTCTTTCTGCACACTGGGGTTAAGAGCTGAGTGTGTGGGCTCCTCTGAGCCTTGCTGCTGCATGGGGATTCAGTTGTCTGAAAAAACGCGTTTATTTCGGGCTGAAAAACACGTTTTGAAAAGTGTTCTGTTACTGCCCCATAACTTACATGGGGTTGACCAAACTTGCAGAAACATGTTTATTTCTGCTGAAAAACACGTTTTGACCCTTTCTGCACACTGGGGTTAAGAGCTGAGTGTGTGGGCTCCTCTGAGCCTTGCTGTTACATGGGGATTCAGTTGTCTGAAAAAACGCGTTTATTTCGGGCTGAAAAACACGTTTTGAAAAGTGTTCTGTTACTGCCCCATAACTTACATGGGGTTGACCAAACTTGCAGAAACATGTTTATTTCTGCTGAAAAACACGTTTTGACCCTTTCTGCACACTGGGGTTAAGATCTGAGTGTGTGGGCTCCTCTGAGCCTTGCTGTTACATGGGGATTCAGTTGTCTGAAAAAACGCGTTTATTTCGGGCTGAAAAACACGTTTTGAAAAGTGTTCTGTTACTGTCCCATAACTTACATGGGGTTGACCAAACTTGCAGAAACATGTTTATTTCTGCTGAAAAACACGTTTTGACCCTTTCTGCACACTGGGGTTAAGATCTGAGTGTGTGGGCTCCTCTGAGCCTTGCTGTTACATGGGGATTCAGTTGTCTGAAAAAACGCGTTTATTTCGGGCTGAAAAACACGTTTTGAAAAGTGTTCTGTTACTGCCCCATAACTTACATGGTGTTGACCAAACTTGCAGAAAAATGTTTATTTCTGCTGAAAAACACGTTTTGACCCTTTCTGCACACTGGGGTTAAGAGCTGAGTGTGTGGGCTCCTCTGAGCCTTGCTGTTACATGGGGATTCAGTTGTCTGAAAAAACGCGTTTATTTCGGGCTGAAAAACACGTTTTGAAAAGTGTTCTGTTACTGTCCCATAACTTACATGGGGTTGACCAAACTTGCAGAAACATGTTTATTTCTGCTGAAAAACACGTTTTGACCCTTTCTGCACACTGGGGTTAAGAGCTGAGTGTGTGGGCTCCTCTGAGCCTTTCTGTTACATGGGGATTCAGTTGTCTGAAAAAACGCGTTTATTTCGGGCTGAAAAACACGTTTTGAAAAGTGTTCTGTTACTGCCCCATAACTTACATGGGGTTGACCAAACTTGCAGAAAAATGTTTATTTCTGCTGAAAAACACGTTTTGACCCTTTCTGCACACTGGGGTTAAGAGCTGAGTGTGTGGGCTCCTCTGAGCCTTGCTGTTACATGGGGATTCAGATGTCTGAAAAAACGCGTTTATTTCGGGCTGAAAAACACGTTTTGAAAAGTGTGCTGTTACTGCCCCATAACTTACATGGGGTTGACCAAACTTGCAGAAACATGTTTGTTTCTGCTGAAAAACACGTTTTGACTCTTTCTGCACACTGGGGTTAAGAGCTGAGTGTGTGGGCTCCTCTGAGCCTTGCTGTTACATGGGGATTCAGTTGTCTGAAAAAACGCGTTTATTTCGGGCTGAAAAACACGTTTTGAAAAGTGTTCTGTTACTGCCCCATAACTTACATGGGGTTGACCAAACTTGCAGAAACATGTTTATTTCTGCTGAAAAACACGTTTTGACCCTTTCTGCACACTGGGGTTAAGATCTGAGTGTGTGGGCTCCTCTGAGCCTTGCTGTTACATGGGGATTCAGTTGTCTGAAAAAACGCGTTTATTTCGGGCTGAAAAACACGTTTTGAAAAGTGTTCTGTTACTGCCCCATAACTTACATGGGGTTGACCAAACTTGCAGAAACATGTTTATTTCTGCTGAAAAACACGTTTTGACCCTTTCTGCACACTGGGGTTAAGAGCTGAGTGTGTGGGCTCCTCTGAGCCTTGCTGTTACATGGGGATTCAGTTGTCTGAAAAAACGCGTTTATTTCGGGCTGAAAAACACGTTTTGAAAAGTGTTCTGTTACTGTCCCATAACTTACATGGGGTTGACCAAACTTGCAGAAACATGTTTATTTCTGCTGAAAAACACGTTGTGACCCTTTCTGCACACTGGGGTTAAGAGCTGAGTGTGTGGGCTCCTCTGAGCCTTGCTGTTACATGGGGATTCAGTTGTCTGAAAAAACGCGTTTATTTCGGGCTGAAAAACACGTTTTGAAAAGTGTTCTGTTACTGCCCCATAACTTACATGGGGTTGACCAAACTTGCAGAAACATGTTTATTTCTGCTGAAAAACACGTTTTGACCCTTTCTGCACACTGGGGTTAAGAGCTGAGTGTGTGGGCTCCTCTGAGCCTTGCTGTTACATGGGGATTCAGTTGTCTGAAAAAACGCGTTTATTTCGGGCTGAAAAACACGTTTTGAAAAGTGTTCTGTTACTGTCCCATAATTTACATGGGGTTGACCAAACTTGCAGAAACATGTTTATTTCTGCTGAAAAACACGTTGTGACCCTTTCTGCACACTGGGGTTAAGAGCTGAGTGTGTGGGCTCCTCTGAGCCTTGCTGTTACATGGGGATTCAGTTGTCTGAAAAAACGCGTTTATTTCGGGCTGAAAAACACGTTTTGAAAAGTGTTCTGTTACTGCCCCATAACTTACATGGGGTTGACCAAACTTGCAGAAAAATGTTTATTTCTGCTGAAAAACACGTTTTGACCCTTTCTGCACACTGGGGTTAAGAGCTGAGTGTGTGGGCTCCTCTGAGCCTTGCTGTTACATGGGGATTCAGATGTCTGAAAAAACGCGTTTATTTCGGGCTGAAAAACACGTTTTGAAAAGTGTGCTGTTACTGCCCCATAACTTACATGGGGTTGACCAATCTTGCAGAAACATGTTTATTTCTGCTGAAAAACATGTTTTGACTCTTTCTGCACACTGGGGTTAAGAGCTGAGTGTGTGGGCTCCTCTGAGCCTTGCTGCTGCATGGGGATTCAGTTGTCTGAAAAAACGCGTTTATTTCGGGCTGAAAAACACGTTTTGAAAAGTGTTCTGTTACTGCCCCATAACTTACATGGGGTTGACCAAACTTGCAGAAACATGTTTATTTCTGCTGAAAAACACGTTTTGACCCTTTCTGCACACTGGGGTTAAGAGCTGAGTGTGTGGGCTCCTCTGAGCCTTGCTGTTACATGGGGATTCAGTTGTCTGAAAAAACGCGTTTATTTCGGGCTGAAAAACACGTTTTGAAAAGTGTTCTGTTACTGCCCCATAACTTACATGGGGTTGACCAAACTTGCAGAAACATGTTTATTTCTGCTGAAAAACACGTTTTGACCCTTTCTGCACACTGGGGTTAAGATCTGAGTGTGTGGGCTCCTCTGAGCCTTGCTGTTACATGGGGATTCAGTTGTCTGAAAAAACGCGTTTATTTCGGGCTGAAAAACACGTTTTGAAAAGTGTTCTGTTACTGTCCCATAACTTACATGGGGTTGACCAAACTTGCAGAAACATGTTTATTTCTGCTGAAAAACACGTTTTGACCCTTTCTGCACACTGGGGTTAAGATCTGAGTGTGTGGGCTCCTCTGAGCCTTGCTGTTACATGGGGATTCAGTTGTCTGAAAAAACGCGTTTATTTCGGGCTGAAAAACACGTTTTGAAAAGTGTTCTGTTACTGCCCCATAACTTACATGGTGTTGACCAAACTTGCAGAAAAATGTTTATTTCTGCTGAAAAACACGTTTTGACCCTTTCTGCACACTGGGGTTAAGAGCTGAGTGTGTGGGCTCCTCTGAGCCTTGCTGTTACATGGGGATTCAGTTGTCTGAAAAAACGCGTTTATTTCGGGCTGAAAAACACGTTTTGAAAAGTGTTCTGTTACTGTCCCATAACTTACATGGGGTTGACCAAACTTGCAGAAACATGTTTATTTCTGCTGAAAAACACGTTTTGACCCTTTCTGCACACTGGGGTTAAGAGCTGAGTGTGTGGGCTCCTCTGAGCCTTTCTGTTACATGGGGATTCAGTTGTCTGAAAAAACGCGTTTATTTCGGGCTGAAAAACACGTTTTGAAAAGTGTTCTGTTACTGCCCCATAACTTACATGGGGTTGACCAAACTTGCAGAAAAATGTTTATTTCTGCTGAAAAACACGTTTTGACCCTTTCTGCACACTGGGGTTAAGAGCTGAGTGTGTGGGCTCCTCTGAGCCTTGCTGTTACATGGGGATTCAGATGTCTGAAAAAACGCGTTTATTTCGGGCTGAAAAACACGTTTTGAAAAGTGTGCTGTTACTGCCCCATAACTTACATGGGGTTGACCAAACTTGCAGAAACATGTTTGTTTCTGCTGAAAAACACGTTTTGACTCTTTCTGCACACTGGGGTTAAGAGCTGAGTGTGTGGGCTCCTCTGAGCCTTGCTGTTACATGGGGATTCAGTTGTCTGAAAAAACGCGTTTATTTCGGGCTGAAAAACACGTTTTGAAAAGTGTTCTGTTACTGCCCCATAACTTACATGGGGTTGACCAAACTTGCAGAAACATGTTTATTTCTGCTGAAAAACACGTTTTGACCCTTTCTGCACACTGGGGTTAAGATCTGAGTGTGTGGGCTCCTCTGAGCCTTGCTGTTACATGGGGATTCAGTTGTCTGAAAAAACGCGTTTATTTCGGGCTGAAAAACACGTTTTGAAAAGTGTTCTGTTACTGCCCCATAACTTACATGGGGTTGACCAAACTTGCAGAAACATGTTTATTTCTGCTGAAAAACACGTTTTGACCCTTTCTGCACACTGGGGTTAAGAGCTGAGTGTGTGGGCTCCTCTGAGCCTTGCTGTTACATGGGGATTCAGTTGTCTGAAAAAACGCGTTTATTTCGGGCTGAAAAACACGTTTTGAAAAGTGTTCTGTTACTGTCCCATAACTTACATGGGGTTGACCAAACTTGCAGAAACATGTTTATTTCTGCTGAAAAACACGTTGTGACCCTTTCTGCACACTGGGGTTAAGAGCTGAGTGTGTGGGCTCCTCTGAGCCTTGCTGTTACATGGGGATTCAGTTGTCTGAAAAAACGCGTTTATTTCGGGCTGAAAAACACGTTTTGAAAAGTGTTCTGTTACTGCCCCATAACTTACATGGGGTTGACCAAACTTGCAGAAACATGTTTATTTCTGCTGAAAAACACGTTTTGACCCTTTCTGCACACTGGGGTTAAGAGCTGAGTGTGTGGGCTCCTCTGAGCCTTGCTGTTACATGGGGATTCAGTTGTCTGAAAAAACGCGTTTATTTCGGGCTGAAAAACACGTTTTGAAAAGTGTTCTGTTACTGTCCCATAATTTACATGGGGTTGACCAAACTTGCAGAAACATGTTTATTTCTGCTGAAAAACACGTTGTGACCCTTTCTGCACACTGGGGTTAAGAGCTGAGTGTGTGGGCTCCTCTGAGCCTTGCTGTTACATGGGGATTCAGTTGTCTGAAAAAACGCGTTTATTTCGGGCTGAAAAACACGTTTTGAAAAGTGTTCTGTTACTGCCCCATAACTTACATGGGGTTGACCAAACTTGCAGAAACATGTTTATTTCTGCTGAAAAACACGTTTTGACCCTTTCTGCACACTGGGGTTAAGAGCTGAGTGTGTGGGCTCCTCTGAGCCTTGCTGTTACATGGGGATTCAGTTGTCTGAAAAAACGCGTTTATTTCGGGCTGAAAAACACGTTTTGAAAAGTGTTCTGTTACTGTCCCATAACTTACATGGGGTTGACCAAACTTGCAGAAACATGTTTATTTCTGCTGAAAAACACGTTTTGACCCTTTCTGCACACTGGGGTTAAGAGCTGAGTGTGTGGGCTCCTCTGAGCATTTCTGTTACATGGGGATTCAGTTGTCTGAAAAAACGCGTTTATTTCGGGCTGAAAAACACGTTTTGAAAAGTGTGCTGTTACTGCCCCATAACTTACATGGGGTTGACCAAACTTGCAGAAACATGTTTATTTCTGCTGAAAAACACGTTTTGACTCTTTCTGCACACTGGGGTTAAGAGCTGAGTGTGTGGGCTCCTCTGAGCCTTGCTGCTGCATGGGGATTCAGATGTCTGAAAAAACGCGTTTATTTCGGGCTGAAAAACACGTTTTGAAAAGTGTTCTGTTACTGCCCCATAACTTACATGGGGTTGACCAAACTTGCAGAAACATGTTTATTTCTGCTGAAAAACACGTTTTGACCCTTTCTGCACACTGGGGTTAAGAGCTGAGTGTGTGGGCTCCTCTGAGCCTTGCTGTTACATGGGGATTCAGATGTCTGAAAAAACGCGTTTATTTCGGGCTGAAAAACACGTTTTAAGAAGTGTGCTGTTACTGCCCCATAACTTACATGGGGTTGACCAAACTTGCAGAAACATGTTTATTTCTGCTGAAAAACACGTTTTGACCCTTTCTGCACACTGGGGTTAAGATCTGAGTGTGTGGGCTCCTCTGAGCCTTGCTGTTACATGGGGATTCAGTTGTCTGAAAAAACGCGTTTATTTCGGGCTGAAAAACACGTTTTGAAAAGTGTTCTGTTACTGCCCCATAACTTACATGGGGTTGACCAAACTTGCAGAAACATGTTTATTTCTGCTGAAAAACACGTTTTGACCCTTTCTGCACACTGGGGTTAAGAGCTGAGTGTGTGGGCTCCTCTGAGCCTTGCTGTTACATGGGGATTCAGTTGTCTGAAAAAACGCGTTTATTTCGGGCTGAAAAACACGTTTTGAAAAGTGTTCTGTTACTGTCCCATAACTTACATGGGGTTGACCAAACTTGCAGAAACATGTTTATTTCTGCTGAAAAACACGTTGTGACCCTTTCTGCACACTGGGGTTAAGAGCTGAGTGTGTGGGCTCCTCTGAGCCTTGCAGTTACATGGGGATTCAGTTGTCTGAAAAAACGCGTTTATTTCGGGCTGAAAAACACGTTTTGAAAAGTGTTCTGTTACTGCCCCATAACTTATATGGGGTTGACCAAACTTGCAGAAACATGTTTATTTCTGCTGAAAAACACGTTTTGACCCTTTCTGCACACTGGGGTTAAGATCTGAGTGTGTGGGCTCCTCTGAGCCTTGCTGTTACATGGGGATTCAGTTGTCTGAAAAAACGCGTTTATTTCGGGCTGAAAAACACGTTCTGAAAAGTGTTCTGTTACTGCCCCATAACTTACATGGTGTTGACCAAACTTGCAGAAAAATGTTTATTTCTGCTGAAAAACACGTTTTGACCCTTTCTGCACACTGGGGTTAAGAGCTGAGTGTGTGGGCTCCTCTGAGCCTTGCTGTTACATGGGGATTCAGTTGTCTGAAAAAACGCGTTTATTTCGGGCTGAAAAACACGTTTTGAAAAGTGTTCTGTTACTGCCCCATAACTTACATGGGGTTGACCAAACTTGCAGAAACATGTTTATTTCTGCTGAAAAACACGTTTTGACCCTTTCTGCACACTGGGGTTAAGAGCTGAGTGTGTGGGCTCCTCTGAGCCTTGCTGTTACATGGGGATTCAGTTGTCTGAAAAAACGCGTTTATTTCGGGCTGAAAAACACGTTTTGAAAAGTGTTCTGTTACTGCCCCATAACTTACATGGGGTTGACCAAACTTGCAGAAACATGTTTATTTCTGCTGAAAAACACGTTTTGACCCTTTCTGCACACTGGGGTTAAGAGCTGAGTGTGTGGGCTCCTCTGAGCCTTGCTGTTACATGGGGATTCAGTTGTCTGAAAAAACGCGTTTATTTCGGGCTGAAAAACACGTTTTGAAAAGTGTTCTGTTACTGTCCCATAACTTACATGGGGTTGACCAAACTTGCAGAAACATGTTTATTTCTGCTGAAAAACACGTTTTGACCCTTTCTGCACACTGGGGTTAAGAGCTGAGTGTGTGGGCTCCTCTGAGCATTTCTGTTACATGGGGATTCAGTTGTCTGAAAAAACGCGTTTATTTCGGGCTGAAAAACACGTTTTGAAAAGTGTGCTGTTACTGCCCCATAACTTACATGGGGTTGACCAAACTTGCAGAAACATGTTTATTTCTGCTGAAAAACACGTTTTGACTCTTTCTGCACACTGGGGTTAAGAGCTGAGTGTGTGGGCTCCTCTGAGCCTTGCTGCTGCATGGGGATTCAGATGTCTGAAAAAACGCGTTTATTTCGGGCTGAAAAACACGTTTTGAAAAGTGTTCTGTTACTGCCCCATAACTTACATGGGGTTGACCAAACTTGCAGAAACATGTTTATTTCTGCTGAAAAACACGTTTTGACCCTTTCTGCACACTGGGGTTAAGAGCTGAGTGTGTGGGCTCCTCTGAGCCTTGCTGTTACATGGGGATTCAGATGTCTGAAAAAACGCGTTTATTTCGGGCTGAAAAACACGTTTTAAGAAGTGTGCTGTTACTGCCCCATAACTTACATGGGGTTGACCAAACTTGCAGAAACATGTTTATTTCTGCTGAAAAACACGTTTTGACTCTCTCTGCACACTGGGGTTAAGAGCTGAGTGTGTGGGCTCCTCTGAGCCTTGCTGTTACATGGGGATTCAGTTGTCTGAAAAAACGCGTTTATTTCGGGCTGAAAAACACGTTTTGAAAAGTGTTCTGTTACTGTCCCATAACTTACATGGGGTTGACCAAACTTGCAGAAACATGTTTATTTCTGCTGAAAAACACGTTTTGACCCTTTCTGCACACTGGGGTTAAGATCTGAGTGTGTGGGCTCCTCTGAGCCTTGCTGTTACATGGGGATTCAGTTGTCTGAAAAAACGCGTTTATTTCGGGCTGAAAAACACGTTTTGAAAAGTGTTCTGTTACTGCCCCATAACTTACATGGTGTTGACCAAACTTGCAGAAAAATGTTTATTTCTGCTGAAAAACACGTTTTGACCCTTTCTGCACACTGGGGTTAAGAGCTGAGTGTGTGGGCTCCTCTGAGCCTTGCTGTTACATGGGGATTCAGTTGTCTGAAAAAACGCGTTTATTTCGGGCTGAAAAACACGTTTTGAAAAGTGTTCTGTTACTGCCCCATAACTTACATGGGGTTGACCAAACTTGCAGAAACATGTTTATTTCTGCTGAAAAACACGTTTTGACCCTTTCTGCACACTGGGGTTAAGAGCTGAGTGTGTGGGCTCCTCTGAGCCTTGCTGTTACATGGGGATTCAGTTGTCTGAAAAAACGCGTTTATTTCGGGCTGAAAAACACGTTTTGAAAAGTGTTCTGTTACTGTCCCATAACTTACATGGGGTTGACCAAACTTGCAGAAACATGTTTATTTCTGCTGAAAAACACGTTGTGACCCTTTCTGCACACTGGGGTTAAGAGCTGAGTGTGTGGGCTCCTCTGAGCCTTGCTGTTACATGGGGATTCAGTTGTCTGAAAAAACGCGTTTATTTCGGGCTGAAAAACACGTTTTGAAAAGTGTTCTGTTACTGCCCCATAACTTACATGGGGTTGACCAAACTTGCAGAAACATGTTTATTTCTGCTGAAAAACACGTTTTGACCCTTTCTGCACACTGGGGTTAAGAGCTGAGTGTGTGGGCTCCTCTGAGCCTTGCTGTTACATGGGGATTCAGTTGTCTGAAAAAACGCGTTTATTTCGGGCTGAAAAACACGTTTTGAAAAGTGTTCTGTTACTGTCCCATAACTTACATGGGGTTGACCAAACTTGCAGAAACATGTTTATTTCTGCTGAAAAACACGTTGTGACCCTTTCTGCACACTGGGGTTAAGAGCTGAGTGTGTGGGCTCCTCTGAGCCTTGCTGTTACATGGGGATTCAGTTGTCTGAAAAAACGCGTTTATTTCGGGCTGAAAAACACGTTTTGAAAAGTGTTCTGTTACTGCCCCATAACTTACATGGGGTTGACCAAACTTGCAGAAACATGTTTATTTCTTTTGAAAAACACGTTTTGACCCTTTCTGCACACTGGGGTTAAGAGCTGAGTGTGTGGGCTCCTCTGAGCCTTGCTGTTACATGGGGATTCAGTTGTCTGAAAAAACGCGTTTATTTCGGGCTGAAAAACACGTTTTGAAAAGTGTTCTGTTACTGTCCCATAATTTACATGGGGTTGACCAAACTTGCAGAAACATGTTTATTTCTGCTGAAAAACACGTTGTGACCCTTTCTGCACACTGGGGTTAAGAGCTGAGTGTGTGGGCTCCTCTGAGCCTTGCTGTTACATGGGGATTCAGTTGTCTGAAAAAACGCGTTTATTTCGGGCTGAAAAACACGTTTTGAAAAGTGTTCTGTTACTGCCCCATAACTTACATGGGGTTGACCAAACTTGCAGAAACATGTTTATTTCTGCTGAAAAACACGTTTTGACCCTTTCTGCACACTGGGGTTAAGAGCTGAGTGTGTGGGCTCCTCTGAGCCTTGCTGTTACATGGGGATTCAGTTGTCTGAAAAAACGCGTTTATTTCGGGCTGAAAAACACGTTTTGAAAAGTGTTCTGTTACTGTCCCATAACTTACATGGGGTTGACCAAACTTGCAGAAACATGTTTATTTCTGCTGAAAAACACGTTTTGACCCTTTCTGCACACTGGGGTTAAGAGCTGAGTGTGTGGGCTCCTCTGAGCATTTCTGTTACATGGGGATTCAGTTGTCTGAAAAAACGCGTTTATTTCGGGCTGAAAAACACGTTTTGAAAAGTGTGCTGTTACTGCCCCATAACTTACATGGGGTTGACCAAACTTGCAGAAACATGTTTATTTCTGCTGAAAAACACGTTTTGACTCTTTCTGCACACTGGGGTTAAGAGCTGAGTGTGTGGGCTCCTCTGAGCCTTGCTGCTGCATGGGGATTCAGATGTCTGAAAAAACGCGTTTATTTCGGGCTGAAAAACACGTTTTGAAAAGTGTTCTGTTACTGCCCCATAACTTACATGGGGTTGACCAAACTTGCAGAAACATGTTTATTTCTGCTGAAAAACACGTTTTGACCCTTTCTGCACACTGGGGTTAAGAGCTGAGTGTGTGGGCTCCTCTGAGCCTTGCTGTTACATGGGGATTCAGATGTCTGAAAAAACGCGTTTATTTCGGGCTGAAAAACACGTTTTAAGAAGTGTGCTGTTACTGCCCCATAACTTACATGGGGTTGACCAAACTTGCAGAAACATGTTTATTTCTGCTGAAAAACACGTTTTGACTCTCTCTGCACACTGGGGTTAAGAGCTGAGTGTGTGGGCTCCTCTGAGCCTTGCTGTTACATGGGGATTCAGTTGTCTGAAAAAACGCGTTTATTTCGGGCTGAAAAACACGTTTTGAAAAGTGTTCTGTTACTGCCCCATAACTTACATGGGGTTGACCAAACTTGCAGAAACATGTTTATTTCTGCTGAAAAACACGTTTTGACCCTTTCTGCACACTGGGGTTAAGATCTGAGTGTGTGGGCTCCTCTGAGCCTTGCTGTTACATGGGGATTCAGTTGTCTGAAAAAACGCGTTTATTTCGGGCTGAAAAACACGTTTTGAAAAGTGTTCTGTTACTGTCCCATAACTTACATGGGGTTGACCAAACTTGCAGAAACATGTTTATTTCTGCTGAAAAACACGTTTTGACCCTTTCTGCACACTGGGGTTAAGATCTGAGTGTGTGGGCTCCTCTGAGCCTTGCTGTTACATGGGGATTCAGTTGTCTGAAAAAACGCGTTTATTTCGGGCTGAAAAACACGTTTTGAAAAGTGTTCTGTTACTGCCCCATAACTTACATGGGGTTGACCAAACTTGCAGAAACATGTTTATTTCTGCTGAAAAACACGTTTTGACCCTTTCTGCACACTGGGGTTAAGAGCTGAGTGTGTGGGCTCCTCTGAGCCTTGCTGTTACATGGGGATTCAGTTGTCTGAAAAAACGCGTTTATTTCGGGCTGAAAAACACGTTTTGAAAAGTGTTCTGTTACTGTCCCATAATTTACATGGGGTTGACCAAACTTGCAGAAACATGTTTATTTCTGCTGAAAAACACGTTGTGACCCTTTCTGCACACTGGGGTTAAGAGCTGAGTGTGTGGGCTCCTCTGAGCCTTGCTGTTACATGGGGATTCAGTTGTCTGAAAAAACGCGTTTATTTCGGGCTGAAAAACACGTTTTGAAAAGTGTTCTGTTACTGCCCCATAACTTACATGGGGTTGACCAAACTTGCAGAAACATGTTTATTTCTGCTGAAAAACACGTTTTGACCCTTTCTGCACACTGGGGTTAAGAGCTGAGTGTGTGGGCTCCTCTGAGCCTTGCTGTTACATGGGGATTCAGTTGTCTGAAAAAACGCGTTTATTTCGGGCTGAAAAACACGTTTTGAAAAGTGTTCTGTTACTGTCCCATAACTTACATGGGGTTGACCAAACTTGCAGAAACATGTTTATTTCTGCTGAAAAACACGTTGTGACCCTTTCTGCACACTGGGGTTAAGAGCTGAGTGTGTGGGCTCCTCTGAGCCTTGCTGTTACATGGGGATTCAGTTGTCTGAAAAAACGCGTTTATTTCGGGCTGAAAAACACGTTTTGAAAAGTGTTCTGTTACTGCCCCATAACTTACATGGGGTTGACCAAACTTGCAGAAACATGTTTATTTCTGCTGAAAAACACTTTTTGACCCTTTCTGCACACTGGGGTTAAGAGCTGAGTGTGTGGGCTCCTCTGAGCCTTGCTGCTGCATGGGGATTCAGTTGTCTGAAAAAACGCGTTTATTTCGGGCTGAAAAACACGTTTTGAAAAGTGTTCTGTTACTGCCCCATAACTTACATGGGGTTGACCAAACTTGCAGAAACATGTTTATTTCTGCTGAAAAACACGTTTTGACTCTTTCTGCACACTGGGGTTAAGAGCTGAGTGTGTGGGCTCCTCTGAGCCTTGCTGCTGCATGGGGATTCAGTTGTCTGAAAAAACGCGTTTATTTCGGGCTGAAAAACACGTTTTGAAAAGTGTTCTGTTACTGCCCCATAACTTACATGGGGTTGACCAAACTTGCAGAAACATGTTTATTTCTGCTGAAAAACACGTTTTGACCCTTTCTGCACACTGGGGTTAAGAGCTGAGTGTGTGGGCTCCTCTGAGCCTTGCTGTTACATGGGGATTCAGTTGTCTGAAAAAACGCGTTTATTTCGGGCTGAAAAACACGTTTTGAAAAGTGTTCTGTTACTGCCCCATAACTTACATGGGGTTGACCAAACTTGCAGAAACATGTTTATTTCTGCTGAAAAACACGTTTTGACCCTTTCTGCACACTGGGGTTAAGATCTGAGTGTGTGGGCTCCTCTGAGCCTTGCTGTTACATGGGGATTCAGTTGTCTGAAAAAACGCGTTTATTTCGGGCTGAAAAACACGTTTTGAAAAGTGTTCTGTTACTGCCCCATAACTTACATGGGGTTGACCAAACTTGCAGAAACATGTTTATTTCTGCTGAAAAACACGTTTTGACCCTTTCTGCACTCTGGGGTTAAGAGCTGAGTGTGTGGGCTCCTCTGAGCCTTGCTGTTACATGGGGATTCAGTTGTCTGAAAAAACGCGTTTATTTCGGGCTGAAAAACACGTTTTGAAAAGTGTTCTGTTACTGTCCCATAACTTACATGGGGTTGACCAAACTTGCAGAAACATGTTTATTTCTGCTGAAAAACACGTTGTGACCCTTTCTGCACACTGGGGTTAAGAGCTGAGTGTGTGGGCTCCTCTGAGCCTTGCTGTTACATGGGGATTCAGTTGTCTGAAAAAACGCGTTTATTTCGGGCTGAAAAACACGTTTTGAAAAGTGTTCTGTTACTGCCCCATAACTTACATGGGGTTGACCAAACTTGCAGAAACATGTTTATTTCTGCTGAAAAACACGTTTTGACCCTTTCTGCACACTGGGGTTAAGAGCTGAGTGTGTGGGCTCCTCTGAGCCTTGCTGTTACATGGGGATTCAGTTGTCTGAAAAAACGCGTTTATTTCGGGCAGAAAAACACGTTTTGAAAAGTGTTCTGTTACTGTCCCATAACTTACATGGGGTTGACCAAACTTGCAGAAACATGTTTATTTCTGCTGAAAAACACGTTGTGACCCTTTCTGCACACTGGGGTTAAGAGCTGAGTGTGTGGGCTCCTCTGAGCCTTGCTGTTACATGGGGATTCAGTTGTCTGAAAAAACGCGTTTATTTCGGGCTGAAAAACACGTTTTGAAAAGTGTTCTGTTACTGCCCCATAACTTACATGGGGTTGACCAAACTTGCAGAAACATGTTTATTTCTGCTGAAAAACACGTTTTGACCCTTTCTGCACACTGGGGTTAAGAGCTGAGTGTGTGGGCTCCTCTGAGCCTTGCTGTTACATGGGGATTCAGTTGTCTGAAAAAACGCGTTTATTTCGGGCTGAAAAACACGTTTTGAAAAATGTTCTGTTACTGTCCCATAACTTACATGGGGTTGACCAAACTTGCAGAAACATGTTTATTTCTGCTGAAAAACACGTTTTGACCCTTTCTGCACACTGGGGTTAAGAGCTGAGTGTGTGGGCTCCTCTGAGCCTTTCTGTTACATGGGGATTCAGTTGTCTGAAAAAACGCGTTTATTTCGGGCTGAAAAACACGTTTTGAAAAGTGTTCTGTTACTGCCCCATAACTTACATGGGGTTGACCAAACTTGCAGAAAAATGTTTATTTCTGCTGAAAAACACGTTTTGACCCTTTCTGCACACTGGGGTTAAGAGCTGAGTGTGTGGGCTCCTCTGAGCCTTGCTGTTACATGGGGATTCAGATGTCTGAAAAAACGCGTTTATTTCGGGCTGAAAAACACGTTTTGAAAAGTGTGCTGTTACTGCCCCATAACTTACATGGGGTTGACCAATCTTGCAGAAACATGTTTATTTCTGCTGAAAAACATGTTTTGACTCTTTCTGCACACTGGGGTTAAGAGCTGAGTGTGTGGGCTCCTCTGAGCCTTGCTGCTGCATGGGGATTCAGTTGTCTGAAAAAACGCGTTTATTTCGGGCTGAAAAACACGTTTTGAAAAGTGTTCTGTTACTGCCCCATAACTTACATGGGGTTGACCAAACTTGCAGAAACATGTTTATTTCTGCTGAAAAACACGTTTTGACCCTTTCTGCACACTGGGGTTAAGAGCTGAGTGTGTGGGCTCCTCTGAGCCTTGCTGTTACATGGGGATTCAGTTGTCTGAAAAAACGCGTTTATTTCGGGCTGAAAAACACGTTTTGAAAAGTGTTCTGTTACTGCCCCATAACTTACATGGGGTTGACCAAACTTGCAGAAACATGTTTATTTCTGCTGAAAAACACGTTTTTACCCTTTCTGCACACTGGGGTTAAGAGCTGAGTGTGTGGGCTCTTCTGAGCCTTGCTGTTACATGGGGATTCAGCTGTCTGAAAAAACGCGTTTATTTCGGGCTGAAAAACACGTTTTGAAAAGTGTGCTGTTACTGCCCCATAACTTACATGGGGTTGACCAAACTTGCAGAAACATGTCTATTTCTGCTGAAAAACACGTTTTGACTCTTTCTGCACACTGGGGTTAAGAGCTGAGTGTGGGGGCTCTTCTGAGCCTTGCTGTTGCATGGGGATTCAGTTGTCTGAAAAAACGCGTTTATTTCGGGCTGAAAAACACGTTTTGAAAAGTGTTCTGTTACTGCACCATAACTTACATGGGGTTGACCAAACTTGCAGAAACATGTTTATTTCTGCTGAAAAACACGTTTTGACTCTTTCTGCACACTGGGGTTAAGAGCTGAGTGTGTGGGCTCTTCTGAGCCTTGCTGTTGCATGGGGATTCAGTTGTCTGAAAAAACGCGTTTATTTCGGGCTGAAAAACACGTTTTGAAAAGTGTTCTGTTACTGTCCCATAACTTACATGGGGTTGACCAAACTTGCAGAAACATGTTTATTTCTGCTGAAAAACACGTTTTGACCCTTTCTGCACACTGGGGTTAAGATCTGAGTGTGTGGGCTCCTCTGAGCCTTGCTGTTACATGGGGATTCAGTTGTCTGAAAAAACGCGTTTATTTCGGGCTGAAAAACACGTTTTGAAAAGTGTTCTGTTACTGCCCCATAACTTACATGGGGTTGACCAAACTTGCAGAAAAATGTTTATTTCTGCTGAAAAACACGTTTTGACCCTTTCTGCACACTGGGGTTAAGAGCTGAGTGTGTGGGCTCCTCTGAGCCTTGCTGTTACATGGGGATTCAGATGTCTGAAAAAACGCGTTTATTTCGGGCTGAAAAACACGTTTTGAAAAGTGTGCTGTTACTGCCCCATAACTTACATGGGGTTGACCAATCTTGCAGAAACATGTTTATTTCTGCTGAAAAACATGTTTTGACTCTTTCTGCACACTGGGGTTAAGAGCTGAGTGTGTGGGCTCCTCTGAGCCTTGCTGCTGCATGGGGATTCAGTTGTCTGAAAAAACGCGTTTATTTCGGGCTGAAAAACACGTTTTGAAAAGTGTTCTGTTACTGCCCCATAACTTACATGGGGTTGACCAAACTTGCAGAAACATGTTTATTTCTGCTGAAAAACACGTTTTGACCCTTTCTGCACACTGGGGTTAAGAGCTGAGTGTGTGGGCTCCTCTGAGCCTTGCTGTTACATGGGGATTCAGTTGTCTGAAAAAACGCGTTTATTTCGGGCTGAAAAACACGTTTTGAAAAGTGTTCTGTTACTGCCCCATAACTTACATGGGGTTGACCAAACTTGCAGAAACATGTTTATTTCTGCTGAAAAACACGTTTTGACCCTTTCTGCACACTGGGGTTAAGATCTGAGTGTGTGGGCTCCTCTGAGCCTTGCTGTTACATGGGGATTCAGTTGTCTGAAAAAACGCGTTTATTTCGGGCTGAAAAACACGTTTTGAAAAGTGTTCTGTTACTGCCCCATAACTTACATGGGGTTGACCAAACTTGCAGAAACATGTTTATTTCTGCTGAAAAACACGTTTTGACCCTTTCTGCACACTGGGGTTAAGAGCTGAGTGTGTGGGCTCCTCTGAGCCTTGCTGTTACATGGGGATTCAGTTGTCTGAAAAAACGCGTTTATTTCGGGCTGAAAAACACGTTTTGAAAAGTGTTCTGTTACTGTCCCATAACTTACATGGGGTTGACCAAACTTGCAGAAACATGTTTATTTCTGCTGAAAAACACGTTGTGACCCTTTCTGCACACTGGGGTTAAGAGCTGAGTGTGTGGGCTCCTCTGAGCCTTGCTGTTACATGGGGATTCAGTTGTCTGAAAAAACGCGTTTATTTCGGGCTGAAAAACACGTTTTGAAAAGTGTTCTGTTACTGCCCCATAACTTACATGGGGTTGACCAAACTTGCAGAAACATGTTTATTTCTGCTGAAAAACACGTTTTGACCCTTTCTGCACACTGGGGTTAAGAGCTGAGTGTGTGGGCTCCTCTGAGCCTTGCTGTTACATGGGGATTCAGTTGTCTGAAAAAACGCGTTTATTTCGGGCAGAAAAACACGTTTTGAAAAGTGTTCTGTTACTGTCCCATAACTTACATGGGGTTGACCAAACTTGCAGAAACATGTTTATTTCTGCTGAAAAACACGTTGTGACCCTTTCTGCACACTGGGGTTAAGAGCTGAGTGTGTGGGCTCCTCTGAGCCTTGCTGTTACATGGGGATTCAGTTGTCTGAAAAAACGCGTTTATTTCGGGCTGAAAAACACGTTTTGAAAAGTGTTCTGTTACTGCCCCATAACTTACATGGGGTTGACCAAACTTGCAGAAACATGTTTATTTCTGCTGAAAAACACGTTTTGACCCTTTCTGCACACTGGGGTTAAGAGCTGAGTGTGTGGGCTCCTCTGAGCCTTGCTGTTACATGGGGATTCAGTTGTCTGAAAAAACGCGTTTATTTCGGGCTGAAAAACACGTTTTGAAAAGTGTTCTGTTACTGTCCCATAACTTACATGGGGTTGACCAAACTTGCAGAAACATGTTTATTTCTGCTGAAAAACACGTTTTGACCCTTTCTGCACACTGGGGTTAAGAGCAGAGTGTGTGGGCTCCTCTGAGCCTTTCTGTTACATGGGGATTCAGTTGTCTGAAAAAACGCGTTTATTTCGGGCTGAAAAACACGTTTTGAAAAGTGTTCTGTTACTGCCCCATAACTTACATGGGGTTGACCAAACTTGCAGAAACATGTTTATTTCTGCTGAAAAACACGTTTTGACCCTTTCTGCACACTGGGGTTAAGAGCTGAGTGTGTGGGCTCCTCTGAGCCTTGCTGCTGCATGGGGATTCAGTTGTCTGAAAAAACGCGTTTATTTCGGGCTGAAAAACACGTTTTGAAAAGTGTTCTGTTACTGCCCCATAACTTACATGGGGTTGACCAAACTTGCAGAAACATGTTTATTTCTGCTGAAAAACACGTTTTGACCCTTTCTGCACACTGGGGTTAAGAGCTGAGTGTGTGGGCTCCTCTGAGCCTTGCTGTTACATGGGGATTCAGTTGTCTGAAAAAACGCGTTTATTTCGGGCTGAAAAACACGTTTTGAAAAGTGTTCTGTTACTGCCCCATAACTTACATGGGGTTGACGAAACTTGCAGAAACATGTTTATTTCTGCTGAAAAACACGTTTTGACCCTTTCTGCACACTGGGGTTAAGATCTGAGTGCGTGGGCTCCTCTGAGCCTTGCTGTTACATGGGGATTCAGTTGTCTGAAAAAACGCGTTTATTTCGGGCTGAAAAACACGTTTTGAAAAGTGTTCTGTTACTGCCCCATAACTTACATGGGGTTGACCAAACTTGCAGAAACATGTTTATTTCTGCTGAAAAACACGTTTTTACCCTTTCTGCACACTGGGGTTAAGAGCTGAGTGTGTGGGCTCTTCTGAGCCTTGCTGTTACATGGGGATTCAGTTGTCTGAAAAAACGCATTTATTTCGGGCTGAAAAACACGTTTTGAAAAGTGTGCTGTTACTGCCCCATAACTTACATGGGGTTGACCAAACTTGCAGAAACATGTCTATTTCTGCTGAAAAACACGTTTTGACTCTTTCTGCACACTGGGGTTAAGAGCTGAGTGTGGGGGCTCTTCTGAGCCTTGCTGTTGCATGGGGATTCAGTTGTCTGAAAAAACGCGTTTATTTCGGGCTGAAAAACACGTTTTGAAAAGTGTTCTGTTACTGCCCCATAACTTACATGGGGTTGACCAAACTTGCAGAAAAATGTTTATTTCTGCTGAAAAACACGTTTTGACCCTTTCTGCACACTGGGGTTAAGAGCTGAGTGTGTGGGCTCCTCTGAGCCTTGCTGTTACATGGGGATTCAGATGTCTGAAAAAACGCGTTTATTTCGGGCTGAAAAACACGTTTTGAAAAGTGTGCTGTTACTGCCCCATAACTTACATGGGGTTGACCAATCTTGCAGAAACATGTTTATTTCTGCTGAAAAACATGTTTTGACTCTTTCTGCACACTGGGGTTAAGAGCTGAGTGTGTGGGCTCCTCTGAGCCTTGCTGCTGCATGGGGATTCAGTTGTCTGAAAAAACGCGTTTATTTCGGGCTGAAAAACACGTTTTGAAAAGTGTTCTGTTACTGCCCCATAACTTACATGGGGTTGACCAAACTTGCAGAAACATGTTTATTTCTGCTGAAAAACACGTTTTGACCCTTTCTGCACACTGGGGTTAAGAGCTGAGTGTGTGGGCTCCTCTGAGCCTTGCTGTTACATGGGGATTCAGTTGTCTGAAAAAACGCGTTTATTTCGGGCTGAAAAACACGTTTTGAAAAGTGTTCTGTTACTGCCCCATAACTTACATGGGGTTGACGAAACTTGCAGAAACATGTTTATTTCTGCTGAAAAACACGTTTTGACCCTTTCTGCACACTGGGGTTAAGATCTGAGTGCGTGGGCTCCTCTGAGCCTTGCTGTTACATGGGGATTCAGTTGTCTGAAAAAACGCGTTTATTTCGGGCTGAAAAACACGTTTTGAAAAGTGTTCTGTTACTGCCCCATAACTTACATGGGGTTGACCAAACTTGCAGAAACATGTTTATTTCTGCTGAAAAACACGTTTTTACCCTTTCTGCACACTGGGGTTAAGAGCTGAGTGTGTGGGCTCTTCTGAGCCTTGCTGTTACATGGGGATTCAGTTGTCTGAAAAAACGCGTTTATTTCGGGCTGAAAAACACGTTTTGAAAAGTGTGCTGTTACTGCCCCATAACTTACATGGGGTTGACCAAACTTGCAGAAACATGTCTATTTCTGCTGAAAAACACGTTTTGACTCTTTCTGCACACTGGGGTTAAGAGCTGAGTGTGGGGGCTCTTCTGAGCCTTGCTGTTGCATGGGGATTCAGTTGTCTGAAAAAACGCGTTTATTTCGGGCTGAAAAACACGTTTTGAAAAGTGTTCTGTTACTGTCCCATAACTTACATGGGGTTGACCAAACTTGCAGAAACATGTTTATTTCTGCTGAAAAACACGTTTTGACTCTCTCTGCACACTGGGGTTAAGAGCTGAGTGTGTGGGCTCTTCTGAGCCTTGCTGTTGCATGGGGATTCAGTTGTCTGAAAAAACGCGTTTATTTCGGGCTGAAAAACACGTTTTGAAAAGTGTTCTGTTACTGTCCCATAACTTACATGGGGTTGACCAAACTTGTAGAAACATGTTTATTTCTGCTGAAAAACACGTTTTGACCCTTTCTGCACACTGGGGTTAAGATCTGAGTGTGTGGGCTCCTCTGAGCCTTGCTGTTACATGGGGATTCAGTTGTCTGAAAAAACGCGTTTATTTCGGGCTGAAAAACACGTTTTGAAAAGTGTTCTGTTACTGCCCCATAACTTACATGGGGTTGACCAAACTTGCAGAAACATGTTTATTTCTGCTGAAAAACACGTTTTGACCCTTTCTGCACACTGGGGTTAAGATCTGAGTGTGTGGGCTCCTCTGAGCCTTGCTGTTACATGGGGATTCAGTTGTCTGAAAAAACGCGTTTATTTCGGGCTGAAAAACACGTTTTGAAAAGTGTTCTGTTACTGCCCCATAACTTACATGGGGTTGACCAAACTTGCAGAAAAATGTTTATTTCTGCTGAAAAACACGTTTTGACCCTTTCTGCACACTGGGGTTAAGAGCTGAGTGTGTGGGCTCCTCTGAGCCTTGCTGTTACATGGGGATTCAGATGTCTGAAAAAACGCGTTTATTTCGGGCTGAAAAACACGTTTTGAAAAGTGTGCTGTTACTGCCCCATAACTTACATGGGGTTGACCAATCTTGCAGAAACATGTTTATTTCTGCTGAAAAACATGTTTTGACTCTTGCTGCACACTGGGGTTAAGAGCTGAGTGTGTGGGCTCCTCTGAGCCTTGCTGCTGCATGGGGATTCAGTTGTCTGAAAAAACGCGTTTATTTCGGGCTGAAAAACACGTTTTGAAAAGTGTTCTGTTACTGCCCCATAACTTACATGGGGTTGACCAAACTTGCAGAAACATGTTTATTTCTGCTGAAAAACACGTTTTGACCCTTTCTGCACACTGGGGTTAAGAGCTGAGTGTGTGGGCTCCTCTGAGCCTTGCTGTTACATGGGGATTCAGTTGTCTGAAAAAACGCGTTTATTTCGGGCTGAAAAACACGTTTTGAAAAGTGTTCTGTTACTGCCCCATAACTTACATGGGGTTGACCAAACTTGCAGAAACATGTTTATTTCTGCTGAAAAACACGTTTTGACCCTTTCTGCACACTGGGGTTAAGATCTGAGTGTGTGGGCTCCTCTGAGCCTTGCTGTTACATGGGGATTCAGTTGTCTGAAAAAACGCGTTTATTTCGGGCTGAAAAACACGTTTTGAAAAGTGTTCTGTTACTGTCCCATAACTTACATGGGGTTGACCAAACTTGCAGAAACATGTTTATTTCTGCTGAAAAACACGTTTTGACCCTTTCTGCACACTGGGGTTAAGATCTGAGTGTGTGGGCTCCTCTGAGCCTTGCTGTTACATGGGGATTCAGTTGTCTGAAAAAACGCGTTTATTACGGGCTGAAAAACACGTTTTGAAAAGTGTTCTGTTACTGTCCCATAACTTACATGGGGTTGACCAAACTTGCAGAAACATGTTTATTTCTGCTGAAAAACACGTTGTGACCCTTTCTGCACACTGGGGTTAAGAGCTGAGTGTGTTGGCTCCTCTGAGCCTTGCTGTTACATGGGGATTCAGTTGTCTGAAAAAACGCGTTTATTTCGGGCTGAAAAACACGTTTTGAAAAGTGTTCTGTTACTGCCCCATAACTTACATGGGGTTGACCAAACTTGCAGAAACATGTTTATTTCTGCTGAAAAACACGTTTTGACCCTTTCTGCACACTGGGGTTAAGAGCTGAGTGTGTGGGCTCCTCTGAGCCTTGCTGTTACATGGGGATTCAGTTGTCTGAAAAAACGCGTTTATTTCAGGCTGAAAAACACGTTTTGAAAAGTGTTCTGTTACTGTCCCATAACTTACATGGGGTTGACCAAACTTGCAGAAACATGTTTATTTCTGCTGAAAAACACGTTGTGACCCTTTCTGCACACTGGGGTTAAGAGCTGAGTGTGTGGGCTCCTCTGAGCCTTGCTGTTACATGGGGATTCAGTTGTCTGAAAAAACGCGTTTATTTCGGGCTGAAAAACACGTTTTGAAAAGTGTTCTGTTACTGCCCCATAACTTACATGGGGTTGACCAAACTTGCAGAAACATGTTTATTTCTGCTGAAAAACACGTTTTGACCCTTTCTGCACACTGGGGTTAAGAGCTGAGTGTGTGGGCTCCTCTGAGCCTTGCTGTTACATGGGGATTCAGTTGTCTGAAAAAACGCGTTTATTTCGGGCTGAAAAACACGTTTTGAAAAGTGTTCTGTTACTGTCCCATAACTTACATGGGGTTGACCAAACTTGCAGAAACATGTTTATTTCTGCTGAAAAACACGTTTTGACCCTTTCTGCACACTGGGGTTAAGAGCTGAGTGTGTGGGCTCCTCTGAGCCTTTCTGTTACATGGGGATTCAGTTGTCTGAAAAAACGCGTTTATTTCGGGCTGAAAAACACGTTTTGAAAAGTGTTCTGTTACTGCCCCATAACTTACATGGGGTTGACCAAACTTGCAGAAAAATGTTTATTTCTGCTGAAAAACACGTTTTGATCTTTCTGCACACTGGGGTTAAGAGCTGAGTGTGTGGGCTCCTCTGAGCCTTGCTGTTACATGGGGATTCAGATGTCTGAAAAAACGCGTTTATTTCGGGCTGAAAAACACGTTTTGAAAAGTGTGCTGTTACTGCCCCATAACTTACATGGGGTTGACCAGTCTTGCAGAAACATGTTTATTTCTGCTGAAAAACATGTTTTGACTCTTTCTGCACACTGGGGTTAAGAGCTGAGTGTGTGGGCTCCTCTGAGCCTTGCTGCTGCATGGGGATTCAGTTGTCTGAAAAAACGCGTTTATTTCGGGCTGAAAAACACGTTTTGAAAAGTGTTCTGTTACTGTCCCATAACTTACATGGGGTTGACCAAACTTGCAGAAACATGTTTATTTCTGCTGAAAAACACGTTTTGACCCTTTCTGCACACTGGGGTTAAGATCTGAGTGTGTGGGCTCCTCTGAGCCTTGCTGTTACATGGGGATTCAGTTGTCTGAAAAAACGCGTTTATTTCGGGCTGAAAAACACGTTTTGAAAAGTGTTCTGTTACTGCCCCATAACTTACATGGTGTTGACCAAACTTGCAGAAAAATGTTTATTTCTGCTGAAAAACACGTTTTGACCCTTTCTGCACACTGGGGTTAAGAGCTGAGTGTGTGGGCTCCTCTGAGCCTTGCTGTTACATGGGGATTCAGTTGTCTGAAAAAACGCGTTTATTTCGGGCTGAAAAACACGTTTTGAAAAGTGTTCTGTTACTGTCCCATAACTTACATGGGGTTGACCAAACTTGCAGAAACATGTTTATTTCTGCTGAAAAACACGTTTTGACCCTTTCTGCACACTGGGGTTAAGAGCTGAGTGTGTGGGCTCCTCTGAGCCTTTCTGTTACATGGGGATTCAGTTGTCTGAAAAAACGCGTTTATTTCGGGCTGAAAAACACGTTTTGAAAAGTGTTCTGTTACTGCCCCATAACTTACATGGGGTTGACCAAACTTGCAGAAACATGTTTATTTCTGCTGAAAAACACGTTTTGACCCTTTCTGCACACTGGGGTTAAGAGCTGAGTGTGTGGGCTCCTCTGAGCCTTGCTGTTACATGGGGATTCAGATGTCTGAAAAAACGCGTTTATTTCGGGCTGAAAAACACGTTTTGAAAAGTGTGCTGTTACTGCCCCATAACTTACATGGGGTTGACCAAACTTGCAGAAACATGTTTATTTCTGCTGAAAAACACGTTTTGACCCTTTCTGCACACTGGGGTTAAGAGCTGAGTGTGTGGGCTCCTCTGAGCCTTGCTGTTACATGGGGATTCAGTTGTCTGAAAAAACGCGTTTATTTCGGGCTGAAAAACACGTTTTGAAAAGTGTTCTGTTACTGCCCCATAATTTACATGGGGTTGACCAAACTTGCAGAAACATGTTTATTTCTGCTGAAAAACACGTTTTGACCCTTTCTGCACACTGGGGTTAAGATCTGAGTGTGTGGGCTCCTCTGAGCCTTGCTGTTACATGGGGATTCAGTTGTCTGAAAAAACGCGTTTATTTCGGGCTGAAAAACACGTTTTGAAAAGTGTTCTGTTACTGCCCCATAACTTACATGGGGTTGACCAAACTTGCAGAAACATGTTTATTTCTGCTGAAAAACACGTTGTGACCCTTTCTGCACACTGGGGTTAAGAGCTGAGTGTGTGGGCTCCTCTGAGCCTTGCTGTTACATGGGGATTCAGTTGTCTGAAAAAACGCGTTTATTTCGGGCTGAAAAACACGTTTTGAAAAGTGTTCTGTTACTGCCCCATAACTTACATGGGGTTGACCAAACTTGCAGAAACATGTTTATTTCTGCTGAAAAACACGTTTTGACCCTTTCTGCACACTGGGGTTAAGAGCTGAGTGTGTGGGCTCCTCTGAGCCTTGCTGTTACATGGGGATTCAGTTGTCTGAAAAAACGCGTTTATTTCGGGCTGAAAAACACGTTTTGAAAAGTGTTCTGTTACTGTCCCATAACTTACATGTGGTTGACCAAACTTGCAGAAACATGTTTATTTCTGCTGAAAAACACGTTGTGACCCTTTCTGCACACTGGGGTTAAGAGCTGAGTGTGTGGGCTCCTCTGAGCCTTGCTGTTACATGGGGATTCAGTTGTCTGAAAAAACGCGTTTATTTCGGGCTGAAAAACACGTTTTGAAAAGTGTTCTGTTACTGCCCCATAACTTACATGGGGTTGACCAAACTTGCAGAAACATGTTTATTTCTGCTGAAAAACACGTTTTGACCCTTTCTGCACACTGGGGTTAAGAGCTGAGTGTGTGGGCTCCTCTGAGCCTTGCTGTTACATGGGGATTCAGTTGTCTGAAAAAACGCGTTTATTTCGGGCTGAAAAACACGTTTTGAAAAGTGTTCTGTTACTGTCCCATAACTTACATGGGGTTGACCAAACTTGCAGAAACATGTTTATTTCTGCTGAAAAACACGTTTTGACCCTTTCTGCACACTGGGGTTAAGAGCTGAGTGTGTGGGCTCCTCTGAGCCTTGCTGTTACATGGGGATTCAGTTGTCTGAAAAAACGCGTTTATTTCGGGCTGAAAAACACGTTTTGAAAAGTGTGCTGTTACTGCCCCATAACTTACATGGGGTTGACCAATCTTGCAGAAACATGTTTATTTCTGCTGAAAAACATGTTTTGACTCTTTCTGCACACTGGGGTTAAGAGCTGAGTGTGTGGGCTCCTCTGAGCCTTGCTGCTGCATGGGGATTCAGTTGTCTGAAAAAACGCGTTTATTTCGGGCTGAAAAACACGTTTTGAAAAGTGTTCTGTTACTGCCCCATAACTTACATGGGGTTGACCAAACTTGCAGAAACATGTTTATTTCTGCTGAAAAACACGTTTTGACCCTTTCTGCACACTGGGGTTAAGAGCTGAGTGTGTGGGCTCCTCTGAGCCTTGCTGTTACATGGGGATTCAGTTGTCTGAAAAAACGCGTTTATTTCGGGCTGAAAAACACGTTTTGAAAAGTGTTCTGTTACTGCCCCATAACTTACATGGGGTTGACCAAACTTGCAGAAACATGTTTATTTCTGCTGAAAAACACGTTTTGACCCTTTCTGCACACTGGGGTTAAGATCTGAGTGTGTGGGCTCCTCTGAGCCTTGCTGTTACATGGGGATTCAGTTGTCTGAAAAAACGCGTTTATTTCGGGCTGAAAAACACGTTTTGAAAAGTGTTCTGTTACTGCCCCATAACTTACATGGGGTTGACCAAACTTGCAGAAACATGTTTATTTCTGCTGAAAAACACGTTTTGACCCTTTCTGCACACTGGGGTTAAGAGCTGGGTGTGTGGGCTCCTCTGAGCCTTGCTGTTACATGGGGATTCAGTTGTCTGAAAAAACGCGTTTATTTCGGGCTGAAAAACACGTTTTGAAAAGTGTTCTGTTACTGTCCCATAACTTACATGGGGTTGACCAAACTTGCAGAAACATGTTTATTTCTGCTGAAAAACACGTTGTGACCCTTTCTGCACACTGGGGTTAAGAGCTGAGTGTGTGGGCTCCTCTGAGCCTTGCTGTTACATGGGGATTCAGTTGTCTGAAAAAACGCGTTTATTTCGGGCTGAAAAACACGTTTTGAAAAGTGTTCTGTTACTGCCCCATAACTTACATGGGGTTGACCAAACTTGCAGAAACATGTTTATTTCTGCTGAAAAACACGTTTTGACCCTTTCTGCACACTGGGGTTAAGAGCTGAGTGTGTGGGCTCCTCTGAGCCTTGCTGTTACATGGGGATTCAGTTGTCTGAAAAAACGCGTTTATTTCGGGCTGAAAAACACGTTTTGAAAAGTGTTCTGTTACTGTCCCATAACTTACATGGGGTTGACCAAACTTGCAGAAACATGTTTATTTCTGCTGAAAAACACGTTGTGACCCTTTCTGCACACTGGGGTTAAGAGCTGAGTGTGTGGGCTCCTCTGAGCCTTGCTGTTACATGGGGATTCAGTTGTCTGAAAAAACGCGTTTATTTCGGGCTGAAAAACACGTTTTGAAAAGTGTTCTGTTACTGCCCCATAACTTACATGGGGTTGACCAAACTTGCAGAAACATGTTTATTTCTGCTGAAAAACACGTTTTGACCCTTTCTGCACACTGGGGTTAAGAGCTGAGTGTGTGGGCTCCTCTGAGCCTTGCTGTTACATGGGGATTCAGTTGTCTGAAAAAACGCGTTTATTTCGGGCTGAAAAACACGTTTTGAAAAGTGTTCTGTTACTGCCCCATAACTTACATGGGGTTGACCAAACTTGCAGAAACATGTTTATTTCTGCTGAAAAACACGTTTTGACCCTTTCTGCACACTGGGGTTAAGAGCTGAGTGTGTGGGCTCCTCTGAGCCTTGCTGTTACATGGGGATTCAGTTGTCTGAAAAAACGCGTTTATTTCGGGCTGAAAAACACGTTTTGAAAAGTGTTCTGTTACTGTCCCATAACTTACATGGGGTTGACCAAACTTGCAGAAACATGTTTATTTCTGCTGAAAAACACGTTGTGACCCTTTCTGCACACTGGGGTTAAGAGCTGAGTGTGTGGGCTCCTCTGAGCCTTGCTGTTACATGGGGATTCAGTTGTCTGAAAAAACGCGTTTATTTCGGGCTGAAAAACACGTTTTGAAAAGTGTTCTGTTACTGCCCCATAACTTACATGGGGTTGACCAAACTTGCAGAAACATGTTTATTTCTGCTGAAAAACACGTTTTGACCCTTTCTGCACACTGGGGTTAAGAGCTGAGTGTGTGGGCTCCTCTGAGCCTTGCTGTTACATGGGGATTCAGTTGTCTGAAAAAACGCGTTTATTTCGGGCTGAAAAACACGTTTTGAAAAGTGTTCTGTTACTGTCCCATAACTTACATGGGGTTGACCAAACTTGCAGAAACATGTTTATTTCTGCTGAAAAACACGTTTTGACCCTTTCTGCACACTGGGGTTAAGAGCTGAGTGTGTGGGCTCCTCTGAGCCTTTCTGTTACATGGGGATTCAGTTGTCTGAAAAAACGCGTTTATTTCGGGCTGAAAAACACGTTTTGAAAAGTGTTCTGTTACTGCCCCATAACTTACATGGGGTTGACCAAACTTGCAGAAAAATGTTTATTTCTGCTGAAAAACACGTTTTGACCCTTTCTGCACACTGGGGTTAAGAGCTGAGTGTGTGGGCTCCTCTGAGCCTTGCTGTTACATGGGGATTCAGATGTCTGAAAAAACGCGTTTATTTCGGGCTGAAAAACACGTTTTGAAAAGTGTGCTGTTACTGCCCCATAACTTACATGGGGTTGACCAATCTTGCAGAAACATGTTTATTTCTGCTGAAAAACATGTTTTGACTCTTTCTGCACACTGGGGTTAAGAGCTGAGTGTGTGGGCTCCTCTGAGCCTTGCTGCTGCATGGGGATTCAGTTGTCTGAAAAAACGCGTTTATTTCGGGCTGAAAAACACGTTTTGAAAAGTGTTCTGTTACTGCCCCATAACTTACATGGGGTTGACCAAACTTGCAGAAACATGTTTATTTCTGCTGAAAAACACGTTTTGACCCTTTCTGCACACTGGGGTTAAGAGCTGAGTGTGTGGGCTCCTCTGAGCCTTGCTGTTACATGGGGATTCAGTTGTCTGAAAAAACGCGTTTATTTCGGGCTGAAAAACACGTTTTGAAAAGTGTTCTGTTACTGCCCCATAACTTACATGGGGTTGACCAAACTTGCAGAAACATGTTTATTTCTGCTGAAAAACACGTTTTGACCCTTTCTGCACACTGGGGTTAAGATCTGAGTGTGTGGGCTCCTCTGAGCCTTGCTGTTACATGGGGATTCAGTTGTCTGAAAAAACGCGTTTATTTCGGGCTGAAAAACACGTTTTGAAAAGTGTTCTGTTACTGTCCCATAACTTACATGGGGTTGACCAAACTTGCAGAAACATGTTTATTTCTGCTGAAAAACACGTTTTGACCCTTTCTGCACACTGGGGTTAAGATCTGAGTGTGTGGGCTCCTCTGAGCCTTGCTGTTACATGGGGATTCAGTTGTCTGAAAAAACGCGTTTATTTCGGGCTGAAAAACACGTTTTGAAAAGTGTTCTGTTACTGCCCCATAACTTACATGGTGTTGACCAAACTTGCAGAAAAATGTTTATTTCTGCTGAAAAACACGTTTTGACCCTTTCTGCACACTGGGGTTAAGAGCTGAGTGTGTGGGCTCCTCTGAGCCTTGCTGTTACATGGGGATTCAGTTGTCTGAAAAAACGCGTTTATTTCGGGCTGAAAAACACGTTTTGAAAAGTGTTCTGTTACTGTCCCATAACTTACATGGGGTTGACCAAACTTGCAGAAACATGTTTATTTCTGCTGAAAAACACGTTTTGACCCTTTCTGCACACTGGGGTTAAGAGCTGAGTGTGTGGGCTCCTCTGAGCCTTTCTGTTACATGGGGATTCAGTTGTCTGAAAAAACGCGTTTATTTCGGGCTGAAAAACACGTTTTGAAAAGTGTTCTGTTACTGCCCCATAACTTACATGGGGTTGACCAAACTTGCAGAAAAATGTTTATTTCTGCTGAAAAACACGTTTTGACCCTTTCTGCACACTGGGGTTAAGAGCTGAGTGTGTGGGCTCCTCTGAGCCTTGCTGTTACATGGGGATTCAGATGTCTGAAAAAACGCGTTTATTTCGGGCTGAAAAACACGTTTTGAAAAGTGTGCTGTTACTGCCCCATAACTTACATGGGGTTGACCAAACTTGCAGAAACATGTTTATTTCTGCTGAAAAACACGTTTTGACTCTTTCTGCACACTGGGGTTAAGAGCTGAGTGTGTGGGCTCCTCTGAGCCTTGCTGCTGCATGGGGATTCAGTTGTCTGAAAAAACGCGTTTATTTCGGGCTGAAAAACACGTTTTGAAAAGTGTTCTGTTACTGCCCCATAACTTACATGGGGTTGACCAAACTTGCAGAAACATGTTTATTTCTGCTGAAAAACACGTTTTGACCCTTTCTGCACACTGGGGTTAAGAGCTGAGTGTGTGGGCTCCTCTGAGCCTTGCTGTTACATGGGGATTCAGTTGTCTGAAAAAACGCGTTTATTTCGGGCTGAAAAACACGTTTTGAAAAGTGTTCTGTTACTGCCCCATAATTTACATGGGGTTGACCAAACTTGCAGAAACATGTTTATTTCTGCTGAAAAACACGTTTTGACCCTTTCTGCACACTGGGGTTAAGATCTGAGTGTGTGGGCTCCTCTGAGCCTTGCTGTTACATGGGGATTCAGTTGTCTGAAAAAACGCGTTTATTTCGGGCTGAAAAACACGTTTTGAAAAGTGTTCTGTTACTGCCCCATAACTTACATGGGGTTGACCAAACTTGCAGAAACATGTTTATTTCTGCTGAAAAACACGTTTTGACCCTTTCTGCACACTGGGGTTAAGAGCTGAGTGTGTGGGCTCCTCTGAGCCTTGCTGTTACATGGGGATTCAGTTGTCTGAAAAAACGCGTTTATTTCGGGCTGAAAAACACGTTTTGAAAAGTGTTCTGTTACTGTCCCATAACTTACATGGGGTTGACCAAACTTGCAGAAACATGTTTATTTCTGCTGAAAAACACGTTGTGACCCTTTCTGCACACTGGGGTTAAGAGCTGAGTGTGTGGGCTCCTCTGAGCCTTGCTGTTACATGGGGATTCAGTTGTCTGAAAAAACGCGTTTATTTCGGGCTGAAAAACACGTTTTGAAAAGTGTTCTGTTACTGCCCCATAACTTACATGGGGTTGACCAAACTTGCAGAAACATGTTTATTTCTGCTGAAAAACACGTTTTGACCCTTTCTGCACACTGGGGTTAAGAGCTGAGTGTGTGGGCTCCTCTGAGCCTTGCTGTTACATGGGGATTCAGTTGTCTGAAAAAACGCGTTTATTTCGGGCTGAAAAACACGTTTTGAAAAGTGTGCTGTTACTGCCCCATAACTTACATGGGGTTGACCAATCTTGCAGAAACATGTTTATTTCTGCTGAAAAACATGTTTTGACTCTTTCTGCACACTGGGGTTAAGAGCTGAGTGTGTGGGCTCCTCTGAGCCTTGCTGCTGCATGGGGATTCAGTTGTCTGAAAAAACGCGTTTATTTCGGGCTGAAAAACACGTTTTGAAAAGTGTTCTGTTACTGCCCCATAACTTACATGGGGTTGACCAAACTTGCAGAAACATGTTTATTTCTGCTGAAAAACACGTTTTGACCCTTTCTGCACACTGGGGTTAAGAGCTGAGTGTGTGGGCTCCTCTGAGCCTTGCTGTTACATGGGGATTCAGTTGTCTGAAAAAACGCGTTTATTTCGGGCTGAAAAACACGTTTTGAAAAGTGTTCTGTTACTGCCCCATAACTTACATGGGGTTGACCAAACTTGCAGAAACATGTTTATTTCTGCTGAAAAACACGTTTTGACCCTTTCTGCACACTGGGGTTAAGATCTGAGTGTGTGGGCTCCTCTGAGCCTTGCTGTTACATGGGGATTCAGTTGTCTGAAAAAACGCGTTTATTTCGGGCTGAAAAACACGTTTTGAAAAGTGTTCTGTTACTGCCCCATAACTTACATGGGGTTGACCAAACTTGCAGAAACATGTTTATTTCTGCTGAAAAACACGTTTTGACCCTTTCTGCACACTGGGGTTAAGAGCTGGGTGTGTGGGCTCCTCTGAGCCTTGCTGTTACATGGGGATTCAGTTGTCTGAAAAAACGCGTTTATTTCGGGCTGAAAAACACGTTTTGAAAAGTGTTCTGTTACTGTCCCATAACTTACATGGGGTTGACCAAACTTGCAGAAACATGTTTATTTCTGCTGAAAAACACGTTGTGACCCTTTCTGCACACTGGGGTTAAGAGCTGAGTGTGTGGGCTCCTCTGAGCCTTGCTGTTACATGGGGATTCAGTTGTCTGAAAAAACGCGTTTATTTCGGGCTGAAAAACACGTTTTGAAAAGTGTTCTGTTACTGCCCCATAACTTACATGGGGTTGACCAAATTTGCAGAAACATGTTTATTTCTGCTGAAAAACACGTTTTGACCCTTTCTGCACACTGGGGTTAAGAGCTGAGTGTGTGGGCTCCTCTGAGCCTTGCTGTTACATGGGGATTCAGTTGTCTGAAAAAACGCGTTTATTTCGGGCTGAAAAACACGTTTTGAAAAGTGTTCTGTTACTGTCCCATAACTTACATGGGGTTGACCAAACTTGCAGAAACATGTTTATTTCTGCTGAAAAACACGTTGTGACCCTTTCTGCACACTGGGGTTAAGAGCTGAGTGTGTGGGCTCCTCTGAGCCTTGCTGTTACATGGGGATTCAGTTGTCTGAAAAAACGCGTTTATTTCGGGCTGAAAAACACGTTTTGAAAAGTGTTCTGTTACTGCCCCATAACTTACATGGGGTTGACCAAACTTGCAGAAACATGTTTATTTCTGCTGAAAAACACGTTTTGACCCTTTCTGCACACTGGGGTTAAGAGCTGAGTGTGTGGGCTCCTCTGAGCCTTGCTGTTACATGGGGATTCAGTTGTCTGAAAAAACGCGTTTATTTCGGGCTGAAAAACACGTTTTGAAAAGTGTTCTGTTACTGCCCCATAACTTACATGGGGTTGACCAAACTTGCAGAAACATGTTTATTTCTGCTGAAAAACACGTTTTGACCCTTTCTGCACACTGGGGTTAAGAGCTGAGTGTGTGGGCTCCTCTGAGCCTTTCTGTTACATGGGGATTCAGTTGTCTGAAAAAACGCGTTTATTTCGGGCTGAAAAACACGTTTTGAAAAGTGTTCTGTTACTGCCCCATAACTTACATGGGGTTGACCAAACTTGCAGAAAAATGTTTATTTCTGCTGAAAAACACGTTTTGACCCTTTCTGCACACTGGGGTTAAGAGCTGAGTGTGTGGGCTCCTCTGAGCCTTGCTGTTACATGGGGATTCAGATGTCTGAAAAAACGCGTTTATTTCGGGCTGAAAAACACGTTTTGAAAAGTGTGCTGTTACTGCCCCATAACTTACATGGGGTTGACCAAACTTGCAGAAACATGTTTATTTCTGCTGAAAAACACGTTTTGACTCTTTCTGCACACTGGGGTTAAGAGCTGAGTGTGTGGGCTCCTCTGAGCCTTGCTGCTGCATGGGGATTCAGTTGTCTGAAAAAACGCGTTTATTTCGGGCTGAAAAACACGTTTTGAAAAGTGTTCTGTTACTGCCCCATAACTTACATGGGGTTGACCAAACTTGCAGAAACATGTTTATTTCTGCTGAAAAACACGTTTTGACCCTTTCTGCACACTGGGGTTAAGAGCTGAGTGTGTGGGCTCCTCTGAGCCTTGCTGTTACATGGGGATTCAGTTGTCTGAAAAAACGCGTTTATTTCGGGCTGAAAAACACGTTTTGAAAAGTGTTCTGTTACTGCCCCATAATTTACATGGGGTTGACCAAACTTGCAGAAACATGTTTATTTCTGCTGAAAAACACGTTTTGACCCTTTCTGCACACTGGGGTTAAGATCTGAGTGTGTGGGCTCCTCTGAGCCTTGCTGTTACATGGGGATTCAGTTGTCTGAAAAAACGCGTTTATTTCGGGCTGAAAAACACGTTTTGAAAAGTGTTCTGTTACTGCCCCATAACTTACATGGGGTTGACCAAACTTGCAGAAACATGTTTATTTCTGCTGAAAAACACGTTTTGACCCTTTCTGCACACTGGGGTTAAGAGCTGAGTGTGTGGGCTCCTCTGAGCCTTGCTGTTACATGGGGATTCAGTTGTCTGAAAAAACGCGTTTATTTCGGGCTGAAAAACACGTTTTGAAAAGTGTTCTGTTACTGTCCCATAACTTACATGGGGTTGACCAAACTTGCAGAAACATGTTTATTTCTGCTGAAAAACACGTTGTGACCCTTTCTGCACACTGGGGTTAAGAGCTGAGTGTGTGGGCTCCTCTGAGCCTTGCTGTTACATGGGGATTCAGTTGTCTGAAAAAACGCGTTTATTTCGGGCTGAAAAACACGTTTTGAAAAGTGTTCTGTTACTGCCCCATAACTTACATGGGGTTGACCAAACTTGCAGAAACATGTTTATTTCTGCTGAAAAACACGTTTTGACCCTTTCTGCACACTGGGGTTAAGAGCTGAGTGTGTGGGCTCCTCTGAGCCTTGCTGTTACATGGGGATTCAGTTGTCTGAAAAAACGCGTTTATTTCGGGCTGAAAAACACGTTTTGAAAAGTGTGCTGTTACTGCCCCATAACTTACATGGGGTTGACCAATCTTGCAGAAACATGTTTATTTCTGCTGAAAAACATGTTTTGACTCTTTCTGCACACTGGGGTTAAGAGCTGAGTGTGTGGGCTCCTCTGAGCCTTGCTGCTGCATGGGGATTCAGTTGTCTGAAAAAACGCGTTTATTTCGGGCTGAAAAACACGTTTTGAAAAGTGTTCTGTTACTGCCCCATAACTTACATGGGGTTGACCAAACTTGCAGAAACATGTTTATTTCTGCTGAAAAACACGTTTTGACCCTTTCTGCACACTGGGGTTAAGAGCTGAGTGTGTGGGCTCCTCTGAGCCTTGCTGTTACATGGGGATTCAGTTGTCTGAAAAAACGCGTTTATTTCGGGCTGAAAAACACGTTTTGAAAAGTGTTCTGTTACTGCCCCATAACTTACATGGGGTTGACCAAACTTGCAGAAACATGTTTATTTCTGCTGAAAAACACGTTTTGACCCTTTCTGCACACTGGGGTTAAGATCTGAGTGTGTGGGCTCCTCTGAGCCTTGCTGTTACATGGGGATTCAGTTGTCTGAAAAAACGCGTTTATTTCGGGCTGAAAAACACGTTTTGAAAAGTGTTCTGTTACTGCCCCATAACTTACATGGGGTTGACCAAACTTGCAGAAACATGTTTATTTCTGCTGAAAAACACGTTTTGACCCTTTCTGCACACTGGGGTTAAGAGCTGGGTGTGTGGGCTCCTCTGAGCCTTGCTGTTACATGGGGATTCAGTTGTCTGAAAAAACGCGTTTATTTCGGGCTGAAAAACACGTTTTGAAAAGTGTTCTGTTACTGTCCCATAACTTACATGGGGTTGACCAAACTTGCAGAAACATGTTTATTTCTGCTGAAAAACACGTTGTGACCCTTTCTGCACACTGGGGTTAAGAGCTGAGTGTGTGGGCTCCTCTGAGCCTTGCTGTTACATGGGGATTCAGTTGTCTGAAAAAACGCGTTTATTTCGGGCTGAAAAACACGTTTTGAAAAGTGTTCTGTTACTGCCCCATAACTTACATGGGGTTGACCAAATTTGCAGAAACATGTTTATTTCTGCTGAAAAACACGTTTTGACCCTTTCTGCACACTGGGGTTAAGAGCTGAGTGTGTGGGCTCCTCTGAGCCTTGCTGTTACATGGGGATTCAGTTGTCTGAAAAAACGCGTTTATTTCGGGCTGAAAAACACGTTTTGAAAAGTGTTCTGTTACTGTCCCATAACTTACATGGGGTTGACCAAACTTGCAGAAACATGTTTATTTCTGCTGAAAAACACGTTGTGACCCTTTCTGCACACTGGGGTTAAGAGCTGAGTGTGTGGGCTCCTCTGAGCCTTGCTGTTACATGGGGATTCAGTTGTCTGAAAAAACGCGTTTATTTCGGGCTGAAAAACACGTTTTGAAAAGTGTTCTGTTACTGCCCCATAACTTACATGGGGTTGACCAAACTTGCAGAAACATGTTTATTTCTGCTGAAAAACACGTTTTGACCCTTTCTGCACACTGGGGTTAAGAGCTGAGTGTGTGGGCTCCTCTGAGCCTTGCTGTTACATGGGGATTCAGTTGTCTGAAAAAACGCGTTTATTTCGGGCTGAAAAACACGTTTTGAAAAGTGTTCTGTTACTGCCCCATAACTTACATGGGGTTGACCAAACTTGCAGAAACATGTTTATTTCTGCTGAAAAACACGTTTTGACCCTTTCTGCACACTGGGGTTAAGAGCTGAGTGTGTGGGCTCCTCTGAGCCTTGCTGTTACATGGGGATTCAGTTGTCTGAAAAAACGCGTTTATTTCGGGCTGAAAAACACGTTTTGAAAAGTGTTCTGTTACTGTCCCATAACTTACATGGGGTTGACCAAACTTGCAGAAACATGTTTATTTCTGCTGAAAAACACGTTGTGACCCTTTCTGCACACTGGGGTTAAGAGCTGAGTGTGTGGGCTCCTCTGAGCCTTGCTGTTACATGGGGATTCAGTTGTCTGAAAAAACGCGTTTATTTCGGGCTGAAAAACACGTTTTGAAAAGTGTTCTGTTACTGCCCCATAACTTACATGGGGTTGACCAAACTTGCAGAAACATGTTTATTTCTGCTGAAAAACACGTTTTGACCCTTTCTGCACACTGGGGTTAAGAGCTGAGTGTGTGGGCTCCTCTGAGTCTTGCTGTTACATGGGGATTCAGTTGTCTGAAAAAACGCGTTTATTTCGGGCTGAAAAACACGTTTTGAAAAGTGTTCTGTTACTGCCCCATAACTTACATGGGGTTGACCAAACTTGCAGAAACATGTTTATTTCTGCTGAAAAACACGTTTTGACCCTTTCTGCACACTGGGGTTAAGAGCTGAGTGTGTGGGCTCCTCTGAGCCTTGCTGTTACATGGGGATTCAGTTGTCTGAAAAAACGCGTTTATTTCGGGCTGAAAAACACGTTTTGAAAAGTGTTCTGTTACTGTCCCATAACTTACATGGGGTTGACCAAACTTGCAGAAACATGTTTATTTCTGCTGAAAAACACGTTGTGACCCTTTCTGCACACTGGGGTTAAGAGCTGAGTGTGTGGGCTCCTCTGAGCCTTGCTGTTACATGGGGATTCAGTTGTCTGAAAAAACGCGTTTATTTCGGGCTGAAAAACACGTTTTGAAAAGTGTTCTGTTACTGCCCCATAACTTACATGGGGTTGACCAAACTTGCAGAAACATGTTTATTTCTGCTGAAAAACACGTTTTGACCCTTTCTGCACACTGGGGTTAAGAGCTGAGTGTGTGGGCTCCTCTGAGCCTTGCTGTTACATGGGGATTCAGTTGTCTGAAAAAACGCGTTTATTTCGGGCTGAAAAACACGTTTTGAAAAGTGTTCTGTTACTGTCCCATAACTTACATGGGGTTGACCAAACTTGCAGAAACATGTTTATTTCTGCTGAAAAACACGTTTTGACCCTTTCTGCACACTGGGGTTAAGAGCTGAGTGTGTGGGCTCCTCTGAGCCTTGCTGTTACATGGGGATTCAGTTGTCTGAAAAAACGCGTTTATTTCGGGCTGAAAAACACGTTTTGAAAAGTGTTCTGTTACTGCCCCATAACTTACATGGGGTTGACCAAACTTGCAGAAAAATGTTTATTTCTGCTGAAAAACACGTTTTGACCCTTTCTGCACACTGGGGTTAAGAGCTGAGTGTGTGGGCTCCTCTGAGCCTTGCTGTTACATGGGGATTCAGATGTCTGAAAAAACGCGTTTATTTCGGGCTGAAAAACACGTTTTGAAAAGTGTTCTGTTACTGCCCCATAATTTACATGGGGTTGACCAAACTTGCAGAAACATGTTTATTTCTGCTGAAAAACACGTTTTGACCCTTTCTGCACACTGGGGTTAAGATCTGAGTGTGTGGGCTCCTCTGAGCCTTGCTGTTACATGGGGATTCAGTTGTCTGAAAAAACGCGTTTATTTCGGGCTGAAAAACACGTTTTGAAAAGTGTTCTGTTACTGCCCCATAACTTACATGGGGTTGACCAAACTTGCAGAAACATGTTTGTTTCTGCTGAAAAACACGTTTTGACCCTTTCTGCACACTGGGGTTAAGAGCTGAGTGTGTGGGCTCCTCTGAGCCTTGCTGTTACATGGGGATTCAGTTGTCTGAAAAAACGCGTTTATTTCGGGCTGAAAAACACGTTTTGAAAAGTGTTCTGTTACTGTCCCATAACTTACATGGGGTTGACCAAACTTGCAGAAACATGTTTATTTCTGCTGAAAAACACGTTGTGACCCTTTCTGCACACTGGGGTTAAGAGCTGAGTGTGTGGGCTCCTCTGAGCCTTGCTGTTACATGGGGATTCAGTTGTCTGAAAAAACGCGTTTATTTCGGGCTGAAAAACACGTTTTGAAAAGTGTTCTGTTACTGCCCCATAACTTACATGGGGTTGACCAAACTTGCAGAAACATGTTTATTTCTGCTGAAAAACACGTTTTGACCCTTTCTGCACACTGGGGTTAAGAGCTGAGTGTGTGGGCTCCTCTGAGCCTTGCTGTTACATGGGGATTCAGTTGTCTGAAAAAACGCGTTTATTTCGGGCTGAAAAACACGTTTTGAAAAGTGTTCTGTTACTGTCCCATAACTTACATGGGGTTGACCAAACTTGCAGAAACATGTTTATTTCTGCTGAAAAACACGTTGTGACCCTTTCTGCACACTGGGGTTAAGAGCTGAGTGTGTGGGCTCCTCTGAGCCTTGCTGTTACATGGGGATTCAGTTGTCTGAAAAAACGCGTTTATTTCGGGCTGAAAAACACGTTTTGAAAAGTGTTCTGTTACTGCCCCATAACTTACATGGGGTTGACCAAACTTGCAGAAACATGTTTATTTCTGCTGAAAAACACGTTTTGACCCTTTCTGCACACTGGGGTTAAGAGCTGAGTGTGTGGGCTCCTCTGAGCCTTGCTGTTACATGGGGATTCAGTTGTCTGAAAAAACGCGTTTATTTCGGGCTGAAAAACACGTTTTGAAAAGTGTTCTGTTACTGTCCCATAACTTACATGGGGTTGACCAAACTTGCAGAAACATGTTTATTTCTGCTGAAAAACACGTTTTGACCCTTTCTGCACACTGGGGTTAAGAGCTGAGTGTGTGGGCTCCTCTGAGCCTTGCTGTTACATGGGGATTCAGTTGTCTGAAAAAACGCGTTTATTTCGGGCTGAAAAACACGTTTTGAAAAGTGTTCTGTTACTGCCCCATAACTTACATGGGGTTGACCAAACTTGCAGAAACATGTTTATTTCTGCTGAAAAACACGTTTTGACCCTTTCTGCACACTGGGGTTAAGATCTGAGTGTGTGGGCTCCTCTGAGCCTTGCTGTTACATGGGGATTCAGTTGTCTGAAAAAACGCGTTTATTTCGGGCTGAAAAACACGTTTTGAAAAGTGTTCTGTTACTGCCCCATAACTTACATGGGGTTGACCAAACTTGCAGAAACATGTTTATTTCTGCTGAAAAACACGTTTTGACCCTTTCTGCACACTGGGGTTAAGAGCTGAGTGTGTGGGCTCCTCTGAGCCTTGCTGTTACATGGGGATTCAGTTGTCTGAAAAAACGCGTTTATTTCGGGCTGAAAAACACGTTTTGAAAAGTGTTCTGTTACTGTCCCATAACTTACATGGGGTTGACCAAACTTGCAGAAACATGTTTATTTCTGCTGAAAAACACGTTGTGACCCTTTCTGCACACTGGGGTTAAGAGCTGAGTGTGTGGGCTCCTCTGAGCCTTGCAGTTACATGGGGATTCAGTTGTCTGAAAAAACGCGTTTATTTCGGGCTGAAAAACACGTTTTGAAAAGTGTTCTGTTACTGCCCCATAACTTACATGGGGTTGACCAAACTTGCAGAAACATGTTTATTTCTGCTGAAAAACACGTTTTGACCCTTTCTGCACACTGGGGTTAAGAGCTGAGTGTGTGGGCTCCTCTGAGCCTTGCTGTTACATGGGGATTCAGTTGTCTGAAAAAACGCGTTTATTTCGGGCTGAAAAACACGTTTTGAAAAGTGTTCTGTTACTGTCCCATAACTTACATGGGGTTGACCAAACTTGCAGAAACATGTTTATTTCTGCTGAAAAACACGTTGTGACCCTTTCTGCACACTGGGGTTAAGAGCTGAGTGTGTGGGCTCCTCCGAGCCTTGCTGTTACATGGGGATTCAGTTGTCTGAAAAAACGCGTTTATTTCGGGCTGAAAAACACGTTTTGAAAAGTGTTCTGTTACTGCCCCATAACTTACATGGGGTTGACCAAACTTGCAGAAACATGTTTATTTCTGCTGAAAAACACGTTTTGACCCTTTCTGCACACTGGGGTTAAGAGCTGAGTGTGTGGGCTCCTCTGAGCCTTGCTGTTACATGGGGATTCAGTTGTCTGAAAAAACGCGTTTATTTCGGGCTGAAAAACACGTTTTGAAAAGTGTTCTGTTACTGTCCCATAACTTACATGGGGTTGACCAAACTTGCAGAAACATGTTTATTTCTGCTGAAAAACACGTTTTGACCCTTTCTGCACACTGGGGTTAAGAGCTGAGTGTGTGGGCTCCTCTGAGCCTTTCTGTTACATGGGGATTCAGTTGTCTGAAAAAACGCGTTTATTTCGGGCTGAAAAACACGTTTTGAAAAGTGTTCTGTTACTGCCCCATAACTTACATGGGGTTGACCAAACTTGCAGAAAAATGTTTATTTCTGCTGAAAAACACGTTTTGACCCTTTCTGCACACTGGGGTTAAGAGCTGAGTGTGTGGGCTCCTCTGAGCCTTGCTGTTACATGGGGATTCAGATGTCTGAAAAAACGCGTTTATTTCGGGCTGAAAAACACGTTTTGAAAAGTGTGCTGTTACTGCCCCATAACTTACATGGGGTTGACCAATCTTGCAGAAACATGTTTATTTCTGCTGAAAAACATGTTTTGACTCTTTCTGCACACTGGGGTTAAGAGCTGAGTGTGTGGGCTCCTCTGAGCCTTGCTGCTGCATGGGGATTCAGTTGTCTGAAAAAACGCGTTTATTTCGGGATGAAAAACACGTTTTGAAAAGTGTTCTGTTACTGCCCCATAACTTACATGGGGTTGACCAAACTTGCAGAAACATGTTTATTTCTGCTGAAAAACACGTTTTGACCCTTTCTGCACACTGGGGTTAAGAGCTGAGTGTGTGGGCTCCTCTGAGCCTTGCTGTTACATGGGGATTCAGTTGTCTGAAAAAACGCGTTTATTTCGGGCTGAAAAACACGTTTTGAAAAGTGTTCTGTTACTGCCCCATAACTTACATGGGGTTGACCAAACTTGCAGAAACATGTTTATTTCTGCTGAAAAACACGTTTTGACCCTTTCTGCACACTGGGGTTAAGATCTGAGTGTGTGGGCTCCTCTGAGCCTTGCTGTTACATGGGGATTCAGTTGTCTGAAAAAACGCGTTTATTTCGGGCTGAAAAACACGTTTTGAAAAGTGTTCTGTTACTGTCCCATAACTTACATGGGGTTGACCAAACTTGCAGAAACATGTTTATTTCTGCTGAAAAACACGTTTTGACCCTTTCTGCACACTGGGGTTAAGATCTGAGTGTGTGGGCTCCTCTGAGCCTTGCTGTTACATGGGGATTCAGTTGTCTGAAAAAACGCGTTTATTTCGGGCTGAAAAACACGTTTTGAAAAGTGTTCTGTTACTGCCCCATAACTTACATGGTGTTGACCAAACTTGCAGAAAAATGTTTATTTCTGCTGAAAAACACGTTTTGACCCTTTCTGCACACTGGGGTTAAGAGCTGAGTGTGTGGGCTCCTCTGAGCCTTGCTGTTACATGGGGATTCAGTTGTCTGAAAAAACGCGTTTATTTCGGGCTGAAAAACACGTTTTGAAAAGTGTTCTGTTACTGCCCCATAACTTACATGGGGTTGACCAAACTTGCAGAAAAATATTTATTTCTGCTGAAAAACACGTTTTGACCCTTTCTGCACACTGGGGTTAAGAGCTGAGTGTGTGGGCTCCTCTGAGCCTTGCTGTTACATGGGGATTCAGATGTCTGAAAAAACGCGTTTATTTCGGGCTGAAAAACACGTTTTGAAAAGTGTGCTGTTACTGCCCCATAACTTACATGGGGTTGACCAAACTTGCAGAAACATGTTTGTTTCTGCTGAAAAACACGTTTTGACTCTTTCTGCACACTGGGGTTAAGAGCTGAGTGTGTGGGCTCCTCTGAGCCTTGCTGCTGCATGGGGATTCAGTTGTCTGAAAAAACGCGTTTATTTCGGGCTGAAAAACACGTTTTGAAAAGTGTTCTGTTACTGCCCCATAACTTACATGGGGTTGACCAAACTTGCAGAAACATGTTTATTTCTGCTGAAAAACACGTTTTGACCCTTTCTGCACACTGGGGTTAAGAGCTGAGTGTGTGGGCTCCTCTGAGCCTTGCTGTTACATGGGGATTCAGTTGTCTGAAAAAACGCGTTTATTTCGGGCTGAAAAACACGTTTTGAAAAGTGTTCTGTTACTGTCCCATAACTTACATGGGGTTGACCAAACTTGCAGAAACATGTTTATTTCTGCTGAAAAACACGTTGTGACCCTTTCTGCACACTGGGGTTAAGAGCTGAGTGTGTGGGCTCCTCTGAGCCTTGCTGTTACATGGGGATTCAGTTGTCTGAAAAAACGCGTTTATTTCGGGCTGAAAAACACGTTTTGAAAAGTGTTCTGTTACTGCCCCATAACTTACATGGGGTTGACCAAACTTGCAGAAACATGTTTATTTCTGCTGAAAAACACGTTTTGACCCTTTCTGCACACTGGGGTTAAGAGCTGAGTGTGTGGGCTCCTCTGAGCCTTGCTGTTACATGGGGATTCAGTTGTCTGAAAAAACGCGTTTATTTCGGGCTGAAAAACACGTTTTGAAAAGTGTTCTGTTACTGCCCCATAACTTACATGGTGTTGACCAAACTTGCAGAAAAATGTTTATTTCTGCTGAAAAACACGTTTTGACCCTTTCTGCACACTGGGGTTAAGAGCTGAGTGTGTGGGCTCCTCTGAGCCTTGCTGTTACATGGGGATTCAGTTGTCTGAAAAAACGCGTTTATTTCGGGCTGAAAAACACGTTTTGAAAAGTGTTCTGTTACTGCCCCATAACTTACATGGGGTTGACCAAACTTGCAGAAAAATATTTATTTCTGCTGAAAAACACGTTTTGACCCTTTCTGCACACTGGGGTTAAGAGCTGAGTGTGTGGGCTCCTCTGAGCCTTGCTGTTACATGGGGATTCAGATGTCTGAAAAAACGCGTTTATTTCGGGCTGAAAAACACGTTTTGAAAAGTGTGCTGTTACTGCCCCATAACTTACATGGGGTTGACCAAACTTGCAGAAACATGTTTGTTTCTGCTGAAAAACACGTTTTGACTCTTTCTGCACACTGGGGTTAAGAGCTGAGTGTGTGGGCTCCTCTGAGCCTTGCTGCTGCATGGGGATTCAGTTGTCTGAAAAAACGCGTTTATTTCGGGCTGAAAAACACGTTTTGAAAAGTGTTCTGTTACTGCCCCATAACTTACATGGGGTTGACCAAACTTGCAGAAACATGTTTATTTCTGCTGAAAAACACGTTTTGACCCTTTCTGCACACTGGGGTTAAGAGCTGAGTGTGTGGGCTCCTCTGAGCCTTGCTGTTACATGGGGATTCAGTTGTCTGAAAAAACGCGTTTATTTCGGGCTGAAAAACACGTTTTGAAAAGTGTTCTGTTACTGTCCCATAACTTACATGGGGTTGACCAAACTTGCAGAAACATGTTTATTTCTGCTGAAAAACACGTTGTGACCCTTTCTGCACACTGGGGTTAAGAGCTGAGTGTGTGGGCTCCTCTGAGCCTTGCTGTTACATGGGGATTCAGTTGTCTGAAAAAACGCGTTTATTTCGGGCTGAAAAACACGTTTTGAAAAGTGTTCTGTTACTGCCCCATAACTTACATGGGGTTGACCAAACTTGCAGAAACATGTTTATTTCTGCTGAAAAACACGTTTTGACCCTTTCTGCACACTGGGGTTAAGAGCTGAGTGTGTGGGCTCCTCTGAGCCTTGCTGTTACATGGGGATTCAGTTGTCTGAAAAAACGCGTTTATTTCGGGCTGAAAAACACGTTTTGAAAAGTGTTCTGTTACTGTCCCATAATTTACATGGGGTTGACCAAACTTGCAGAAACATGTTTATTTCTGCTGAAAAACACGTTGTGACCCTTTCTGCACACTGGGGTTAAGAGCTGAGTGTGTGGGCTCCTCTGAGCCTTGCTGTTACATGGGGATTCAGTTGTCTGAAAAAACGCGTTTATTTCGGGCTGAAAAACACGTTTTGAAAAGTGTTCTGTTACTGCCCCATAACTTACATGGGGTTGACCAAACTTGCAGAAACATGTTTATTTCTGCTGAAAAACACGTTTTGACCCTTTCTGCACACTGGGGTTAAGAGCTGAGTGTGTGGGCTCCTCTGAGCCTTGCTGTTACATGGGGATTCAGTTGTCTGAAAAAACGCGTTTATTTCGGGCTGAAAAACACGTTTTGAAAAGTGTTCTGTTACTGTCCCATAACTTACATGGGGTTGACCAAACTTGCAGAAACATGTTTATTTCTGCTGAAAAACACGTTTTGACCCTTTCTGCACACTGGGGTTAAGAGCTGAGTGTGTGGGCTCCTCTGAGCATTTCTGTTACATGGGGATTCAGTTGTCTGAAAAAACGCGTTTATTTCGGGCTGAAAAACACGTTTTGAAAAGTGTGCTGTTACTGCCCCATAACTTACATGGGGTTGACCAAACTTGCAGAAACATGTTTATTTCTGCTGAAAAACACGTTTTGACTCTTTCTGCACACTGGGGTTAAGAGCTGAGTGTGTGGGCTCCTCTGAGCCTTGCTGCTGCATGGGGATTCAGATGTCTGAAAAAACGCGTTTATTTCGGGCTGAAAAACACGTTTTGAAAAGTGTTCTGTTACTGCCCCATAACTTACATGGGGTTGACCAAACTTGCAGAAACATGTTTATTTCTGCTGAAAAACACGTTTTGACCCTTTCTGCACACTGGGGTTAAGAGCTGAGTGTGTGGGCTCCTCTGAGCCTTGCTGTTACATGGGGATTCAGATGTCTGAAAAAACGCGTTTATTTCGGGCTGAAAAACACGTTTTAAGAAGTGTGCTGTTACTGCCCCATAACTTACATGGGGTTGACCAAACTTGCAGAAACATGTTTATTTCTGCTGAAAAACACGTTTTGACCCTTTCTGCACACTGGGGTTAAGATCTGAGTGTGTGGGCTCCTCTGAGCCTTGCTGTTACATGGGGATTCAGTTGTCTGAAAAAACGCGTTTATTTCGGGCTGAAAAACACGTTTTGAAAAGTGTTCTGTTACTGCCCCATAACTTACATGGGGTTGACCAAACTTGCAGAAACATGTTTATTTCTGCTGAAAAACACGTTTTGACCCTTTCTGCACACTGGGGTTAAGAGCTGAGTGTGTGGGCTCCTCTGAGCCTTGCTGTTACATGGGGATTCAGTTGTCTGAAAAAACGCGTTTATTTCGGGCTGAAAAACACGTTTTGAAAAGTGTTCTGTTACTGTCCCATAACTTACATGGGGTTGACCAAACTTGCAGAAACATGTTTATTTCTGCTGAAAAACACGTTGTGACCCTTTCTGCACACTGGGGTTAAGAGCTGAGTGTGTGGGCTCCTCCGAGCCTTGCAGTTACATGGGGATTCAGTTGTCTGAAAAAACGCGTTTATTTCGGGCTGAAAAACACGTTTTGAAAAGTGTTCTGTTACTGCCCCATAACTTACATGGGGTTGACCAAACTTGCAGAAACATGTTTATTTCTGCTGAAAAACACGTTTTGACCCTTTCTGCACACTGGGGTTAAGAGCTGAGTGTGTGGGCTCCTCTGAGCCTTGCTGTTACATGGGGATTCAGTTGTCTGAAAAAACGCGTTTATTTCGGGCTGAAAAACACGTTTTGAAAAGTGTTCTGTTACTGTCCCATAACTTACATGGGGTTGACCAAACTTGCAGAAACATGTTTATTTCTGCTGAAAAACACGTTGTGACCCTTTCTGCACACTGGGGTTAAGAGCTGAGTGTGTGGGCTCCTCCGAGCCTTGCTGTTACATGGGGATTCAGTTGTCTGAAAAAACGCGTTTATTTCGGGCTGAAAAACACGTTTTGAAAAGTGTTCTGTTACTGCCCCATAACTTACATGGGGTTGACCAAACTTGCAGAAACATGTTTATTTCTGCTGAAAAACACGTTTTGACCCTTTCTGCACACTGGGGTTAAGAGCTGAGTGTGTGGGCTCCTCTGAGCCTTGCTGTTACATGGGGATTCAGTTGTCTGAAAAAACGCGTTTATTTCGGGCTGAAAAACACGTTTTGAAAAGTGTTCTGTTACTGTCCCATAACTTACATGGGGTTGACCAAACTTGCAGAAACATGTTTATTTCTGCTGAAAAACACGTTTTGACCCTTTCTGCACACTGGGGTTAAGAGCTGAGTGTGTGGGCTCCTCTGAGCCTTTCTGTTACATGGGGATTCAGTTGTCTGAAAAAACGCGTTTATTTCGGGCTGAAAAACACGTTTTGAAAAGTGTTCTGTTACTGCCCCATAACTTACATGGGGTTGACCAAACTTGCAGAAAAATGTTTATTTCTGCTGAAAAACACGTTTTGACCCTTTCTGCACACTGGGGTTAAGAGCTGAGTGTGTGGGCTCCTCTGAGCCTTGCTGTTACATGGGGATTCAGATGTCTGAAAAAACGCGTTTATTTCGGGCTGAAAAACACGTTTTGAAAAGTGTGCTGTTACTGCCCCATAACTTACATGGGGTTGACCAATCTTGCAGAAACATGTTTATTTCTGCTGAAAAACATGTTTTGACTCTTTCTGCACACTGGGGTTAAGAGCTGAGTGTGTGGGCTCCTCTGAGCCTTGCTGCTGCATGGGGATTCAGTTGTCTGAAAAAACGCGTTTATTTCGGGCTGAAAAACACGTTTTGAAAAGTGTTCTGTTACTGCCCCATAACTTACATGGGGTTGACCAAACTTGCAGAAACATGTTTATTTCTGCTGAAAAACACGTTTTGACCCTTTCTGCACACTGGGGTTAAGAGCTGAGTGTGTGGGCTCCTCTGAGCCTTGCTGTTACATGGGGATTCAGTTGTCTGAAAAAACGCGTTTATTTCGGGCTGAAAAACACGTTTTGAAAAGTGTTCTGTTACTGCCCCATAACTTACATGGGGTTGACCAAACTTGCAGAAACATGTTTATTTCTGCTGAAAAACACGTTTTGACCCTTTCTGCACACTGGGGTTAAGATCTGAGTGTGTGGGCTCCTCTGAGCCTTGCTGTTACATGGGGATTCAGTTGTCTGAAAAAACGCGTTTATTTCGGGCTGAAAAACACGTTTTGAAAAGTGTTCTGTTACTGTCCCATAACTTACATGGGGTTGACCAAACTTGCAGAAACATGTTTATTTCTGCTGAAAAACACGTTTTGACCCTTTCTGCACACTGGGGTTAAGATCTGAGTGTGTGGGCTCCTCTGAGCCTTGCTGTTACATGGGGATTCAGTTGTCTGAAAAAACGCGTTTATTTCGGGCTGAAAAACACGTTTTGAAAAGTGTTCTGTTACTGCCCCATAACTTACATGGTGTTGACCAAACTTGCAGAAAAATGTTTATTTCTGCTGAAAAACACGTTTTGACCCTTTCTGCACACTGGGGTTAAGAGCTGAGTGTGTGGGCTCCTCTGAGCCTTGCTGTTACATGGGGATTCAGTTGTCTGAAAAAACGCGTTTATTTCGGGCTGAAAAACACGTTTTGAAAAGTGTTCTGTTACTGTCCCATAACTTACATGGGGTTGACCAAACTTGCAGAAACATGTTTATTTCTGCTGAAAAACACGTTTTGACCCTTTCTGCACACTGGGGTTAAGAGCTGAGTGTGTGGGCTCCTCTGAGCCTTTCTGTTACATGGGGATTCAGTTGTCTGAAAAAACGCGTTTATTTCGGGCTGAAAAACACGTTTTGAAAAGTGTTCTGTTACTGCCCCATAACTTACATGGGGTTGACCAAACTTGCAGAAAAATGTTTATTTCTGCTGAAAAACACGTTTTGACCCTTTCTGCACACTGGGGTTAAGAGCTGAGTGTGTGGGCTCCTCTGAGCCTTGCTGTTACATGGGGATTCAGATGTCTGAAAAAACGCGTTTATTTCGGGCTGAAAAACACGTTTTGAAAAGTGTGCTGTTACTGCCCCATAACTTACATGGGGTTGACCAAACTTGCAGAAACATGTTTGTTTCTGCTGAAAAACACGTTTTGACTCTTTCTGCACACTGGGGTTAAGAGCTGAGTGTGTGGGCTCCTCTGAGCCTTGCTGCTGCATGGGGATTCAGTTGTCTGAAAAAACGCGTTTATTTCGGGCTGAAAAACACGTTTTGAAAAGTGTTCTGTTACTGCCCCATAACTTACATGGGGTTGACCAAACTTGCAGAAACATGTTTATTTCTGCTGAAAAACACGTTTTGACCCTTTCTGCACACTGGGGTTAAGAGCTGAGTGTGTGGGCTCCTCTGAGCCTTGCTGTTACATGGGGATTCAGTTGTCTGAAAAAACGCGTTTATTTCGGGCTGAAAAACACGTTTTGAAAAGTGTTCTGTTACTGCCCTATAATTTACATGGGGTTGACCAAACTTGCAGAAACATGTTTATTTCTGCTGAAAAACACGTTTTGACCCTTTCTGCACACTGGGGTTAAGATCTGAGTGTGTGGGCTCCTCTGAGCCTTGCTGTTACATGGGGATTCAGTTGTCTGAAAAAACGCGTTTATTTCGGGCTGAAAAACACGTTTTGAAAAGTGTTCTGTTACTGCCCCATAACTTACATGGGGTTGACCAAACTTGCAGAAACATGTTTATTTCTGCTGAAAAACACGTTTTGACCCTTTCTGCACACTGGGGTTAAGAGCTGAGTGTGTGGGCTCCTCTGAGCCTTGCTGTTACATGGGGATTCAGTTGTCTGAAAAAACGCGTTTATTTCGGGCTGAAAAACACGTTTTGAAAAGTGTTCTGTTACTGCCCCATAACTTACATGGGGTTGACCAAACTTGCAGAAAAATGTTTATTTCTGCTGAAAAACACGTTTTGACCCTTTCTGCACACTGGGGTTAAGAGCTGAGTGTGTGGGCTCCTCTGAGCCTTGCTGTTACATGGGGATTCAGATGTCTGAAAAAACGCGTTTATTTCGGGCTGAAAAACACGTTTTGAAAAGTGTGCTGTTACTGCCCCATAACTTACATGGGGTTGACCAATCTTGCAGAAACATGTTTATTTCTGCTGAAAAACATGTTTTGACTCTTTCTGCACACTGGGGTTAAGAGCTGAGTGTGTGGGCTCCTCTGAGCCTTGCTGCTGCATGGGGATTCAGTTGTCTGAAAAAACGCGTTTATTTCGGGCTGAAAAACACGTTTTGAAAAGTGTTCTGTTACTGCCCCATAACTTACATGGGGTTGACCAAACTTGCAGAAACATGTTTATTTCTGCTGAAAAACACGTTTTGACCCTTTCTGCACACTGGGGTTAAGAGCTGAGTGTGTGGGCTCCTCTGAGCCTTGCTGTTACATGGGGATTCAGTTGTCTGAAAAAACGCGTTTATTTCGGGCTGAAAAACACGTTTTGAAAAGTGTTCTGTTACTGCCCCATAACTTACATGGGGTTGACCAAACTTGCAGAAACATGTTTATTTCTGCTGAAAAACACGTTTTGACCCTTTCTGCACACTGGGGTTAAGATCTGAGTGTGTGGGCTCCTCTGAGCCTTGCTGTTACATGGGGATTCAGTTGTCTGAAAAAACGCGTTTATTTCGGGCTGAAAAACACGTTTTGAAAAGTGTTCTGTTACTGCCCCATAACTTACATGGGGTTGACCAAACTTGCAGAAACATGTTTATTTCTGCTGAAAAACACGTTTTGACCCTTTCTGCACACTGGGGTTAAGAGCTGAGTGTGTGGGCTCCTCTGAGCCTTGCTGTTACATGGGGATTCAGTTGTCTGAAAAAACGCGTTTATTTCGGGCTGAAAAACACGTTTTGAAAAGTGTTCTGTTACTGTCCCATAACTTACATGGGGTTGACCAAACTTGCAGAAACATGTTTATTTCTGCTGAAAAACACGTTGTGACCCTTTCTGCACACTGGGGTTAAGAGCTGAGTGTGTGGGCTCCTCTGAGCCTTGCTGTTACATGGGGATTCAGTTGTCTGAAAAAACGCGTTTATTTCGGGCTGAAAAACACGTTTTGAAAAGTGTTCTGTTACTGCCCCATAACTTACATGGGGTTGACCAAACTTGCAGAAACATGTTTATTTCTGCTGAAAAACACGTTTTGACCCTTTCTGCACACTGGGGTTAAGAGCTGAGTGTGTGGGCTCCTCTGAGCCTTGCTGTTACATGGGGATTCAGTTGTCTGAAAAAACGCGTTTATTTCGGGCAGAAAAACACGTTTTGAAAAGTGTTCTGTTACTGTCCCATAACTTACATGGGGTTGACCAAACTTGCAGAAACATGTTTATTTCTGCTGAAAAACACGTTGTGACCCTTTCTGCACACTGGGGTTAAGAGCTGAGTGTGTGGGCTCCTCTGAGCCTTGCTGTTACATGGGGATTCAGTTGTCTGAAAAAACGCGTTTATTTCGGGCTGAAAAACACGTTTTGAAAAGTGTTCTGTTACTGCCCCATAACTTACATGGGGTTGACCAAACTTGCAGAAACATGTTTATTTCTGCTGAAAAACACGTTTTGACCCTTTCTGCACACTGGGGTTAAGAGCTGAGTGTGTGGGCTCCTCTGAGCCTTGCTGTTACATGGGGATTCAGTTGTCTGAAAAAACGCGTTTATTTCGGGCTGAAAAACACGTTTTGAAAAGTGTTCTGTTACTGTCCCATAACTTACATGGGGTTGACCAAACTTGCAGAAACATGTTTATTTCTGCTGAAAAACACGTTTTGACCCTTTCTGCACACTGGGGTTAAGAGCAGAGTGTGTGGGCTCCTCTGAGCCTTTCTGTTACATGGGGATTCAGTTGTCTGAAAAAACGCGTTTATTTCGGGCTGAAAAACACGTTTTGAAAAGTGTTCTGTTACTGCCCCATAACTTACATGGGGTTGACCAAACTTGCAGAAAAATGTTTATTTCTGCTGAAAAACACGTTTTGACCCTTTCTGCACACTGGGGTTAAGAGCTGAGTGTGTGGGCTCCTCTGAGCCTTGCTGTTACATGGGGATTCAGATGTCTGAAAAAACGCGTTTATTTCGGGCTGAAAAACACGTTTTGAAAAGTGTGCTGTTACTGCCCCATAACTTACATGGGGTTGACCAATCTTGCAGAAACATGTTTATTTCTGCTGAAAAACATGTTTTGACTCTTTCTGCACACTGGGGTTAAGAGCTGAGTGTGTGGGCTCCTCTGAGCCTTGCTGCTGCATGGGGATTCAGTTGTCTGAAAAAACGCGTTTATTTCGGGCTGAAAAACACGTTTTGAAAAGTGTTCTGTTACTGCCCCATAACTTACATGGGGTTGACCAAACTTGCAGAAACATGTTTATTTCTGCTGAAAAACACGTTTTGACCCTTTCTGCACACTGGGGTTAAGAGCTGAGTGTGTGGGCTCCTCTGAGCCTTGCTGTTACATGGGGATTCAGTTGTCTGAAAAAACGCGTTTATTTCGGGCTGAAAAACACGTTTTGAAAAGTGTTCTGTTACTGCCCCATAACTTACATGGGGTTGACGAAACTTGCAGAAACATGTTTATTTCTGCTGAAAAACACGTTTTGACCCTTTCTGCACACTGGGGTTAAGATCTGAGTGCGTGGGCTCCTCTGAGCCTTGCTGTTACATGGGGATTCAGTTGTCTGAAAAAACGCGTTTATTTCGGGCTGAAAAACACGTTTTGAAAAGTGTTCTGTTACTGCCCCATAACTTACATGGGGTTGACCAAACTTGCAGAAACATGTTTATTTCTGCTGAAAAACACGTTTTTACCCTTTCTGCACACTGGGGTTAAGAGCTGAGTGTGTGGGCTCTTCTGAGCCTTGCTGTTACATGGGGATTCAGTTGTCTGAAAAAACGCGTTTATTTCGGGCTGAAAAACACGTTTTGAAAAGTGTGCTGTTACTGCCCCATAACTTACATGGGGTTGACCAAACTTGCAGAAACATGTCTATTTCTGCTGAAAAACACGTTTTGACTCTTTCTGCACACTGGGGTTAAGAGCTGAGTGTGGGGGCTCTTCTGAGCCTTGCTGTTGCATGGGGATTCAGTTGTCTGAAAAAACGCGTTTATTTCGGGCTGAAAAACACGTTTTGAAAAGTGTTCTGTTACTGTCCCATAACTTACATGGGGTTGACCAAACTTGCAGAAACATGTTTATTTCTGCTGAAAAACACGTTTTGACTCTCTCTGCACACTGGGGTTAAGAGCTGAGTGTGTGGGCTCTTCTGAGCCTTGCTGTTGCATGGGGATTCAGTTGTCTGAAAAAACGCGTTTATTTCGGGCTGAAAAACACGTTTTGAAAAGTGTTCTGTTACTGTCCCATAACTTACATGGGGTTGACCAAACTTGTAGAAACATGTTTATTTCTGCTGAAAAACACGTTTTGACCCTTTCTGCACACTGGGGTTAAGATCTGAGTGTGTGGGCTCCTCTGAGCCTTGCTGTTACATGGGGATTCAGTTGTCTGAAAAAACGCGTTTATTTCGGGCTGAAAAACACGTTTTGAAAAGTGTTCTGTTACTGCCCCATAACTTACATGGGGTTGACCAAACTTGCAGAAACATGTTTATTTCTGCTGAAAAACACGTTTTGACCCTTTCTGCACACTGGGGTTAAGATCTGAGTGTGTGGGCTCCTCTGAGCCTTGCTGTTACATGGGGATTCAGTTGTCTGAAAAAACGCGTTTATTTCGGGCTGAAAAACACGTTTTGAAAAGTGTTCTGTTACTGCCCCATAACTTACATGGGGTTGACCAAACTTGCAGAAAAATGTTTATTTCTGCTGAAAAACACGTTTTGACCCTTTCTGCACACTGGGGTTAAGAGCTGAGTGTGTGGGCTCCTCTGAGCCTTGCTGTTACATGGGGATTCAGATGTCTGAAAAAACGCGTTTATTTCGGGCTGAAAAACACGTTTTGAAAAGTGTGCTGTTACTGCCCCATAACTTACATGGGGTTGACCAATCTTGCAGAAACATGTTTATTTCTGCTGAAAAACATGTTTTGACTCTTGCTGCACACTGGGGTTAAGAGCTGAGTGTGTGGGCTCCTCTGAGCCTTGCTGCTGCATGGGGATTCAGTTGTCTGAAAAAACGCGTTTATTTCGGGCTGAAAAACACGTTTTGAAAAGTGTTCTGTTACTGCCCCATAACTTACATGGGGTTGACCAAACTTGCAGAAACATGTTTATTTCTGCTGAAAAACACGTTTTGACCCTTTCTGCACACTGGGGTTAAGAGCTGAGTGTGTGGGCTCCTCTGAGCCTTGCTGTTACATGGGGATTCAGTTGTCTGAAAAAACGCGTTTATTTCGGGCTGAAAAACACGTTTTGAAAAGTGTTCTGTTACTGCCCCATAACTTACATGGGGTTGACCAAACTTGCAGAAACATGTTTATTTCTGCTGAAAAACACGTTTTGACCCTTTCTGCACACTGGGGTTAAGATCTGAGTGTGTGGGCTCCTCTGAGCCTTGCTGTTACATGGGGATTCAGTTGTCTGAAAAAACGCGTTTATTTCGGGCTGAAAAACACGTTTTGAAAAGTGTTCTGTTACTGTCCCATAACTTACATGGGGTTGACCAAACTTGCAGAAACATGTTTATTTCTGCTGAAAAACACGTTTTGACCCTTTCTGCACACTGGGGTTAAGATCTGAGTGTGTGGGCTCCTCTGAGCCTTGCTGTTACATGGGGATTCAGTTGTCTGAAAAAACGCGTTTATTACGGGCTGAAAAACACGTTTTGAAAAGTGTTCTGTTACTGTCCCATAACTTACATGGGGTTGACCAAACTTGCAGAAACATGTTTATTTCTGCTGAAAAACACGTTGTGACCCTTTCTGCACACTGGGGTTAAGAGCTGAGTGTGTGGGCTCCTCTGAGCCTTGCTGTTACATGGGGATTCAGTTGTCTGAAAAAACGCGTTTATTTCGGGCTGAAAAACACGTTTTGAAAAGTGTTCTGTTACTGCCCCATAACTTACATGGGGTTGACCAAACTTGCAGAAACATGTTTATTTCTGCTGAAAAACACGTTTTGACCCTTTCTGCACACTGGGGTTAAGAGCTGAGTGTGTGGGCTCCTCTGAGCCTTGCTGTTACATGGGGATTCAGTTGTCTGAAAAAACGCGTTTATTTCAGGCTGAAAAACACGTTTTGAAAAGTGTTCTGTTACTGTCCCATAACTTACATGGGGTTGACCAAACTTGCAGAAACATGTTTATTTCTGCTGAAAAACACGTTGTGACCCTTTCTGCACACTGGGGTTAAGAGCTGAGTGTGTGGGCTCCTCTGAGCCTTGCTGTTACATGGGGATTCAGTTGTCTGAAAAAACGCGTTTATTTCGGGCTGAAAAACACGTTTTGAAAAGTGTTCTGTTACTGCCCCATAACTTACATGGGGTTGACCAAACTTGCAGAAACATGTTTATTTCTGCTGAAAAACACGTTTTGACCCTTTCTGCACACTGGGGTTAAGAGCTGAGTGTGTGGGCTCCTCTGAGCCTTGCTGTTACATGGGGATTCAGTTGTCTGAAAAAACGCGTTTATTTCGGGCTGAAAAACACGTTTTGAAAAGTGTTCTGTTACTGTCCCATAACTTACATGGGGTTGACCAAACTTGCAGAAACATGTTTATTTCTGCTGAAAAACACGTTTTGACCCTTTCTGCACACTGGGGTTAAGAGCTGAGTGTGTGGGCTCCTCTGAGCCTTTCTGTTACATGGGGATTCAGTTGTCTGAAAAAACGCGTTTATTTCGGGCTGAAAAACACGTTTTGAAAAGTGTTCTGTTACTGCCCCATAACTTACATGGGGTTGACCAAACTTGCAGAAAAATGTTTATTTCTGCTGAAAAACACGTTTTGATCTTTCTGCACACTGGGGTTAAGAGCTGAGTGTGTGGGCTCCTCTGAGCCTTGCTGTTACATGGGGATTCAGATGTCTGAAAAAACGCGTTTATTTCGGGCTGAAAAACACGTTTTGAAAAGTGTGCTGTTACTGCCCCATAACTTACATGGGGTTGACCAATCTTGCAGAAACATGTTTATTTCTGCTGAAAAACATGTTTTGACTCTTTCTGCACACTGGGGTTAAGAGCTGAGTGTGTGGGCTCCTCTGAGCCTTGCTGCTGCATGGGGATTCAGTTGTCTGAAAAAACGCGTTTATTTCGGGCTGAAAAACACGTTTTGAAAAGTGTTCTGTTACTGTCCCATAACTTACATGGGGTTGACCAAACTTGCAGAAACATGTTTATTTCTGCTGAAAAACACGTTTTGACCCTTTCTGCACACTGGGGTTAAGATCTGAGTGTGTGGGCTCCTCTGAGCCTTGCTGTTACATGGGGATTCAGTTGTCTGAAAAAACGCGTTTATTTCGGGCTGAAAAACACGTTTTGAAAAGTGTTCTGTTACTGCCCCATAACTTACATGGGGTTGACCAAACTTGCAGAAAAATGTTTATTTCTGCTGAAAAACACGTTTTGACCCTTTCTGCACACTGGGGTTAAGAGCTGAGTGTGTGGGCTCCTCTGAGCCTTGCTGTTACATGGGGATTCAGTTGTCTGAAAAAACGCGTTTATTTCGGGCTGAAAAACACGTTTTGAAAAGTGTTCTGTTACTGTCCCATAACTTACATGGGGTTGACCAAACTTGCAGAAACATGTTTATTTCTGCTGAAAAACACGTTTTGACCCTTTCTGCACACTGGGGTTAAGAGCTGAGTGTGTGGGCTCCTCTGAGCCTTGCTGTTACATGGGGATTCAGTTGTATGAAAAAACGCGTTTATTTCGGGCTGAAAAACACGTTTTGAAAAGTGTTCTGTTACTGCCCCATAACTTACATGGGGTTGACCAAACTTGCAGAAACATGTTTATTTCTGCTGAAAAACACGTTTTGACCCTTTCTGCACACTGGGGTTAAGAGCTGAGTGTGTGGGCTCCTCTGAGCCTTGCTGTTACATGGGGATTCAGTTGTCTGAAAAAACGCGTTTATTTCGGGCTGAAAAACACGTTTTGAAAAGTGTTCTGTTACTGCCCTATAATTTACATGGGGTTGACCAAACTTGCAGAAACATGTTTATTTCTGCTGAAAAACACGTTTTGACCCTTTCTGCACACTGGGGTTAAGATCTGAGTGTGTGGGCTCCTCTGAGCCTTGCTGTTACATGGGGATTCAGTTGTCTGAAAAAACGCGTTTATTTCGGGCTGAAAAACACGTTTTGAAAAGTGTTCTGTTACTGCCCCATAACTTACATGGGGTTGACCAAACTTGCAGAAACATGTTTATTTCTGCTGAAAAACACGTTTTGACCCTTTCTGCACACTGGGGTTAAGAGCTGAGTGTGTGGGCTCCTCTGAGCCTTGCTGTTACATGGGGATTCAGTTGTCTGAAAAAACGCGTTTATTTCGGGCTGAAAAACACGTTTTGAAAAGTGTTCTGTTACTGTCCCATAACTTACATGGGGTTGACCAAACTTGCAGAAACATGTTTATTTCTGCTGAAAAACACGTTGTGACCCTTTCTGCACACTGGGGTTAAGAGCTGAGTGTGTGGGCTCCTCTGAGCCTTGCTGTTACATGGGGATTCAGTTGTCTGAAAAAACGCGTTTATTTCGGGCTGAAAAACACGTTTTGAAAAGTGTTCTGTTACTGCCCCATAACTTACATGGGGTTGACCAAACTTGCAGAAACATGTTTATTTCTGCTGAAAAACACGTTTTGACCATTTCTGCACACTGGGGTTAAGAGCTGAGTGTGTGGGCTCCTCTGAGCCTTGCTGTTACATGGGGATTCAGTTGTCTGAAAAAACGCGTTTATTTCGGGCTGAAAAACACGTTTTGAAAAGTGTTCTGTTACTGTCCCATAATTTACATGGGGTTGACCAAACTTGCAGAAACATGTTTATTTCTGCTGAAAAACACGTTGTGACCCTTTCTGCACACTGGGGTTAAGAGCTGAGTGTGTGGGCTCCTCTGAGCCTTGCTGTTACATGGGGATTCAGTTGTCTGAAAAAACGCGTTTATTTCGGGCTGAAAAACACGTTTTGAAAAGTGTTCTGTTACTGCCCCATAACTTACATGGGGTTGACCAAACTTGCAGAAACATGTTTATTTCTGCTGAAAAACACGTTTTGACCCTTTCTGCACACTGGGGTTAAGAGCTGAGTGTGTGGGCTCCTCTGAGCCTTGCTGTTACATGGGGATTCAGTTGTCTGAAAAAACGCGTTTATTTCGGGCTGAAAAACACGTTTTGAAAAGTGTTCTGTTACTGTCCCATAACTTACATGGGGTTGACCAAACTTGCAGAAACATGTTTATTTCTGCTGAAAAACACGTTTTGACCCTTTCTGCACACTGGGGTTAAGAGCTGAGTGTGTGGGCTCCTCTGAGCATTTCTGTTACATGGGGATTCAGTTGTCTGAAAAAACGCGTTTATTTCGGGCTGAAAAACACGTTTTGAAAAGTGTGCTGTTACTGCCCCATAACTTACATGGGGTTGACCAAACTTGCAGAAACATGTTTATTTCTGCTGAAAAACACGTTTTGACTCTTTCTGCACACTGGGGTTAAGAGCTGAGTGTGTGGGCTCCTCTGAGCCTTGCTGCTGCATGGGGATTCAGATGTCTGAAAAAACGCGTTTATTTCGGGCTGAAAAACACGTTTTGAAAAGTGTTCTGTTACTGCCCCATAACTTACATGGGGTTGACCAAACTTGCAGAAACATGTTTATTTCTGCTGAAAAACACGTTTTGACCCTTTCTGCACACTGGGGTTAAGAGCTGAGTGTGTGGGCTCCTCTGAGCCTTGCTGTTACATGGGGATTCAGATGTCTGAAAAAACGCGTTTATTTCGGGCTGAAAAACACGTTTTAAGAAGTGTGCTGTTACTGCCCCATAACTTACATGGGGTTGACCAAACTTGCAGAAACATGTTTATTTCTGCTGAAAAACACGTTTTGACTCTCTCTGCACACTGGGGTTAAGAGCTGAGTGTGTGGGCTCCTCTGAGCCTTGCTGTTACATGGGGATTCAGTTGTCTGAAAAAACGCGTTTATTTCGGGCTGAAAAACACGTTTTGAAAAGTGTTCTGTTACTGTCCCATAACTTACATGGGGTTGACCAAACTTGCAGAAACATGTTTATTTCTGCTGAAAAACACGTTTTGACCCTTTCTGCACACTGGGGTTAAGATCTGAGTGTGTGGGCTCCTCTGAGCCTTGCTGTTACATGGGGATTCAGTTGTCTGAAAAAACGCGTTTATTTCGGGCTGAAAAACACGTTTTGAAAAGTGTTCTGTTACTGCCCCATAACTTACATGGTGTTGACCAAACTTGCAGAAAAATGTTTATTTCTGCTGAAAAACACGTTTTGACCCTTTCTGCACACTGGGGTTAAGAGCTGAGTGTGTGGGCTCCTCTGAGCCTTGCTGTTACATGGGGATTCAGTTGTCTGAAAAAACGCGTTTATTTCGGGCTGAAAAACACGTTTTGAAAAGTGTTCTGTTACTGCCCCATAACTTACATGGGGTTGACCAAACTTGCAGAAACATGTTTATTTCTGCTGAAAAACACGTTTTGACCCTTTCTGCACACTGGGGTTAAGAGCTGAGTGTGTGGGCTCCTCTGAGCCTTGCTGTTACATGGGGATTCAGTTGTCTGAAAAAACGCGTTTATTTCGGGCTGAAAAACACGTTTTGAAAAGTGTTCTGTTACTGTCCCATAACTTACATGGGGTTGACCAAACTTGCAGAAACATGTTTATTTCTGCTGAAAAACACGTTGTGACCCTTTCTGCACACTGGGGTTAAGAGCTGAGTGTGTGGGCTCCTCTGAGCCTTGCTGTTACATGGGGATTCAGTTGTCTGAAAAAACGCGTTTATTTCGGGCTGAAAAACACGTTTTGAAAAGTGTTCTGTTACTGCCCCATAACTTACATGGGGTTGACCAAACTTGCAGAAACATGTTTATTTCTGCTGAAAAACACGTTTTGACCCTTTCTGCACACTGGGGTTAAGAGCTGAGTGTGTGGGCTCCTCTGAGCCTTGCTGTTACATGGGGATTCAGTTGTCTGAAAAAACGCGTTTATTTCGGGCTGAAAAACACGTTTTGAAAAGTGTTCTGTTACTGTCCCATAACTTACATGGGGTTGACCAAACTTGCAGAAACATGTTTATTTCTGCTGAAAAACACGTTGTGACCCTTTCTGCACACTGGGGTTAAGAGCTGAGTGTGTGGGCTCCTCTGAGCCTTGCTGTTACATGGGGATTCAGTTGTCTGAAAAAACGCGTTTATTTCGGGCTGAAAAACACGTTTTGAAAAGTGTTCTGTTACTGCCCCATAACTTACATGGGGTTGACCAAACTTGCAGAAACATGTTTATTTCTTTTGAAAAACACGTTTTGACCCTTTCTGCACACTGGGGTTAAGAGCTGAGTGTGTGGGCTCCTCTGAGCCTTGCTGTTACATGGGGATTCAGTTGTCTGAAAAAACGCGTTTATTTCGGGCTGAAAAACACGTTTTGAAAAGTGTTCTGTTACTGTCCCATAATTTACATGGGGTTGACCAAACTTGCAGAAACATGTTTATTTCTGCTGAAAAACACGTTGTGACCCTTTCTGCACACTGGGGTTAAGAGCTGAGTGTGTGGGCTCCTCTGAGCCTTGCTGTTACATGGGGATTCAGTTGTCTGAAAAAACGCGTTTATTTCGGGCTGAAAAACACGTTTTGAAAAGTGTTCTGTTACTGCCCCATAACTTACATGGGGTTGACCAAACTTGCAGAAACATGTTTATTTCTGCTGAAAAACACGTTTTGACCCTTTCTGCACACTGGGGTTAAGAGCTGAGTGTGTGGGCTCCTCTGAGCCTTGCTGTTACATGGGGATTCAGTTGTCTGAAAAAACGCGTTTATTTCGGGCTGAAAAACACGTTTTGAAAAGTGTTCTGTTACTGTCCCATAACTTACATGGGGTTGACCAAACTTGCAGAAACATGTTTATTTCTGCTGAAAAACACGTTTTGACCCTTTCTGCACACTGGGGTTAAGAGCTGAGTGTGTGGGCTCCTCTGAGCATTTCTGTTACATGGGGATTCAGTTGTCTGAAAAAACGCGTTTATTTCGGGCTGAAAAACACGTTTTGAAAAGTGTGCTGTTACTGCCCCATAACTTACATGGGGTTGACCAAACTTGCAGAAACATGTTTATTTCTGCTGAAAAACACGTTTTGACTCTTTCTGCACACTGGGGTTAAGAGCTGAGTGTGTGGGCTCCTCTGAGCCTTGCTGCTGCATGGGGATTCAGATGTCTGAAAAAACGCGTTTATTTCGGGCTGAAAAACACGTTTTGAAAAGTGTTCTGTTACTGCCCCATAACTTACATGGGGTTGACCAAACTTGCAGAAACATGTTTATTTCTGCTGAAAAACACGTTTTGACCCTTTCTGCACACTGGGGTTAAGAGCTGAGTGTGTGGGCTCCTCTGAGCCTTGCTGTTACATGGGGATTCAGATGTCTGAAAAAACGCGTTTATTTCGGGCTGAAAAACACGTTTTAAGAAGTGTGCTGTTACTGCCCCATAACTTACATGGGGTTGACCAAACTTGCAGAAACATGTTTATTTCTGCTGAAAAACACGTTTTGACTCTCTCTGCACACTGGGGTTAAGAGCTGAGTGTGTGGGCTCCTCTGAGCCTTGCTGTTACATGGGGATTCAGTTGTCTGAAAAAACGCGTTTATTTCGGGCTGAAAAACACGTTTTGAAAAGTGTTCTGTTACTGCCCCATAACTTACATGGGGTTGACCAAACTTGCAGAAACATGTTTATTTCTGCTGAAAAACACGTTTTGACCCTTTCTGCACACTGGGGTTAAGATCTGAGTGTGTGGGCTCCTCTGAGCCTTGCTGTTACATGGGGATTCAGTTGTCTGAAAAAACGCGTTTATTTCGGGCTGAAAAACACGTTTTGAAAAGTGTTCTGTTACTGTCCCATAACTTACATGGGGTTGACCAAACTTGCAGAAACATGTTTATTTCTGCTGAAAAACACGTTGTGACCCTTTCTGCACACTGGGGTTAAGAGCTGAGTGTGTGGGCTCCTCTGAGCCTTGCTGTTACATGGGGATTCAGTTGTCTGAAAAAACGCGTTTATTTCGGGCTGAAAAACACGTTTTGAAAAGTGTTCTGTTACTGCCCCATAACTTACATGGGGTTGACCAAACTTGCAGAAACATGTTTATTTCTGCTGAAAAACACGTTGTGACCCTTTCTGCACACTGGGGTTAAGAGCTGAGTGTGTGGGCTCCTCTGAGCCTTGCTGTTACATGGGGATTCAGTTGTCTGAAAAAACGCGTTTATTTCGGGCTGAAAAACACGTTTTGAAAAGTGTTCTGTTACTGCCCCATAACTTACATGGGGTTGACCAAACTTGCAGAAACATGTTTATTTCTGCTGAAAAACACGTTTTGACCCTTTCTGCACACTGGGGTTAAGAGCTGAGTGTGTGGGCTCCTCTGAGCCTTGCTGTTACATGGGGATTCAGTTGTCTGAAAAAACGCGTTTATTTCGGGCTGAAAAACACGTTTTGAAAAGTGTTCTGTTACTGTCCCATAACTTACATGGGGTTGACCAAACTTGCAGAAACATGTTTATTTCTGCTGAAAAACACTTTTTGACCCTTTCTGCACACTGGGGTTAAGAGCTGAGTGTGTGGGCTCCTCTGAGCCTTGCTGCTGCATGGGGATTCAGTTGTCTGAAAAAACGCGTTTATTTCGGGCTGAAAAACACGTTTTGAAAAGTGTTCTGTTACTGCCCCATAACTTACATGGGGTTGACCAAACTTGCAGAAACATGTTTATTTCTGCTGAAAAACACGTTTTGACTCTTTCTGCACACTGGGGTTAAGAGCTGAGTGTGTGGGCTCCTCTGAGCCTTGCTGCTGCATGGGGATTCAGTTGTCTGAAAAAACGCGTTTATTTCGGGCTGAAAAACACGTTTTGAAAAGTGTTCTGTTACTGCCCCATAACTTACATGGGGTTGACCAAACTTGCAGAAACATGTTTATTTCTGCTGAAAAACACGTTTTGACCCTTTCTGCACACTGGGGTTAAGAGCTGAGTGTGTGGGCTCCTCTGAGCCTTGCTGTTACATGGGGATTCAGTTGTCTGAAAAAACGCGTTTATTTCGGGCTGAAAAACACGTTTTGAAAAGTGTTCTGTTACTGCCCCATAACTTACATGGGGTTGACCAAACTTGCAGAAACATGTTTATTTCTGCTGAAAAACACGTTTTGACCCTTTCTGCACACTGGGGTTAAGATCTGAGTGTGTGGGCTCCTCTGAGCCTTGCTGTTACATGGGGATTCAGTTGTCTGAAAAAACGCGTTTATTTCGGGCTGAAAAACACGTTTTGAAAAGTGTTCTGTTACTGCCCCATAACTTACATGGGGTTGACCAAACTTGCAGAAACATGTTTATTTCTGCTGAAAAACACGTTTTGACCCTTTCTGCACTCTGGGGTTAAGAGCTGAGTGTGTGGGCTCCTCTGAGCCTTGCTGTTACATGGGGATTCAGTTGTCTGAAAAAACGCGTTTATTTCGGGCTGAAAAACACGTTTTGAAAAGTGTTCTGTTACTGTCCCATAACTTACATGGGGTTGACCAAACTTGCAGAAACATGTTTATTTCTGCTGAAAAACACGTTGTGACCCTTTCTGCACACTGGGGTTAAGAGCTGAGTGTGTGGGCTCCTCTGAGCCTTGCTGTTACATGGGGATTCAGTTGTCTGAAAAAACGCGTTTATTTCGGGCTGAAAAACACGTTTTGAAAAGTGTTCTGTTACTGCCCCATAACTTACATGGGGTTGACCAAACTTGCAGAAACATGTTTATTTCTGCTGAAAAACACGTTTTGACCCTTTCTGCACACTGGGGTTAAGAGCTGAGTGTGTGGGCTCCTCTGAGCCTTGCTGTTACATGGGGATTCAGTTGTCTGAAAAAACGCGTTTATTTCGGGCAGAAAAACACGTTTTGAAAAGTGTTCTGTTACTGTCCCATAACTTACATGGGGTTGACCAAACTTGCAGAAACATGTTTATTTCTGCTGAAAAACACGTTGTGACCCTTTCTGCACACTGGGGTTAAGAGCTGAGTGTGTGGGCTCCTCTGAGCCTTGCTGTTACATGGGGATTCAGTTGTCTGAAAAAACGCGTTTATTTCGGGCTGAAAAACACGTTTTGAAAAGTGTTCTGTTACTGCCCCATAACTTACATGGGGTTGACCAAACTTGCAGAAACATGTTTATTTCTGCTGAAAAACACGTTTTGACCCTTTCTGCACACTGGGGTTAAGAGCTGAGTGTGTGGGCTCCTCTGAGCCTTGCTGTTACATGGGGTTTCAGTTGTCTGAAAAAACGCGTTTATTTCGGGCTGAAAAACACGTTTTGAAAAGTGTTCTGTTACTGTCCCATAACTTACATGGGGTTGACCAAACTTGCAGAAACATGTTTATTTCTGCTGAAAAACACGTTTTGACCCTTTCTGCACACTGGGGTTAAGAGCTGAGTGTGTGGGCTCCTCTGAGCCTTTCTGTTACATGGGGATTCAGTTGTCTGAAAAAACGCGTTTATTTCGGGCTGAAAAACACGTTTTGAAAAGTGTTCTGTTACTGCCCCATAACTTACATGGGGTTGACCAAACTTGCAGAAAAATGTTTATTTCTGCTGAAAAACACGTTTTGACCCTTTCTGCACACTGGGGTTAAGAGCTGAGTGTGTGGGCTCCTCTGAGCCTTGCTGTTACATGGGGATTCAGTTGTCTGAAAAAACGCGTTTATTTCGGGCTGAAAAACACGTTTTGAAAAGTGTTCTGTTACTGCCCCATAACTTACATGGGGTTGACCAAACTTGCAGAAACATGTTTATTTCTGCTGAAAAACACGTTTTGACCCTTTCTGCACACTGGGGTTAAGAGCTGAGTGTGTGGGCTCCTCTGAGCCTTGCTGTTACATGGGGTTTCAGTTGTCTGAAAAAACGCGTTTATTTCGGGCTGAAAAACACGTTTTGAAAAGTGTTCTGTTACTGTCCCATAACTTACATGGGGTTGACCAAACTTGCAGAAACATGTTTATTTCTGCTGAAAAACACGTTTTGACCCTTTCTGCACACTGGGGTTAAGAGCTGAGTGTGTGGGCTCCTCTGAGCCTTTCTGTTACATGGGGATTCAGTTGTCTGAAAAAACGCGTTTATTTCGGGCTGAAAAACACGTTTTGAAAAGTGTTCTGTTACTGCCCCATAACTTACATGGGGTTGACCAAACTTGCAGAAAAATGTTTATTTCTGCTGAAAAACACGTTTTGACCCTTTCTGCACACTGGGGTTAAGAGCTGAGTGTGTGGGCTCCTCTGAGCCTTGCTGTTACATGGGGATTCAGATGTCTGAAAAAACGCGTTTATTTCGGGCTGAAAAACACGTTTTGAAAAGTGTGCTGTTACTGCCCCATAACTTACATGGGGTTGACCAAACTTGCAGAAACATGTTTATTTCTGCTGAAAAACACGTTTTGACCCTTTCTGCACACTGGGGTTAAGAGCTGAGTGTGTGGGCTCCTCTGAGCCTTGCTGTTACATGGGGATTCAGTTGTCTGAAAAAACGCGTTTATTTCGGGCTGAAAAACACGTTTTGAAAAGTGTTCTGTTACTGCCCCATAACTTACATGGGGTTGACCAAACTTGCAGAAACATGTTTATTTCTGCTGAAAAACACGTTTTTACCCTTTCTGCACACTGGGGTTAAGAGCTGAGTGTGTGGGCTCTTCTGAGCCTTGCTGTTACATGGGGATTCAGCTGTCTGAAAAAACGCGTTTATTTCGGGCTGAAAAACACGTTTTGAAAAGTGTGCTGTTACTGCCCCATAACTTACATGGGGTTGACCAAACTTGCAGAAACATGTCTATTTCTGCTGAAAAACACGTTTTGACTCTTTCTGCACACTGGGGTTAAGAGCTGAGTGTGGGGGCTCTTCTGAGCCTTGCTGTTGCATGGGGATTCAGTTGTCTGAAAAAACGCGTTCATTTCGGGCTGAAAAACACGTTTTGAAAAGTGTTCTGTTACTGCACCATAACTTACATGGGGTTGACCAAACTTGCAGAAACATGTTTATTTCTGCTGAAAAACACGTTTTGACTCTTTCTGCACACTGGGGTTAAGAGCTGAGTGTGTGGGCTCTTCTGAGCCTTGCTGTTGCATGGGGATTCAGTTGTCTGAAAAAACGCGTTTATTTCGGGCTGAAAAACACGTTTTGAAAAGTGTTCTGTTACTGTCCCATAACTTACATGGGGTTGACCAAACTTGCAGAAACATGTTTATTTCTGCTGAAAAACACGTTTTGACTCTCTCTGCACACTGGGGTTAAGAGCTGAGTGTGTGGGCTCTTCTGAGCCTTGCTGTTGCATGGGGATTCAGTTGTCTGAAAAAACGCGTTTATTTCGGGCTGAAAAACACGTTTTGAAAAGTGTTCTGTTACTGTCCCATAACTTACATGGGGTTGACCAAACTTGTAGAAACATGTTTATTTCTGCTGAAAAACACGTTTTGACCCTTTCTGCAAACTGGGGTTAAGATCTGAGTGTGTGGGCTCCTCTGAGCCTTGCTGTTACATGGGGATTCAGTTGTCTGAAAAAACGCGTTTATTTCGGGCTGAAAAACACGTTTTGAAAAGTGTTCTGTTACTGCCCCATAACTTACATGGGGTTGACCAAACTTGCAGAAACATGTTTATTTCTGCTGAAAAACACGTTTTGACCCTTTCTGCACACTGGGGTTAAGATCTGAGTGTGTGGGCTCCTCTGAGCCTTGCTGTTACATGGGGATTCAGTTGTCTGAAAAAACGCGTTTATTTCGGGCTGAAAAACACGTTTTGAAAAGTGTTCTGTTACTGCCCCATAACTTACATGGGGTTGACCAAACTTGCAGAAAAATGTTTATTTCTGCTGAAAAACACGTTTTGACCCTTTCTGCACACTGGGGTTAAGAGCTGAGTGTGTGGGCTCCTCTGAGCCTTGCTGTTACATGGGGATTCAGATGTCTGAAAAAACGCGTTTATTTCGGGCTGAAAAACACGTTTTGAAAAGTGTGCTGTTACTGCCCCATAACTTACATGGGGTTGACCAATCTTGCAGAAACATGTTTATTTCTGCTGAAAAACATGTTTTGACTCTTTCTGCACACTGGGGTTAAGAGCTGAGTGTGTGGGCTCCTCTGAGCCTTGCTGCTGCATGGGGATTCAGTTGTCTGAAAAAACGCGTTTATTTCGGGCTGAAAAACACGTTTTGAAAAGTGTTCTGTTACTGCCCCATAACTTACATGGGGTTGACCAAACTTGCAGAAACATGTTTATTTCTGCTGAAAAACACGTTTTGACCCTTTCTGCACACTGGGGTTAAGAGCTGAGTGTGTGGGCTCCTCTGAGCCTTGCTGTTACATGGGGATTCAGTTGTCTGAAAAAACGCGTTTATTTCGGGCTGAAAAACACGTTTTGAAAAGTGTTCTGTTACTGCCCCATAACTTACATGGGGTTGACCAAACTTGCAGAAACATGTTTATTTCTGCTGAAAAACACGTTTTGACCCTTTCTGCACACTGGGGTTAAGATCTGAGTGTGTGGGCTCCTCTGAGCCTTGCTGTTACATGGGGATTCAGTTGTCTGAAAAAACGCGTTTATTTCGGGCTGAAAAACACGTTTTGAAAAGTGTTCTGTTACTGCCCCATAACTTACATGGGGTTGACCAAACTTGCAGAAACATGTTTATTTCTGCTGAAAAACACGTTTTGACCCTTTCTGCACACTGGGGTTAAGAGCTGAGTGTGTGGGCTCCTCTGAGCCTTGCTGTTACATGGGGATTCAGTTGTCTGAAAAAACGCGTTTATTTCGGGCTGAAAAACACGTTTTGAAAAGTGTGCTGTTACTGTCCCATAACTTACATGGGGTTGACCAAACTTGCAGAAACATGTTTATTTCTGCTGAAAAACACGTTGTGACCCTTTCTGCACACTGGGGTTAAGAGCTGAGTGTGTGGGCTCCTCTGAGCCTTGCTGTTACATGGGGATTCAGTTGTCTGAAAAAACGCGTTTATTTCGGGCTGAAAAACACGTTTTGAAAAGTGTTCTGTTACTGCCCCATAACTTACATGGGGTTGACCAAACTTGCAGAAACATGTTTATTTCTGCTGAAAAACACGTTTTGACCCTTTCTGCACACTGGGGTTAAGAGCTGAGTGTGTGGGCTCCTCTGAGCCTTGCTGTTACATGGGGATTCAGTTGTCTGAAAAAACGCGTTTATTTCGGGCAGAAAAACACGTTTTGAAAAGTGTTCTGTTACTGTCCCATAACTTACATGGGGTTGACCAAACTTGCAGAAACATGTTTATTTCTGCTGAAAAACACGTTGTGACCCTTTCTGCACACTGGGGTTAAGAGCTGAGTGTGTGGGCTCCTCTGAGCCTTGCTGTTACATGGGGATTCAGTTGTCTGAAAAAACGCGTTTATTTCGGGCTGAAAAACACGTTTTGAAAAGTGTTCTGTTACTGCCCCATAACTTACATGGGGTTGACCAAACTTGCAGAAACATGTTTATTTCTGCTGAAAAACACGTTTTGACCCTTTCTGCACACTGGGGTTAAGAGCTGAGTGTGTGGGCTCCTCTGAGCCTTGCTGTTACATGGGGATTCAGTTGTCTGAAAAAACGCGTTTATTTCGGGCTGAAAAACACGTTTTGAAAAGTGTTCTGTTACTGTCCCATAACTTACATGGGGTTGACCAAACTTGCAGAAACATGTTTATTTCTGCTGAAAAACACGTTTTGACCCTTTCTGCACACTGGGGTTAAGAGCAGAGTGTGTGGGCTCCTCTGAGCCTTTCTGTTACATGGGGATTCAGTTGTCTGAAAAAACGCGTTTATTTCGGGCTGAAAAACACGTTTTGAAAAGTGTTCTGTTACTGCCCCATAACTTACATGGGGTTGACCAAACTTGCAGAAAAATGTTTATTTCTGCTGAAAAACACGTTTTGACCCTTTCTGCACACTGGGGTTAAGAGCTGAGTGTGTGGGCTCCTCTGAGCCTTGCTGTTACATGGGGATTCAGATGTCTGAAAAAACGCGTTTATTTCGGGCTGAAAAACACGTTTTGAAAAGTGTGCTGTTACTGCCCCATAACTTACATGGGGTTGACCAATCTTGCAGAAACATGTTTATTTCTGCTGAAAAACATGTTTTGACTCTTTCTGCACACTGGGGTTAAGAGCTGAGTGTGTGGGCTCCTCTGAGCCTTGCTGCTGCATGGGGATTCAGTTGTCTGAAAAAACGCGTTTATTTCGGGCTGAAAAACACGTTTTGAAAAGTGTTCTGTTACTGCCCCATAACTTACATGGGGTTGACCAAACTTGCAGAAACATGTTTATTTCTGCTGAAAAACACGTTTTGACCCTTTCTGCACACTGGGGTTAAGAGCTGAGTGTGTGGGCTCCTCTGAGCCTTGCTGTTACATGGGGATTCAGTTGTCTGAAAAAACGCGTTTATTTCGGGCTGAAAAACACGTTTTGAAAAGTGTTCTGTTACTGCCCCATAACTTACATGGGGTTGACGAAACTTGCAGAAACATGTTTATTTCTGCTGAAAAACACGTTTTGACCCTTTCTGCACACTGGGGTTAAGATCTGAGTGCGTGGGCTCCTCTGAGCCTTGCTGTTACATGGGGATTCAGTTGTCTGAAAAAACGCGTTTATTTCGGGCTGAAAAACACGTTTTGAAAAGTGTTCTGTTACTGCCCCATAACTTACATGGGGTTGACCAAACTTGCAGAAACATGTTTATTTCTGCTGAAAAACACGTTTTTACCCTTTCTGCACACTGGGGTTAAGAGCTGAGTGTGTGGGCTCTTCTGAGCCTTGCTGTTACATGGGGATTCAGTTGTCTGAAAAAACGCGTTTATTTCGGGCTGAAAAACACGTTTTGAAAAGTGTGCTGTTACTGCCCCATAACTTACATGGGGTTGACCAAACTTGCAGAAACATGTCTATTTCTGCTGAAAAACACGTTTTGACTCTTTCTGCACACTGGGGTTAAGAGCTGAGTGTGGGGGCTCTTCTGAGCCTTGCTGTTGCATGGGGATTCAGTTGTCTGAAAAAACGCGTTTATTTCGGGCTGAAAAACACGTTTTGAAAAGTGTTCTGTTACTGTCCCATAACTTACATGGGGTTGACCAAACTTGCAGAAACATGTTTATTTCTGCTGAAAAACACGTTTTGACTCTCTCTGCACACTGGGGTTAAGAGCTGAGTGTGTGGGCTCTTCTGAGCCTTGCTGTTGCATGGGGATTCAGTTGTCTGAAAAAACGCGTTTATTTCGGGCTGAAAAACACGTTTTGAAAAGTGTTCTGTTACTGTCCCATAACTTACATGGGGTTGACCAAACTTGTAGAAACATGTTTATTTCTGCTGAAAAACACGTTTTGACCCTTTCTGCACACTGGGGTTAAGATCTGAGTGTGTGGGCTCCTCTGAGCCTTGCTGTTACATGGGGATTCAGTTGTCTGAAAAAACGCGTTTATTTCGGGCTGAAAAACACGTTTTGAAAAGTGTTCTGTTACTGCCCCATAACTTACATGGGGTTGACCAAACTTGCAGAAACATGTTTATTTCTGCTGAAAAACACGTTTTGACCCTTTCTGCACACTGGGGTTAAGATCTGAGTGTGTGGGCTCCTCTGAGCCTTGCTGTTACATGGGGATTCAGTTGTCTGAAAAAACGCGTTTATTTCGGGCTGAAAAACACGTTTTGAAAAGTGTTCTGTTACTGCCCCATAACTTACATGGGGTTGACCAAACTTGCAGAAAAATGTTTATTTCTGCTGAAAAACACGTTTTGACCCTTTCTGCACACTGGGGTTAAGAGCTGAGTGTGTGGGCTCCTCTGAGCCTTGCTGTTACATGGGGATTCAGATGTCTGAAAAAACGCGTTTATTTCGGGCTGAAAAACACGTTTTGAAAAGTGTGCTGTTACTGCCCCATAACTTACATGGGGTTGACCAATCTTGCAGAAACATGTTTATTTCTGCTGAAAAACATGTTTTGACTCTTGCTGCACACTGGGGTTAAGAGCTGAGTGTGTGGGCTCCTCTGAGCCTTGCTGCTGCATGGGGATTCAGTTGTCTGAAAAAACGCGTTTATTTCGGGCTGAAAAACACGTTTTGAAAAGTGTTCTGTTACTGCCCCATAACTTACATGGGGTTGACCAAACTTGCAGAAACATGTTTATTTCTGCTGAAAAACACGTTTTGACCCTTTCTGCACACTGGGGTTAAGAGCTGAGTGTGTGGGCTCCTCTGAGCCTTGCTGTTACATGGGGATTCAGTTGTCTGAAAAAACGCGTTTATTTCGGGCTGAAAAACACGTTTTGAAAAGTGTTCTGTTACTGCCCCATAACTTACATGGGGTTGACCAAACTTGCAGAAACATGTTTATTTCTGCTGAAAAACACGTTTTGACCCTTTCTGCACACTGGGGTTAAGATCTGAGTGTGTGGGCTCCTCTGAGCCTTGCTGTTACATGGGGATTCAGTTGTCTGAAAAAACGCGTTTATTTCGGGCTGAAAAACACGTTTTGAAAAGTGTTCTGTTACTGTCCCATAACTTACATGGGGTTGACCAAACTTGCAGAAACATGTTTATTTCTGCTGAAAAACACGTTTTGACCCTTTCTGCACACTGGGGTTAAGATCTGAGTGTGTGGGCTCCTCTGAGCCTTGCTGTTACATGGGGATTCAGTTGTCTGAAAAAACGCGTTTATTACGGGCTGAAAAACACGTTTTGAAAAGTGTTCTGTTACTGTCCCATAACTTACATGGGGTTGACCAAACTTGCAGAAACATGTTTATTTCTGCTGAAAAACACGTTGTGACCCTTTCTGCACACTGGGGTTAAGAGCTGAGTGTGTGGGCTCCTCTGAGCCTTGCTGTTACATGGGGATTCAGTTGTCTGAAAAAACGCGTTTATTTCGGGCTGAAAAACACGTTTTGAAAAGTGTTCTGTTACTGCCCCATAACTTACATGGGGTTGACCAAACTTGCAGAAACATGTTTATTTCTGCTGAAAAACACGTTTTGACCCTTTCTGCACACTGGGGTTAAGAGCTGAGTGTGTGGGCTCCTCTGAGCCTTGCTGTTACATGGGGATTCAGTTGTCTGAAAAAACGCGTTTATTTCAGGCTGAAAAACACGTTTTGAAAAGTGTTCTGTTACTGTCCCATAACTTACATGGGGTTGACCAAACTTGCAGAAACATGTTTATTTCTGCTGAAAAACACGTTGTGACCCTTTCTGCACACTGGGGTTAAGAGCTGAGTGTGTGGGCTCCTCTGAGCCTTGCTGTTACATGGGGATTCAGTTGTCTGAAAAAACGCGTTTATTTCGGGCTGAAAAACACGTTTTGAAAAGTGTTCTGTTACTGCCCCATAACTTACATGGGGTTGACCAAACTTGCAGAAACATGTTTATTTCTGCTGAAAAACACGTTTTGACCCTTTCTGCACACTGGGGTTAAGAGCTGAGTGTGTGGGCTCCTCTGAGCCTTGCTGTTACATGGGGATTCAGTTGTCTGAAAAAACGCGTTTATTTCGGGCTGAAAAACACGTTTTGAAAAGTGTTCTGTTACTGTCCCATAACTTACATGGGGTTGACCAAACTTGCAGAAACATGTTTATTTCTGCTGAAAAACACGTTTTGACCCTTTCTGCACACTGGGGTTAAGAGCTGAGTGTGTGGGCTCCTCTGAGCCTTTCTGTTACATGGGGATTCAGTTGTCTGAAAAAACGCGTTTATTTCGGGCTGAAAAACACGTTTTGAAAAGTGTTCTGTTACTGCCCCATAACTTACATGGGGTTGACCAAACTTGCAGAAAAATGTTTATTTCTGCTGAAAAACACGTTTTGATCTTTCTGCACACTGGGGTTAAGAGCTGAGTGTGTGGGCTCCTCTGAGCCTTGCTGTTACATGGGGATTCAGATGTCTGAAAAAACGCGTTTATTTCGGGCTGAAAAACACGTTTTGAAAAGTGTGCTGTTACTGCCCCATAACTTACATGGGGTTGACCAATCTTGCAGAAACATGTTTATTTCTGCTGAAAAACATGTTTTGACTCTTTCTGCACACTGGGGTTAAGAGCTGAGTGTGTGGGCTCCTCTGAGCCTTGCTGCTGCATGGGGATTCAGTTGTCTGAAAAAACGCGTTTATTTCGGGCTGAAAAACACGTTTTGAAAAGTGTTCTGTTACTGTCCCATAACTTACATGGGGTTGACCAAACTTGCAGAAACATGTTTATTTCTGCTGAAAAACACGTTTTGACCCTTTCTGCACACTGGGGTTAAGATCTGAGTGTGTGGGCTCCTCTGAGCCTTGCTGTTACATGGGGATTCAGTTGTCTGAAAAAACGCGTTTATTTCGGGCTGAAAAACACGTTTTGAAAAGTGTTCTGTTACTGCCCCATAACTTACATGGTGTTGACCAAACTTGCAGAAAAATGTTTATTTCTGCTGAAAAACACGTTTTGACCCTTTCTGCACACTGGGGTTAAGAGCTGAGTGTGTGGGCTCCTCTGAGCCTTGCTGTTACATGGGGATTCAGTTGTCTGAAAAAACGCGTTTATTTCGGGCTGAAAAACACGTTTTGAAAAGTGTTCTGTTACTGTCCCATAACTTACATGGGGTTGACCAAACTTGCAGAAACATGTTTATTTCTGCTGAAAAACACGTTTTGACCCTTTCTGCACACTGGGGTTAAGAGCTGAGTGTGTGGGCTCCTCTGAGCCTTTCTGTTACATGGGGATTCAGTTGTCTGAAAAAACGCGTTTATTTCGGGCTGAAAAACACGTTTTGAAAAGTGTTCTGTTACTGCCCCATAACTTACATGGGGTTGACCAAACTTGCAGAAACATGTTTATTTCTGCTGAAAAACACGTTTTGACCCTTTCTGCACACTGGGGTTAAGAGCTGAGTGTGTGGGCTCCTCTGAGCCTTGCTGTTACATGGGGATTCAGATGTCTGAAAAAACGCGTTTATTTCGGGCTGAAAAACACGTTTTGAAAAGTGTGCTGTTACTGCCCCATAACTTACATGGGGTTGACCAAACTTGCAGAAACATGTTTATTTCTGCTGAAAAACACGTTTTGACTCTTTCTGCACACTGGGGTTAAGAGCTGAGTGTGTGGGCTCCTCTGAGCCTTGCTGCTGCATGGGGATTCAGTTGTCTGAAAAAACGCGTTTATTTCGGGCTGAAAAACACGTTTTGAAAAGTGTTCTGTTACTGCCCCATAACTTACATGGGGTTGACCAAACTTGCAGAAACATGTTTATTTCTGCTGAAAAACACGTTTTGACCCTTTCTGCACACTGGGGTTAAGAGCTGAGTGTGTGGGCTCCTCTGAGCCTTGCTGTTACATGGGGATTCAGTTGTCTGAAAAAACGCGTTTATTTCGGGCTGAAAAACACGTTTTGAAAAGTGTTCTGTTACTGCCCCATAATTTACATGGGGTTGACCAAACTTGCAGAAACATGTTTATTTCTGCTGAAAAACACGTTTTGACCCTTTCTGCACACTGGGGTTAAGATCTGAGTGTGTGGGCTCCTCTGAGCCTTGCTGTTACATGGGGATTCAGTTGTCTGAAAAAACGCGTTTATTTCGGGCTGAAAAACACGTTTTGAAAAGTGTTCTGTTACTGCCCCATAACTTACATGGGGTTGACCAAACTTGCAGAAACATGTTTATTTCTGCTGAAAAACACGTTGTGACCCTTTCTGCACACTGGGGTTAAGAGCTGAGTGTGTGGGCTCCTCTGAGCCTTGCTGTTACATGGGGATTCAGTTGTCTGAAAAAACGCGTTTATTTCGGGCTGAAAAACACGTTTTGAAAAGTGTTCTGTTACTGCCCCATAACTTACATGGGGTTGACCAAACTTGCAGAAACATGTTTATTTCTGCTGAAAAACACGTTTTGACCCTTTCTGCACACTGGGGTTAAGAGCTGAGTGTGTGGGCTCCTCTGAGCCTTGCTGTTACATGGGGATTCAGTTGTCTGAAAAAACGCGTTTATTTCGGGCTGAAAAACACGTTTTGAAAAGTGTTCTGTTACTGTCCCATAACTTACATGTGGTTGACCAAACTTGCAGAAACATGTTTATTTCTGCTGAAAAACACGTTGTGACCCTTTCTGCACACTGGGGTTAAGAGCTGAGTGTGTGGGCTCCTCTGAGCCTTGCTGTTACATGGGGATTCAGTTGTCTGAAAAAACGCGTTTATTTCGGGCTGAAAAACACGTTTTGAAAAGTGTTCTGTTACTGCCCCATAATTTACATGGGGTTGACCAAACTTGCAGAAACATGTTTATTTCTGCTGAAAAACACGTTTTGACCCTTTCTGCACACTGGGGTTAAGAGCTGAGTGTGTGGGCTCCTCTGAGCCTTGCTGTTACATGGGGATTCAGTTGTCTGAAAAAACGCGTTTATTTCGGGCTGAAAAACACGTTTTGAAAAGTGTTCTGTTACTGCCCCATAACTTACATGGTGTTGACCAAACTTGCAGAAACATGTTTATTTCTGCTGAAAAACACGTTTTGACCCTTTCTGCACACTGGGGTTAAGAGCTGAGTGTGTGGGCTCCTCTGAGCCTTTCTGTTACATGGGGATTCAGTTGTCTGAAAAAACGCGTTTATTTCGGGCTGAAAAACACGTTTTGAAAAGTGTTCTGTTACTGCCCCATAACTTACATGGGGTTGACCAAACTTGCAGAAACATGTTTATTTCTGCTGAAAAACACGTTTTGACCCTTTCTGCACACTGGGGTTAAGAGCTGAGTGTGTGGGCTCCTCTGAGCCTTGCTGTTACATGGGGATTCAGATGTCTGAAAAAACGCGTTTATTTCGGGCTGAAAAACACGTTTTGAAAAGTGTGCTGTTACTGCCCCATAACTTACATGGGGTTGACCAAACTTGCAGAAACATGTTTATTTCTGCTGAAAAACACGTTTTGACTCTTTCTGCACACTGGGGTTAAGAGCTGAGTGTGTGGGCTCCTCTGAGCCTTGCTGCTGCATGGGGATTCAGTTGTCTGAAAAAACGCGTTTATTTCGGGCTGAAAAACACGTTTTGAAAAGTGTTCTGTTACTGCCCCATAACTTACATGGGGTTGACCAAACTTGCAGAAACATGTTTATTTCTGCTGAAAAACACGTTTTGACCCTTTCTGCACACTGGGGTTAAGAGCTGAGTGTGTGGGCTCCTCTGAGCCTTGCTGTTACATGGGGATTCAGTTGTCTGAAAAAACGCGTTTATTTCGGGCTGAAAAACACGTTTTGAAAAGTGTTCTGTTACTGCCCCATAATTTACATGGGGTTGACCAAACTTGCAGAAACATGTTTATTTCTGCTGAAAAACACGTTTTGACCCTTTCTGCACACTGGGGTTAAGATCTGAGTGTGTGGGCTCCTCTGAGCCTTGCTGTTACATGGGGATTCAGTTGTCTGAAAAAACGCGTTTATTTCGGGCTGAAAAACACGTTTTGAAAAGTGTTCTGTTACTGCCCCATAACTTACATGGGGTTGACCAAACTTGCAGAAACATGTTTATTTCTGCTGAAAAACACGTTGTGACCCTTTCTGCACACTGGGGTTAAGAGCTGAGTGTGTGGGCTCCTCTGAGCCTTGCTGTTACATGGGGATTCAGTTGTCTGAAAAAACGCGTTTATTTCGGGCTGAAAAACACGTTTTGAAAAGTGTTCTGTTACTGCCCCATAACTTACATGGGGTTGACCAAACTTGCAGAAACATGTTTATTTCTGCTGAAAAACACGTTTTGACCCTTTCTGCACACTGGGGTTAAGAGCTGAGTGTGTGGGCTCCTCTGAGCCTTGCTGTTACATGGGGATTCAGTTGTCTGAAAAAACGCGTTTATTTCGGGCTGAAAAACACGTTTTGAAAAGTGTTCTGTTACTGTCCCATAACTTACATGTGGTTGACCAAACTTGCAGAAACATGTTTATTTCTGCTGAAAAACACGTTGTGACCCTTTCTGCACACTGGGGTTAAGAGCTGAGTGTGTGGGCTCCTCTGAGCCTTGCTGTTACATGGGGATTCAGTTGTCTGAAAAAACGCGTTTATTTCGGGCTGAAAAACACGTTTTGAAAAGTGTTCTGTTACTGCCCCATAACTTACATGGGGTTGACCAAACTTGCAGAAACATGTTTATTTCTGCTGAAAAACACGTTTTGACCCTTTCTGCACACTGGGGTTAAGAGCTGAGTGTGTGGGCTCCTCTGAGCCTTGCTGTTACATGGGGATTCAGTTGTCTGAAAAAACGCGTTTATTTCGGGCTGAAAAACACGTTTTGAAAAGTGTTCTGTTACTGTCCCATAACTTACATGGGGTTGACCAAACTTGCAGAAACATGTTTATTTCTGCTGAAAAACACGTTTTGACCCTTTCTGCACACTGGGGTTAAGAGCTGAGTGTGTGGGCTCCTCTGAGCCTTGCTGTTACATGGGGATTCAGTTGTCTGAAAAAACGCGTTTATTTCGGGCTGAAAAACACGTTTTGAAAAGTGTGCTGTTACTGCCCCATAACTTACATGGGGTTGACCAATCTTGCAGAAACATGTTTATTTCTGCTGAAAAACATGTTTTGACTCTTTCTGCACACTGGGGTTAAGAGCTGAGTGTGTGGGCTCCTCTGAGCCTTGCTGCTGCATGGGGATTCAGTTGTCTGAAAAAACGCGTTTATTTCGGGCTGAAAAACACGTTTTGAAAAGTGTTCTGTTACTGCCCCATAACTTACATGGGGTTGACCAAACTTGCAGAAACATGTTTATTTCTGCTGAAAAACACGTTTTGACCCTTTCTGCACACTGGGGTTAAGAGCTGAGTGTGTGGGCTCCTCTGAGCCTTGCTGTTACATGGGGATTCAGTTGTCTGAAAAAACGCGTTTATTTCGGGCTGAAAAACACGTTTTGAAAAGTGTTCTGTTACTGCCCCATAACTTACATGGGGTTGACCAAACTTGCAGAAACATGTTTATTTCTGCTGAAAAACACGTTTTGACCCTTTCTGCACACTGGGGTTAAGATCTGAGTGTGTGGGCTCCTCTGAGCCTTGCTGTTACATGGGGATTCAGTTGTCTGAAAAAACGCGTTTATTTCGGGCTGAAAAACACGTTTTGAAAAGTGTTCTGTTACTGCCCCATAACTTACATGGGGTTGACCAAACTTGCAGAAACATGTTTATTTCTGCTGAAAAACACGTTTTGACCCTTTCTGCACACTGGGGTTAAGAGCTGGGTGTGTGGGCTCCTCTGAGCCTTGCTGTTACATGGGGATTCAGTTGTCTGAAAAAACGCGTTTATTTCGGGCTGAAAAACACGTTTTGAAAAGTGTTCTGTTACTGTCCCATAACTTACATGGGGTTGACCAAACTTGCAGAAACATGTTTATTTCTGCTGAAAAACACGTTGTGACCCTTTCTGCACACTGGGGTTAAGAGCTGAGTGTGTGGGCTCCTCTGAGCCTTGCTGTTACATGGGGATTCAGTTGTCTGAAAAAACGCGTTTATTTCGGGCTGAAAAACACGTTTTGAAAAGTGTTCTGTTACTGCCCCATAACTTACATGGGGTTGACCAAACTTGCAGAAACATGTTTATTTCTGCTGAAAAACACGTTTTGACCCTTTCTGCACACTGGGGTTAAGAGCTGAGTGTGTGGGCTCCTCTGAGCCTTGCTGTTACATGGGGATTCAGTTGTCTGAAAAAACGCGTTTATTTCGGGCTGAAAAACACGTTTTGAAAAGTGTTCTGTTACTGTCCCATAACTTACATGGGGTTGACCAAACTTGCAGAAACATGTTTATTTCTGCTGAAAAACACGTTGTGACCCTTTCTGCACACTGGGGTTAAGAGCTGAGTGTGTGGGCTCCTCTGAGCCTTGCTGTTACATGGGGATTCAGTTGTCTGAAAAAACGCGTTTATTTCGGGCTGAAAAACACGTTTTGAAAAGTGTTCTGTTACTGCCCCATAACTTACATGGGGTTGACCAAACTTGCAGAAACATGTTTATTTCTGCTGAAAAACACGTTTTGACCCTTTCTGCACACTGGGGTTAAGAGCTGAGTGTGTGGGCTCCTCTGAGCCTTGCTGTTACATGGGGATTCAGTTGTCTGAAAAAACGCGTTTATTTCGGGCTGAAAAACACGTTTTGAAAAGTGTTCTGTTACTGCCCCATAACTTACATGGGGTTGACCAAACTTGCAGAAACATGTTTATTTCTGCTGAAAAACACGTTTTGACCCTTTCTGCACACTGGGGTTAAGAGCTGAGTGTGTGGGCTCCTCTGAGCCTTGCTGTTACATGGGGATTCAGTTGTCTGAAAAAACGCGTTTATTTCGGGCTGAAAAACACGTTTTGAAAAGTGTTCTGTTACTGTCCCATAACTTACATGGGGTTGACCAAACTTGCAGAAACATGTTTATTTCTGCTGAAAAACACGTTGTGACCCTTTCTGCACACTGGGGTTAAGAGCTGAGTGTGTGGGCTCCTCTGAGCCTTGCTGTTACATGGGGATTCAGTTGTCTGAAAAAACGCGTTTATTTCGGGCTGAAAAACACGTTTTGAAAAGTGTTCTGTTACTGCCCCATAACTTACATGGGGTTGACCAAACTTGCAGAAACATGTTTATTTCTGCTGAAAAACACGTTTTGACCCTTTCTGCACACTGGGGTTAAGAGCTGAGTGTGTGGGCTCCTCTGAGCCTTGCTGTTACATGGGGATTCAGTTGTCTGAAAAAACGCGTTTATTTCGGGCTGAAAAACACGTTTTGAAAAGTGTTCTGTTACTGTCCCATAACTTACATGGGGTTGACCAAACTTGCAGAAACATGTTTATTTCTGCTGAAAAACACGTTTTGACCCTTTCTGCACACTGGGGTTAAGAGCTGAGTGTGTGGGCTCCTCTGAGCCTTTCTGTTACATGGGGATTCAGTTGTCTGAAAAAACGCGTTTATTTCGGGCTGAAAAACACGTTTTGAAAAGTGTTCTGTTACTGCCCCATAACTTACATGGGGTTGACCAAACTTGCAGAAAAATGTTTATTTCTGCTGAAAAACACGTTTTGACCCTTTCTGCACACTGGGGTTAAGAGCTGAGTGTGTGGGCTCCTCTGAGCCTTGCTGTTACATGGGGATTCAGATGTCTGAAAAAACGCGTTTATTTCGGGCTGAAAAACACGTTTTGAAAAGTGTGCTGTTACTGCCCCATAACTTACATGGGGTTGACCAATCTTGCAGAAACATGTTTATTTCTGCTGAAAAACACGTTTTGACCCTTTCTGCACACTGGGGTTAAGAGCTGAGTGTGTGGGCTCCTCTGAGCCTTGCTGTTACATGGGGATTCAGTTGTCTGAAAAAACGCGTTTATTTCGGGCTGAAAAACACGTTTTGAAAAGTGTTCTGTTACTGCCCCATAACTTACATGGGGTTGACCAAACTTGCAGAAACATGTTTATTTCTGCTGAAAAACACGTTTTGACCCTTTCTGCACACTGGGGTTAAGATCTGAGTGTGTGGGCTCCTCTGAGCCTTGCTGTTACATGGGGATTCAGTTGTCTGAAAAAACGCGTTTATTTCGGGCTGAAAAACACGTTTTGAAAAGTGTTCTGTTACTGCCCCATAACTTACATGGGGTTGACCAAACTTGCAGAAACATGTTTATTTCTGCTGAAAAACACGTTTTGACCCTTTCTGCACACTGGGGTTAAGAGCTGGGTGTGTGGGCTCCTCTGAGCCTTGCTGTTACATGGGGATTCAGTTGTCTGAAAAAACGCGTTTATTTCGGGCTGAAAAACACGTTTTGAAAAGTGTTCTGTTACTGTCCCATAACTTACATGGGGTTGACCAAACTTGCAGAAACATGTTTATTTCTGCTGAAAAACACGTTGTGACCCTTTCTGCACACTGGGGTTAAGAGCTGAGTGTGTGGGCTCCTCTGAGCCTTGCTGTTACATGGGGATTCAGTTGTCTGAAAAAACGCGTTTATTTCGGGCTGAAAAACACGTTTTGAAAAGTGTTCTGTTACTGCCCCATAACTTACATGGGGTTGACCAAACTTGCAGAAACATGTTTATTTCTGCTGAAAAACACGTTTTGACCCTTTCTGCACACTGGGGTTAAGAGCTGAGTGTGTGGGCTCCTCTGAGCCTTGCTGTTACATGGGGATTCAGTTGTCTGAAAAAACGCGTTTATTTCGGGCTGAAAAACACGTTTTGAAAAGTGTTCTGTTACTGTCCCATAACTTACATGGGGTTGACCAAACTTGCAGAAACATGTTTATTTCTGCTGAAAAACACGTTGTGACCCTTTCTGCACACTGGGGTTAAGAGCTGAGTGTGTGGGCTCCTCTGAGCCTTGCTGTTACATGGGGATTCAGTTGTCTGAAAAAACGCGTTTATTTCGGGCTGAAAAACACGTTTTGAAAAGTGTTCTGTTACTGCCCCATAACTTACATGGGGTTGACCAAACTTGCAGAAACATGTTTATTTCTGCTGAAAAACACGTTTTGACCCTTTCTGCACACTGGGGTTAAGAGCTGAGTGTGTGGGCTCCTCTGAGCCTTGCTGTTACATGGGGATTCAGTTGTCTGAAAAAACGCGTTTATTTCGGGCTGAAAAACACGTTTTGAAAAGTGTTCTGTTACTGCCCCATAACTTACATGGGGTTGACCAAACTTGCAGAAACATGTTTATTTCTGCTGAAAAACACGTTTTGACCCTTTCTGCACACTGGGGTTAAGAGCTGAGTGTGTGGGCTCCTCTGAGCCTTGCTGTTACATGGGGATTCAGTTGTCTGAAAAAACGCGTTTATTTCGGGCTGAAAAACACGTTTTGAAAAGTGTTCTGTTACTGTCCCATAACTTACATGGGGTTGACCAAACTTGCAGAAACATGTTTATTTCTGCTGAAAAACACGTTGTGACCCTTTCTGCACACTGGGGTTAAGAGCTGAGTGTGTGGGCTCCTCTGAGCCTTGCTGTTACATGGGGATTCAGTTGTCTGAAAAAACGCGTTTATTTCGGGCTGAAAAACACGTTTTGAAAAGTGTTCTGTTACTGCCCCATAACTTACATGGGGTTGACCAAACTTGCAGAAACATGTTTATTTCTGCTGAAAAACACGTTTTGACCCTTTCTGCACACTGGGGTTAAGAGCTGAGTGTGTGGGCTCCTCTGAGCCTTGCTGTTACATGGGGATTCAGTTGTCTGAAAAAACGCGTTTATTTCGGGCTGAAAAACACGTTTTGAAAAGTGTTCTGTTACTGTCCCATAACTTACATGGGGTTGACCAAACTTGCAGAAACATGTTTATTTCTGCTGAAAAACACGTTTTGACCCTTTCTGCACACTGGGGTTAAGAGCTGAGTGTGTGGGCTCCTCTGAGCCTTTCTGTTACATGGGGATTCAGTTGTCTGAAAAAACGCGTTTATTTCGGGCTGAAAAACACGTTTTGAAAAGTGTTCTGTTACTGCCCCATAACTTACATGGGGTTGACCAAACTTGCAGAAAAATGTTTATTTCTGCTGAAAAACACGTTTTGACCCTTTCTGCACACTGGGGTTAAGAGCTGAGTGTGTGGGCTCCTCTGAGCCTTGCTGTTACATGGGGATTCAGATGTCTGAAAAAACGCGTTTATTTCGGGCTGAAAAACACGTTTTGAAAAGTGTGCTGTTACTGCCCCATAACTTACATGGGGTTGACCAATCTTGCAGAAACATGTTTATTTCTGCTGAAAAACATGTTTTGACTCTTTCTGCACACTGGGGTTAAGAGCTGAGTGTGTGGGCTCCTCTGAGCCTTGCTGCTGCATGGGGATTCAGTTGTCTGAAAAAACGCGTTTATTTCGGGCTGAAAAACACGTTTTGAAAAGTGTTCTGTTACTGCCCCATAACTTACATGGGGTTGACCAAACTTGCAGAAACATGTTTATTTCTGCTGAAAAACACGTTTTGACCCTTTCTGCACACTGGGGTTAAGAGCTGAGTGTGTGGGCTCCTCTGAGCCTTGCTGTTACATGGGGATTCAGTTGTCTGAAAAAACGCGTTTATTTCGGGCTGAAAAACACGTTTTGAAAAGTGTTCTGTTACTGCCCCATAACTTACATGGGGTTGACCAAACTTGCAGAAACATGTTTATTTCTGCTGAAAAACACGTTTTGACCCTTTCTGCACACTGGGGTTAAGATCTGAGTGTGTGGGCTCCTCTGAGCCTTGCTGTTACATGGGGATTCAGTTGTCTGAAAAAACGCGTTTATTTCGGGCTGAAAAACACGTTTTGAAAAGTGTTCTGTTACTGTCCCATAACTTACATGGGGTTGACCAAACTTGCAGAAACATGTTTATTTCTGCTGAAAAACACGTTTTGACCCTTTCTGCACACTGGGGTTAAGATCTGAGTGTGTGGGCTCCTCTGAGCCTTGCTGTTACATGGGGATTCAGTTGTCTGAAAAAACGCGTTTATTTCGGGCTGAAAAACACGTTTTGAAAAGTGTTCTGTTACTGCCCCATAACTTACATGGTGTTGACCAAACTTGCAGAAAAATGTTTATTTCTGCTGAAAAACACGTTTTGACCCTTTCTGCACACTGGGGTTAAGAGCTGAGTGTGTGGGCTCCTCTGAGCCTTGCTGTTACATGGGGATTCAGTTGTCTGAAAAAACGCGTTTATTTCGGGCTGAAAAACACGTTTTGAAAAGTGTTCTGTTACTGTCCCATAACTTACATGGGGTTGACCAAACTTGCAGAAACATGTTTATTTCTGCTGAAAAACACGTTTTGACCCTTTCTGCACACTGGGGTTAAGAGCTGAGTGTGTGGGCTCCTCTGAGCCTTTCTGTTACATGGGGATTCAGTTGTCTGAAAAAACGCGTTTATTTCGGGCTGAAAAACACGTTTTGAAAAGTGTTCTGTTACTGCCCCATAACTTACATGGGGTTGACCAAACTTGCAGAAAAATGTTTATTTCTGCTGAAAAACACGTTTTGACCCTTTCTGCACACTGGGGTTAAGAGCTGAGTGTGTGGGCTCCTCTGAGCCTTGCTGTTACATGGGGATTCAGATGTCTGAAAAAACGCGTTTATTTCGGGCTGAAAAACACGTTTTGAAAAGTGTTCTGTTACTGCCCCATAACTTACATGGGGTTGACCAAACTTGCAGAAACATGTTTATTTCTGCTGAAAAACACGTTTTGACCCTTTCTGCACACTGGGGTTAAGAGCTGAGTGTGTGGGCTCCTCTGAGCCTTGCTGTTACATGGGGATTCAGTTGTCTGAAAAAACGCGTTTATTTCGGGCTGAAAAACACGTTTTGAAAAGTGTTCTGTTACTGCCCCATAATTTACATGGGGTTGACCAAACTTGCAGAAACATGTTTATTTCTGCTGAAAAACACGTTTTGACCCTTTCTGCACACTGGGGTTAAGATCTGAGTGTGTGGGCTCCTCTGAGCCTTGCTGTTACATGGGGATTCAGTTGTCTGAAAAAACGCGTTTATTTCGGGCTGAAAAACACGTTTTGAAAAGTGTTCTGTTACTGCCCCATAACTTACATGGGGTTGACCAAACTTGCAGAAACATGTTTATTTCTGCTGAAAAACACGTTTTGACCCTTTCTGCACACTGGGGTTAAGAGCTGAGTGTGTGGGCTCCTCTGAGCCTTGCTGTTACATGGGGATTCAGTTGTCTGAAAAAACGCGTTTATTTCGGGCTGAAAAACACGTTTTGAAAAGTGTTCTGTTACTGTCCCATAACTTACATGGGGTTGACCAAACTTGCAGAAACATGTTTATTTCTGCTGAAAAACACGTTGTGACCCTTTCTGCACACTGGGGTTAAGAGCTGAGTGTGTGGGCTCCTCTGAGCCTTGCTGTTACATGGGGATTCAGTTGTCTGAAAAAACGCGTTTATTTCGGGCTGAAAAACACGTTTTGAAAAGTGTTCTGTTACTGCCCCATAACTTACATGGGGTTGACCAAACTTGCAGAAACATGTTTATTTCTGCTGAAAAACACGTTTTGACCCTTTCTGCACACTGGGGTTAAGAGCTGAGTGTGTGGGCTCCTCTGAGCCTTGCTGTTACATGGGGATTCAGTTGTCTGAAAAAACGCGTTTATTTCGGGCTGAAAAACACGTTTTGAAAAGTGTTCTGTTACTGTCCCATAACTTACATGGGGTTGACCAAACTTGCAGAAACATGTTTATTTCTGCTGAAAAACACGTTGTGACCCTTTCTGCACACTGGGGTTAAGAGCTGAGTGTGTGGGCTCCTCTGAGCCTTGCTGTTACATGGGGATTCAGTTGTCTGAAAAAACGCGTTTATTTCGGGCTGAAAAACACGTTTTGAAAAGTGTTCTGTTACTGTCCCATAACTTACATGGGGTTGACCAAACTTGCAGAAACATGTTTATTTCTGCTGAAAAACACGTTTTGACCCTTTCTGCACACTGGGGTTAAGAGCTGAGTGTGTGGGCTCCTCTGAGCCTTGCTGTTACATGGGGATTCAGTTGTCTGAAAAAACGCGTTTATTTCGGGCTGAAAAACACGTTTTGAAAAGTGTCCTGTTACTGCCCCATAACTTACATGGGGTTGACCAATCTTGCAGAAACATGTTTATTTCTGCTGAAAAACATGTTTTGACTCTTTCTGCACACTGGGGTTAAGAGCTGAGTGTGTGGGCTCCTCTGAGCCTTGCTGCTGCATGGGGATTCAGTTGTCTGAAAAAACGCGTTTATTTCGGGCTGAAAAACACGTTTTGAAAAGTGTTCTGTTACTGCCCCAAAACTTACATGGGGTTGACCAAACTTGCAGAAACATGTTTATTTCTGCTGAAAAACACGTTTTGACCCTTTCTGCACACTGGGGTTAAGAGCTGAGTGTGTGGGCTCCTCTGAGCCTTGCTGTTACATGGGGATTCAGTTGTCTGAAAAAACGCGTTTATTTTGGGCTGAAAAACACGTTTTGAAAAGTGTTCTGTTACTGCCCCATAACTTACATGGGGTTGACCAAACTTGCAGAAACATGTTTATTTCTGCTGAAAAACACGTTTTGACCCTTTCTGCACACTGGGGTTAAGATCTGAGTGTGTGGGCTCCTCTGAGCCTTGCTGTTACATGGGGATTCAGTTGTCTGAAAAAACGCGTTTATTTCGGGCTGAAAAACACGTTTTGAAAAGTGTTCTGTTACTGCCCCATAACTTACATGGGGTTGACCAAACTTGCAGAAACATGTTTATTTCTGCTGAAAAACACGTTTTGACCCTTTCTGCACACTGGGGTTAAGAGCTGAGTGTGTGGGCTCCTCTGAGCCTTGCTGTTACATGGGGATTCAGTTGTCTGAAAAAACGCGTTTATTTCGGGCTGAAAAACACGTTTTGAAAAGTGTTCTGTTACTGTCCCATAACTTACATGGGGTTGACCAAACTTGCAGAAACATGTTTATTTCTGCTGAAAAACACGTTGTGACCCTTTCTGCACACTGGGGTTAAGAGCTGAGTGTGTGGGCTCCTCTGAGCCTTGCAGTTACATGGGGATTCAGTTGTCTGAAAAAACGCGTTTATTTCGGGCTGAAAAACACGTTTTGAAAAGTGTTCTGTTACTGCCCCATAACTTACATGGGGTTGACCAAACTTGCAGAAACATGTTTATTTCTGCTGAAAAACACGTTTTGACCCTTTCTGCACACTGGGGTTAAGAGCTGAGTGTGTGGGCTCCTCTGAGCCTTGCTGTTACATGGGGATTCAGTTGTCTGAAAAAACGCGTTTATTTCGGGCTGAAAAACACGTTTTGAAAAGTGTTCTGTTACTGTCCCATAACTTACATGGGGTTGACCAAACTTGCAGAAACATGTTTATTTCTGCTGAAAAACACGTTGTGACCCTTTCTGCACACTGGGGTTAAGAGCTGAGTGTGTGGGCTCCTCTGAGCCTTGCTGTTACATGGGGATTCAGTTGTCTGAAAAAACGCGTTTATTTCGGGCTGAAAAACACGTTTTGAAAAGTGTTCTGTTACTGCCCCATAACTTACATGGGGTTGACCAAACTTGCAGAAACATGTTTATTTCTGCTGAAAAACACGTTTTGACCCTTTCTGCACACTGGGGTTAAGAGCTGAGTGTGTGGGCTCCTCTGAGCCTTGCTGTTACATGGGGATTCAGTTGTCTGAAAAAACGCGTTTATTTCGGGCTGAAAAACACGTTTTGAAAAGTGTTCTGTTACTGTCCCATAACTTACATGGGGTTGACCAAACTTGCAGAAACATGTTTATTTCTACTGAAAAACACGTTTTGACCCTTTCTGCACACTGGGGTTAAGAGCTGAGTGTGTGGGCTCCTCTGAGCCTTTCTGTTACATGGGGATTCAGTTGTCTGAAAAAACGCGTTTATTTCGGGCTGAAAAACACGTTTTGAAAAGTGTTCTGTTACTGCCCCATAACTTACATGGGGTTGACCAAACTTGCAGAAAAATGTTTATTTCTGCTGAAAAACACGTTTTGACCCTTTCTGCACACTGGGGTTAAGAGCTGAGTGTGTGGGCTCCTCTGAGCCTTGCTGTTACATGGGGATTCAGATGTCTGAAAAAACGCGTTTATTTCGGGCTGAAAAACACGTTTTGAAAAGTGTGCTGTTACTGCCCCATAACTTACATGGGGTTGACCAATCTTGCAGAAACATGTTTATTTCTGCTGAAAAACATGTTTTGACTCTTTCTGCACACTGGGGTTAAGAGCTGAGTGTGTGGGCTCCTCTGAGCCTTGCTGCTGCATGGGGATTCAGTTGTCTGAAAAAACGCGTTTATTTCGGGCTGAAAAACACGTTTTGAAAAGTGTTCTGTTACTGCCCCATAACTTACATGGGGTTGACCAAACTTGCAGAAACATGTTTATTTCTGCTGAAAAACACGTTTTGACCCTTTCTGCACACTGGGGTTAAGAGCTGAGTGTGTGGGCTCCTCTGAGCCTTGCTGTTACATGGGGATTCAGTTGTCTGAAAAAACGCGTTTATTTCGGGCTGAAAAACACGTTTTGAAAAGTGTTCTGTTACTGCCCCATAACTTACATGGGGTTGACCAAACTTGCAGAAACATGTTTATTTCTGCTGAAAAACACGTTTTGACCCTTTCTGCACACTGGGGTTAAGATCTGAGTGTGTGGGCTCCTCTGAGTCTTGCTGTTACATGGGGATTCAGTTGTCTGAAAAAACGCGTTTATTTCGGGCTGAAAAACACGTTTTGAAAAGTGTTCTGTTACTGCCCCATAACTTACATGGGGTTGACCAAACTTGCAGAAACATGTTTATTTCTGCTGAAAAACACGTTTTGACCCTTTCTGCACACTGGGGTTAAGAGCTGAGTGTGTGGGCTCCTCTGAGCCTTGCTGTTACATGGGGATTCAGTTGTCTGAAAAAACGCGTTTATTTCGGGCTGAAAAACACGTTTTGAAAAGTGTTCTGTTACTGTCCCATAACTTACATGGGGTTGACCAAACTTGCAGAAACATGTTTATTTCTGCTGAAAAACACGTTGTGACCCTTTCTGCACACTGGGGTTAAGAGCTGAGTGTGTGGGCTCCTCTGAGCCTTGCTGTTACATGGGGATTCAGTTGTCTGAAAAAACGCGTTTATTTCGGGCTGAAAAACACGTTTTGAAAAGTGTTCTGTTACTGCCCCATAACTTACATGGGGTTGACCAAACTTGCAGAAACATGTTTATTTCTGCTGAAAAACACGTTTTGACCCTTTCTGCACACTGGGGTTAAGATCTGAGTGTGTGGGCTCCTCTGAGCCTTGCTGTTACATGGGGATTCAGTTGTCTGAAAAAACGCGTTTATTTCGGGCTGAAAAACACGTTTTGAAAAGTGTTCTGTTACTGTCCCATAACTTACATGGGGTTGACCAAACTTGCAGAAACATGTTTATTTCTGCTGAAAAACACGTTTTGACCCTTTCTGCACACTGGGGTTAAGATCTGAGTGTGTGGGCTCCTCTGAGCCTTGCTGTTACATGGGGATTCAGTTGTCTGAAAAAACGCGTTTATTTCGGGCTGAAAAACACGTTTTGAAAAGTGTTCTGTTACTGCCCCATAACTTACATGGTGTTGACCAAACTTGCAGAAAAATGTTTATTTCTGCTGAAAAACACGTTTTGACCCTTTCTGCACACTGGGGTTAAGAGCTGAGTGTGTGGGCTCCTCTGAGCCTTGCTGTTACATGGGGATTCAGTTGTCTGAAAAAACGCGTTTATTTCGGGCTGAAAAACACGTTTTGAAAAGTGTTCTGTTACTGTCCCATAACTTACATGGGGTTGACCAAACTTGCAGAAACATGTTTATTTCTGCTGAAAAACACGTTTTGACCCTTTCTGCACACTGGGGTTAAGAGCTGAGTGTGTGGGCTCCTCTGAGCCTTGCTGTTACATGGGGATTCAGTTGTCTGAAAAAACGCGTTTATTTCGGGCTGAAAAACACGTTTTGAAAAGTGTTCTGTTACTGTCCCATAACTTACATGGGGTTGACCAAACTTGCAGAAACATGTTTATTTCTGCTGAAAAACACGTTTTGACCCTTTCTGCACACTGGGGTTAAGAGCTGAGTGTGTGGGCTCCTCTGAGCCTTGCTGCTGCATGGGGATTCAGTTGTCTGAAAAAACGCGTTTATTTCGGGCTGAAAAACACGTTTTGAAAAGTGTTCTGTTACTGCCCCATAACTTACATGGGGTTGACCAAACTTGCAGAAACATGTTTATTTCTGCTGAAAAACACGTTTTGACCCTTTCTGCACACTGGGGTTAAGAGCTGAGTGTGTGGGCTCCTCTGAGCCTTGCTGTTACATGGGGATTCAGTTGTCTGAAAAAACGCGTTTATTTCGGGCTGAAAAACACGTTTTGAAAAGTGTTCTGTTACTGCCCCATAATTTACATGGGGTTGACCAAACTTGCAGAAACATGTTTATTTCTGCTGAAAAACACGTTTTGACCCTTTCTGCACACTGGGGTTAAGATCTGAGTGTGTGGGCTCCTCTGAGCCTTGCTGTTACATGGGGATTCAGTTGTCTGAAAAAACGCGTTTATTTCGGGCTGAAAAACACGTTTTGAAAAGTGTTCTGTTACTGCCCCATAACTTACATGGGGTTGACCAAACTTGCAGAAACATGTTTATTTCTGCTGAAAAACACGGTTTGACCCTTTCTGCACACTGGGGTTAAGAGCTGAGTGTGTGGGCTCCTCTGAGCCTTGCTGTTACATGGGGATTCAGTTGTCTGAAAAAACGCGTTTATTTCGGGCTGAAAAACACGTTTTGAAAAGTGTTCTGTTACTGTCCCATAACTTACATGGGGTTGACCAAACTTGCAGAAACATGTTTATTTCTGCTGAAAAACACGTTGTGACCCTTTCTGCACACTGGGGTTAAGAGCTGAGTGTGTGGGCTCCTCTGAGCCTTGCTGTTACATGGGGATTCAGTTGTCTGAAAAAACGCGTTTATTTCGGGCTGAAAAACACGTTTTGAAAAGTGTTCTGTTACTGCCCCATAACTTACATGGGGTTGACCAAACTTGCAGAAACATGTTTATTTCTGCTGAAAAACACGTTTTGACCCTTTCTGCACACTGGGGTTAAGAGCTGAGTGTGTGGGCTCCTCTGAGCCTTGCTGTTACATGGGGATTCAGTTGTCTGAAAAAACGCGTTTATTTCGGGCTGAAAAACACGTTTTGAAAAGTGTTCTGTTACTGTCCCATAACTTACATGGGGTTGACCAAACTTGCAGAAACATGTTTATTTCTGCTGAAAAACACGTTGTGACCCTTTCTGCACACTGGGGTTAAGAGCTGAGTGTGTGGGCTCCTCTGAGCCTTGCTGTTACATGGGGATTCAGTTGTCTGAAAAAACGCGTTTATTTCGGGCTGAAAAACACGTTTTGAAAAGTGTTCTGTTACTGCCCCATAACTTACATGGGGTTGACCAAACTTGCAGAAACATGTTTATTTCTGCTGAAAAACACGTTTTGACCCTTTCTGCACACTGGGGTTAAGAGCTGAGTGTGTGGGCTCCTCTGAGCCTTGCTGTTACATGGGGATTCAGTTGTCTGAAAAAACGCGTTTATTTCGGGCTGAAAAACACGTTTTGAAAAGTGTTCTGTTACTGTCCCATAACTTACATGGGGTTGACCAAACTTGCAGAAACATGTTTATTTCTGCTGAAAAACACGTTTTGACCCTTTCTGCACACTGGGGTTAAGAGCTGAGTGTGTGGGCTCCTCTGAGCCTTGCTGTTACATGGGGATTCAGTTGTCTGAAAAAACGCGTTTATTTCGGGCTGAAAAACACGTTTTGAAAAGTGTTCTGTTACTGCCCCATAACTTACATGGGGTTGACCAAACTTGCAGAAAAATGTTTATTTCTGCTGAAAAACACGTTTTGACCCTTTCTGCACACTGGGGTTAAGAGCTGAGTGTGTGGGCTCCTCTGAGCCTTGCTGTTACATGGGGATTCAGATGTCTGAAAAAACGCGTTTATTTCGGGCTGAAAAACACGTTTTGAAAAGTGTCCTGTTACTGCCCCATAACTTACATGGGGTTGACCAATCTTGCAGAAACATGTTTATTTCTGCTGAAAAACATGTTTTGACTCTTTCTGCACACTGGGGTTAAGAGCTGAGTGTGTGGGCTCCTCTGAGCCTTGCTGCTGCATGGGGATTCAGTTGTCTGAAAAAACGCGTTTATTTCGGGCTGAAAAACACGTTTTGAAAAGTGTTCTGTTACTGCCCCAAAACTTACATGGGGTTGACCAAACTTGCAGAAACATGTTTATTTCTGCTGAAAAACACGTTTTGACCCTTTCTGCACACTGGGGTTAAGAGCTGAGTGTGTGGGCTCCTCTGAGCCTTGCTGTTACATGGGGATTCAGTTGTCTGAAAAAACGCGTTTATTTCGGGCTGAAAAACACGTTTTGAAAAGTGTTCTGTTACTGCCCCATAACTTACATGGGGTTGACCAAACTTGCAGAAACATGTTTATTTCTGCTGAAAAACACGTTTTGACCCTTTCTGCACACTGGGGTTAAGATCTGAGTGTGTGGGCTCCTCTGAGCCTTGCTGTTACATGGGGATTCAGTTGTCTGAAAAAACGCGTTTATTTCGGGCTGAAAAACACGTTTTGAAAAGTGTTCTGTTACTGCCCCATAACTTACATGGGGTTGACCAAACTTGCAGAAACATGTTTATTTCTGCTGAAAAACACGTTTTGACCCTTTCTGCACACTGGGGTTAAGAGCTGAGTGTGTGGGCTCCTCTGAGCCTTGCTGTTACATGGGGATTCAGTTGTCTGAAAAAACGCGTTTATTTCGGGCTGAAAAACACGTTTTGAAAAGTGTTCTGTTACTGTCCCATAACTTACATGGGGTTGACCAAACTTGCAGAAACATGTTTATTTCTGCTGAAAAACACGTTGTGACCCTTTCTGCACACTGGGGTTAAGAGCTGAGTGTGTGGGCTCCTCTGAGCCTTGCAGTTACATGGGGATTCAGTTGTCTGAAAAAACGCGTTTATTTCGGGCTGAAAAACACGTTTTGAAAAGTGTTCTGTTACTGCCCCATAACTTACATGGGGTTGACCAAACTTGCAGAAACATGTTTATTTCTGCTGAAAAATACGTTTTGACACTTTCTGCACACTGGGGTTAAGAGCTGAGTGTGTGGGCTCCTCTGAGCCTTGCTGTTACATGGGGATTCAGTTGTCTGAAAAAACGCGTTTATTTCGGGCTGAAAAACACGTTTTGAAAAGTGTTCTGTTACTGTCCCATAACTTACATGGGGTTGACCAAACTTGCAGAAACATGTTTATTTCTGCTGAAAAACACGTTGTGACCCTTTCTGCACACTGGGGTTAAGAGCTGAGTGTGTGGGCTCCTCTGAGCCTTGCTGTTACATGGGGATTCAGTTGTCTGAAAAAACGCGTTTATTTCGGGCTGAAAAACACGTTTTGAAAAGTGTTCTGTTACTGCCCCATAACTTACATGGGGTTGACCAAACTTGCAGAAACATGTTTATTTCTGCTGAAAAACACGTTTTGACCCTTTCTGCACACTGGGGTTAAGAGCTGAGTGTGTGGGCTCCTCTGAGCCTTGCTGTTACATGGGGATTCAGTTGTCTGAAAAAACGCGTTTATTTCGGGCTGAAAAACACGTTTTGAAAAGTGTTCTGTTACTGTCCCATAACTTACATGGGGTTGACCAAACTTGCAGAAACATGTTTATTTCTACTGAAAAACACGTTTTGACCCTTTCTGCACACTGGGGTTAAGAGCTGAGTGTGTGGGCTCCTCTGAGCCTTTCTGTTACATGGGGATTCAGTTGTCTGAAAAAACGCGTTTATTTCGGGCTGAAAAACACGTTTTGAAAAGTGTTCTGTTACTGCCCCATAACTTACATGGGGTTGACCAAACTTGCAGAAAAATGTTTATTTCTGCTGAAAAACACGTTTTGACCCTTTCTGCACACTGGGGTTAAGAGCTGAGTGTGTGGGCTCCTCTGAGCCTTGCTGTTACATGGGGATTCAGATGTCTGAAAAAACGCGTTTATTTCGGGCTGAAAAACACGTTTTGAAAAGTGTGCTGTTACTGCCCCATAACTTACATGGGGTTGACCAATCTTGCAGAAACATGTTTATTTCTGCTGAAAAACATGTTTTGACTCTTTCTGCACACTGGGGTTAAGAGCTGAGTGTGTGGGCTCCTCTGAGCCTTGCTGCTGCATGGGGATTCAGTTGTCTGAAAAAACGCGTTTATTTCGGGCTGAAAAACACGTTTTGAAAAGTGTTCTGTTACTGCCCCATAACTTACATGGGGTTGACCAAACTTGCAGAAACATGTTTATTTCTGCTGAAAAACACGTTTTGACCCTTTCTGCACACTGGGGTTAAGAGCTGAGTGTGTGGGCTCCTCTGAGCCTTGCTGTTACATGGGGATTCAGTTGTCTGAAAAAACGCGTTTATTTCGGGCTGAAAAACACGTTTTGAAAAGTGTTCTGTTACTGCCCCATAACTTACATGGGGTTGACCAAACTTGCAGAAACATGTTTATTTCTGCTGAAAAACACGTTTTGACCCTTTCTGCACACTGGGGTTAAGATCTGAGTGTGTGGGCTCCTCTGAGCCTTGCTGTTACATGGGGATTCAGTTGTCTGAAAAAACGCGTTTATTTCGGGCTGAAAAACACGTTTTGAAAAGTGTTCTGTTACTGCCCCATAACTTACATGGGGTTGACCAAACTTGCAGAAACATGTTTATTTCTGCTGAAAAACACGTTTTGACCCTTTCTGCACACTGGGGTTAAGAGCTGAGTGTGTGGGCTCCTCTGAGCCTTGCTGTTACATGGGGATTCAGTTGTCTGAAAAAACGCGTTTATTTCGGGCTGAAAAACACGTTTTGAAAAGTGTTCTGTTACTGTCCCATAACTTACATGGGGTTGACCAAACTTGCAGAAACATGTTTATTTCTGCTGAAAAACACGTTGTGACCCTTTCTGCACACTGGGGTTAAGAGCTGAGTGTGTGGGCTCCTCTGAGCCTTGCTGTTACATGGGGATTCAGTTGTCTGAAAAAACGCGTTTATTTCGGGCTGAAAAACACGTTTTGAAAAGTGTTCTGTTACTGCCCCATAACTTACATGGGGTTGACCAAACTTGCAGAAACATGTTTATTTCTGCTGAAAAACACGTTTTGACCCTTTCTGCACACTGGGGTTAAGAGCTGAGTGTGTGGGCTCCTCTGAGCCTTGCTGTTACATGGGGATTCAGTTGTCTGAAAAAACGCGTTTATTTCGGGCTGAAAAACACGTTTTGAAAAGTGTTCTGTTACTGTCCCATAACTTACATGGGGTTGACCAAACTTGCAGAAACATGTTTATTTCTGCTGAAAAACACGTTTTGACCCTTTCTGCACACTGGGGTTAAGAGCAGAGTGTGTGGGCTCCTCTGAGCCTTTCTGTTACATGGGGATTCAGTTGTCTGAAAAAACGCGTTTATTTCGGGCTGAAAAACACGTTTTGAAAAGTGTTCTGTTACTGCCCCATAACTTACATGGGGTTGACCAAACTTGCAGAAAAATGTTTATTTCTGCTGAAAAACACGTTTTGACCCTTTCTGCACACTGGGGTTAAGATCTGAGTGTGTGGGCTCCTCTGAGCCTTGCTGTTACATGGGGATTCAGTTGTCTGAAAAAACGCGTTTATTTCGGGCTGAAAAACACGTTTTGAAAAGTGTTCTGTTACTGCCCCATAACTTACATGGGGTTGACCAAACTTGCAGAAACATGTTTATTTCTGCTGAAAAACACGTTTTGACCCTTTCTGCACACTGGGGTTAAGATCTGAGTGTGTGGGCTCCTCTGAGCCTTGCTGTTACATGGGGATTCAGTTGTCTGAAAAAACGCGTTTATTTCGGGCTGAAAAACACGTTTTGAAAAGTGTTCTGTTACTGCCCCATAACTTACATGGGGTTGACGAAACTTGCAGAAACATGTTTATTTCTGCTGAAAAACACGTTTTGACCCTTTCTGCACACTGGGGTTAAGATCTGAGTGCGTGGGCTCCTCTGAGCCTTGCTGTTACATGGGGATTCAGTTGTCTGAAAAAACGCGTTTATTTCGGGCTGAAAAACACGTTTTGAAAAGTGTTCTGTTACTGCCCCATAACTTACATGGGGTTGACCAAACTTGCAGAAACATGTTTATTTCTGCTGAAAAACACGTTTTTACCCTTTCTGCACACTGGGGTTAAGAGCTGAGTGTGTGGGCTCTTCTGAGCCTTGCTGTTACATGGGGATTCAGTTGTCTGAAAAAACGCGTTTATTTCGGGCTGAAAAACACGTTTTGAAAAGTGTGCTGTTACTGCCCCATAACTTACATGGGGTTGACCAAACTTGCAGAAACATGTCTATTTCTGCTGAAAAACACGTTTTGACTCTTTCTGCACACTGGGGTTAAGAGCTGAGTGTGGGGGCTCTTCTGAGCCTTGCTGTTGCATGGGGATTCAGTTGTCTGAAAAAACGCGTTTATTTCGGGCTGAAAAACACGTTTTGAAAAGTGTTCTGTTACTGTCCCATAACTTACATGGGGTTGACCAAACTTGCAGAAACATGTTTATTTATGCTGAAAAACACGTTTTGACTCTCTCTGCACACTGGGGTTAAGAGCTGAGTGTGTGGGCTCTTCTGAGCCTTGCTGTTGCATGGGGATTCAGTTGTCTGAAAAAACGCGTTTATTTCGGGCTGAAAAACACGTTTTGAAAAGTGTTCTGTTACTGTCCCATAACTTACATGGGGTTGACCAAACTTGTAGAAACATGTTTATTTCTGCTGAAAAACACGTTTTGACCCTTTCTGCACACTGGGGTTAAGATCTGAGTGTGTGGGCTCCTCTGAGCCTTGCTGTTACATGGGGATTCAGTTGTCTGAAAAAACGCGTTTATTTCGGGCTGAAAAACACGTTTTGAAAAGTGTTCTGTTACTGCCCCATAACTTACATGGGGTTGACCAAACTTGCAGAAACATGTTTATTTCTGCTGAAAAACACGTTTTGACCCTTTCTGCACACTGGGGTTAAGATCTGAGTGTGTGGGCTCCTCTGAGCCTTGCTGTTACATGGGGATTCAGTTGTCTGAAAAAACGCGTTTATTTCGGGCTGAAAAACACGTTTTGAAAAGTGTTCTGTTACTGCCCCATAACTTACATGGGGTTGACCAAACTTGCAGAAAAATGTTTATTTCTGCTGAAAAACACGTTTTGACCCTTTCTGCACACTGGGGTTAAGAGCTGAGTGTGTGGGCTCCTCTGAGCCTTGCTGTTACATGGGGATTCAGATGTCTGAAAAAACGCGTTTATTTCGGGCTGAAAAACACGTTTTGAAAAGTGTGCTGTTACTGCCCCATAACTTACATGGGGTTGACCAATCTTGCAGAAACATGTTTATTTCTGCTGAAAAACATGTTTTGACTCTTGCTGCACACTGGGGTTAAGAGCTGAGTGTGTGGGCTCCTCTGAGCCTTGCTGCTGCATGGGGATTCAGTTGTCTGAAAAAACGCGTTTATTTCGGGCTGAAAAACACGTTTTGAAAAGTGTTCTGTTACTGCCCCATAACTTACATGGGGTTGACCAAACTTGCAGAAACATGTTTATTTCTGCTGAAAAACACGTTTTGACCCTTTCTGCACACTGGGGTTAAGAGCTGAGTGTGTGGGCTCCTCTGAGCCTTGCTGTTACATGGGGATTCAGTTGTCTGAAAAAACGCGTTTATTTCGGGCTGAAAAACACGTTTTGAAAAGTGTTCTGTTACTGCCCCATAACTTACATGGGGTTGACCAAACTTGCAGAAACATGTTTATTTCTGCTGAAAAACACGTTTTGACCCTTTCTGCACACTGGGGTTAAGATCTGAGTGTGTGGGCTCCTCTGAGCCTTGCTGTTACATGGGGATTCAGTTGTCTGAAAAAACGCGTTTATTTCGGGCTGAAAAACACGTTTTGAAAAGTGTTCTGTTACTGTCCCATAACTTACATGGGGTTGACCAAACTTGCAGAAACATGTTTATTTCTGCTGAAAAACACGTTTTGACCCTTTCTGCACACTGGGGTTAAGATCTGAGTGTGTGGGCTCCTCTGAGCCTTGCTGTTACATGGGGATTCAGTTGTCTGAAAAAACGCGTTTATTACGGGCTGAAAAACACGTTTTGAAAAGTGTTCTGTTACTGTCCCATAACTTACATGGGGTTGACCAAACTTGCAGAAACATGTTTATTTCTGCTGAAAAACACGTTGTGACCCTTTCTGCACACTGGGGTTAAGAGCTGAGTGTGTGGGCTCCTCTGAGCCTTGCTGTTACATGGGGATTCAGTTGTCTGAAAAAACGCGTTTATTTCGGGCTGAAAAACACGTTTTGAAAAGTGTTCTGTTACTGCCCCATAACTTACATGGGGTTGACCAAACTTGCAGAAACATGTTTATTTCTGCTGAAAAACACGTTTTGACCCTTTCTGCACACTGGGGTTAAGAGCTGAGTGTGTGGGCTCCTCTGAGCCTTGCTGTTACATGGGGATTCAGTTGTCTGAAAAAACGCGTTTATTTCGGGCTGAAAAACACGTTTTGAAAAGTGTTCTGTTACTGCCCCATAACTTACATGGGGTTGACCAAACTTGCAGAAACATGTTTATTTCTGCTGAAAAACACGTTTTGACCCTTTCTGCACACTGGGGTTAAGAGCTGAGTGTGTGGGCTCCTCTGAGCCTTGCTGTTACATGGGGATTCAGTTGTCTGAAAAAACGCGTTTATTTCGGGCTGAAAAACACGTTTTGAAAAGTGTTCTGTTACTGTCCCATAACTTACATGGGGTTGACCAAACTTGCAGAAACATGTTTATTTCTGCTGAAAAACACGTTTTGACCCTTTCTGCACACTGGGGTTAAGAGCTGAGTGTGTGGGCTCCTCTGAGCCTTTCTGTTACATGGGGATTCAGTTGTCTGAAAAAACGCGTTTATTTCGGGCTGAAAAACACGTTTTGAAAAGTGTTCTGTTACTGCCCCATAACTTACATGGGGTTGACCAAACTTGCAGAAAAATGTTTATTTCTGCTGAAAAACACGTTTTGATCTTTCTGCACACTGGTGTTAAGAGCTGAGTGTGTGGGCTCCTCTGAGCCTTGCTGTTACATGGGGATTCAGATGTCTGAAAAAACGCGTTTATTTCGGGCTGAAAAACACGTTTTGAAAAGTGTGCTGTTACTGCCCCATAACTTACATGGGGTTGACCAATCTTGCAGAAACATGTTTATTTCTGCTGAAAAACATGTTTTGACTCTTTCTGCACACTGGGGTTAAGAGCTGAGTGTGTGGGCTCCTCTGAGCCTTGCTGCTGCATGGGGATTCAGTTGTCTGAAAAAACGCGTTTATTTCGGGCTGAAAAACACGTTTTGAAAAGTGTTCTGTTACTGTCCCATAACTTACATGGGGTTGACCAAACTTGCAGAAACATGTTTATTTCTGCTGAAAAACACGTTTTGACCCTTTCTGCACACTGGGGTTAAGATCTGAGTGTGTGGGCTCCTCTGAGCCTTGCTGTTACATGGGGATTCAGTTGTCTGAAAAAACGCGTTTATTTCGGGCTGAAAAACACGTTTTGAAAAGTGTTCTGTTACTGCCCCATAACTTACATGGTGTTGACCAAACTTGCAGAAAAATGTTTATTTCTGCTGAAAAACACGTTTTGACCCTTTCTGCACACTGGGGTTAAGAGCTGAGTGTGTGGGCTCCTCTGAGCCTTGCTGTTACATGGGGATTCAGTTGTCTGAAAAAACGCGTTTATTTCGGGCTGAAAAACACGTTTTGAAAAGTGTTCTGTTACTGTCCCATAACTTACATGGGGTTGACCAAACTTGCAGAAACATGTTTATTTCTGCTGAAAAACACGTTTTGACCCTTTCTGCACACTGGGGTTAAGAGCTGAGTGTGTGGGCTCCTCTGAGCCTTTCTGTTACATGGGGATTCAGTTGTCTGAAAAAACGCGTTTATTTCGGGCTGAAAAACACGTTTTGAAAAGTGTTCTGTTACTGCCCCATAACTTACATGGGGTTGACCAAACTTGCAGAAACATGTTTATTTCTGCTGAAAAACACGTTTTGACCCTTTCTGCACACTGGGGTTAAGAGCTGAGTGTGTGGGCTCCTCTGAGCCTTGCTGTTACATGGGGATTCAGATGTCTGAAAAAACGCGTTTATTTCGGGCTGAAAAACACGTTTTGAAAAGTGTGCTGTTACTGCCCCATAACTTACATGGGGTTGACCAAACTTGCAGAAACATGTTTATTTCTGCTGAAAAACACGTTTTGACTCTTTCTGCACACTGGGGTTAAGAGCTGAGTGTGTGGGCTCCTCTGAGCCTTGCTGCTGCATGGGGATTCAGTTGTCTGAAAAAACGCGTTTATTTCGGGCTGAAAAACACGTTTTGAAAAGTGTTCTGTTACTGCCCCATAACTTACATGGGGTTGACCAAACTTGCAGAAACATGTTTATTTCTGCTGAAAAACACGTTTTGACCCTTTCTGCACACTGGGGTTAAGAGCTGAGTGTGTGGGCTCCTCTGAGCCTTGCTGTTACATGGGGATTCAGTTGTCTGAAAAAACGCGTTTATTTCGGGCTGAAAAACACGTTTTGAAAAGTGTTCTGTTACTGCCCCATAATTTACATGGGGTTGACCAAACTTGCAGAAACATGTTTATTTCTGCTGAAAAACACGTTTTGACCCTTTCTGCACACTGGGGTTAAGATCTGAGTGTGTGGGCTCCTCTGAGCCTTGCTGTTACATGGGGATTCAGTTGTCTGAAAAAACGCGTTTATTTCGGGCTGAAAAACACGTTTTGAAAAGTGTTCTGTTACTGCCCCATAACTTACATGGGGTTGACCAAACTTGCAGAAACATGTTTATTTCTGCTGAAAAACACGTTGTGACCCTTTCTGCACACTGGGGTTAAGAGCTGAGTGTGTGGGCTCCTCTGAGCCTTGCTGTTACATGGGGATTCAGTTGTCTGAAAAAACGCGTTTATTTCGGGCTGAAAAACACGTTTTGAAAAGTGTTCTGTTACTGCCCCATAACTTACATGGGGTTGACCAAACTTGCAGAAACATGTTTATTTCTGCTGAAAAACACGTTTTGACCCTTTCTGCACACTGGGGTTAAGAGCTGAGTGTGTGGGCTCCTCTGAGCCTTGCTGTTACATGGGGATTCAGTTGTCTGAAAAAACGCGTTTATTTCGGGCTGAAAAACACGTTTTGAAAAGTGTTCTGTTACTGTCCCATAACTTACATGTGGTTGACCAAACTTGCAGAAACATGTTTATTTCTGCTGAAAAACACGTTGTGACCCTTTCTGCACACTGGGGTTAAGAGCTGAGTGTGTGGGCTCCTCTGAGCCTTGCTGTTACATGGGGATTCAGTTGTCTGAAAAAACGCGTTTATTTCGGGCTGAAAAACACGTTTTGAAAAGTGTTCTGTTACTGCCCCATAACTTACATGGGGTTGACCAAACTTGCAGAAACATGTTTATTTCTGCTGAAAAACACGTTTTGACCCTTTCTGCACACTGGGGTTAAGAGCTGAGTGTGTGGGCTCCTCTGAGCCTTGCTGTTACATGGGGATTCAGTTGTCTGAAAAAACGCGTTTATTTCGGGCTGAAAAACACGTTTTGAAAAGTGTTCTGTTACTGTCCCATAACTTACATGGGGTTGACCAAACTTGCAGAAACATGTTTATTTCTGCTGAAAAACACGTTTTGACCCTTTCTGCACACTGGGGTTAAGAGCTGAGTGTGTGGGCTCCTCTGAGCCTTGCTGTTACATGGGGATTCAGTTGTCTGAAAAAACGCGTTTATTTCGGGCTGAAAAACACGTTTTGAAAAGTGTGCTGTTACTGCCCCATAACTTACATGGGGTTGACCAATCTTGCAGAAACATGTTTATTTCTGCTGAAAAACATGTTTTGACTCTTTCTGCACACTGGGGTTAAGAGCTGAGTGTGTGGGCTCCTCTGAGCCTTGCTGCTGCATGGGGATTCAGTTGTCTGAAAAAACGCGTTTATTTCGGGCTGAAAAACACGTTTTGAAAAGTGTTCTGTTACTGCCCCATAACTTACATGGGGTTGACCAAACTTGCAGAAACATGTTTATTTCTGCTGAAAAACACGTTTTGACCCTTTCTGCACACTGGGGTTAAGAGCTGAGTGTGTGGGCTCCTCTGAGCCTTGCTGTTACATGGGGATTCAGTTGTCTGAAAAAACGCGTTTATTTCGGGCTGAAAAACACGTTTTGAAAAGTGTTCTGTTACTGCCCCATAACTTACATGGGGTTGACCAAACTTGCAGAAACATGTTTATTTCTGCTGAAAAACACGTTTTGACCCTTTCTGCACACTGGGGTTAAGATCTGAGTGTGTGGGCTCCTCTGAGCCTTGCTGTTACATGGGGATTCAGTTGTCTGAAAAAACGCGTTTATTTCGGGCTGAAAAACACGTTTTGAAAAGTGTTCTGTTACTGCCCCATAACTTACATGGGGTTGACCAAACTTGCAGAAACATGTTTATTTCTGCTGAAAAACACGTTTTGACCCTTTCTGCACACTGGGGTTAAGAGCTGGGTGTGTGGGCTCCTCTGAGCCTTGCTGTTACATGGGGATTCAGTTGTCTGAAAAAACGCGTTTATTTCGGGCTGAAAAACACGTTTTGAAAAGTGTTCTGTTACTGTCCCATAACTTACATGGGGTTGACCAAACTTGCAGAAACATGTTTATTTCTGCTGAAAAACACGTTGTGACCCTTTCTGCACACTGGGGTTAAGAGCTGAGTGTGTGGGCTCCTCTGAGCCTTGCTGTTACATGGGGATTCAGTTGTCTGAAAAAACGCGTTTATTTCGGGCTGAAAAACACGTTTTGAAAAGTGTTCTGTTACTGCCCCATAACTTACATGGGGTTGACCAAACTTGCAGAAACATGTTTATTTCTGCTGAAAAACACGTTTTGACCCTTTCTGCACACTGGGGTTAAGAGCTGAGTGTGTGGGCTCCTCTGAGCCTTGCTGTTACATGGGGATTCAGTTGTCTGAAAAAACGCGTTTATTTCGGGCTGAAAAACACGTTTTGAAAAGTGTTCTGTTACTGTCCCATAACTTACATGGGGTTGACCAAACTTGCAGAAACATGTTTATTTCTGCTGAAAAACACGTTGTGACCCTTTCTGCACACTGGGGTTAAGAGCTGAGTGTGTGGGCTCCTCTGAGCCTTGCTGTTACATGGGGATTCAGTTGTCTGAAAAAACGCGTTTATTTCGGGCTGAAAAACACGTTTTGAAAAGTGTTCTGTTACTGCCCCATAACTTACATGGGGTTGACCAAACTTGCAGAAACATGTTTATTTCTGCTGAAAAACACGTTTTGACCCTTTCTGCACACTGGGGTTAAGAGCTGAGTGTGTGGGCTCCTCTGAGCCTTGCTGTTACATGGGGATTCAGTTGTCTGAAAAAACGCGTTTATTTCGGGCTGAAAAACACGTTTTGAAAAGTGTTCTGTTACTGCCCCATAACTTACATGGGGTTGACCAAACTTGCAGAAACATGTTTATTTCTGCTGAAAAACACGTTTTGACCCTTTCTGCACACTGGGGTTAAGAGCTGAGTGTGTGGGCTCCTCTGAGCCTTGCTGTTACATGGGGATTCAGTTGTCTGAAAAAACGCGTTTATTTCGGGCTGAAAAACACGTTTTGAAAAGTGTTCTGTTACTGTCCCATAACTTACATGGGGTTGACCAAACTTGCAGAAACATGTTTATTTCTGCTGAAAAACACGTTGTGACCCTTTCTGCACACTGGGGTTAAGAGCTGAGTGTGTGGGCTCCTCTGAGCCTTGCTGTTACATGGGGATTCAGTTGTCTGAAAAAACGCGTTTATTTCGGGCTGAAAAACACGTTTTGAAAAGTGTTCTGTTACTGCCCCATAACTTACATGGGGTTGACCAAACTTGCAGAAACATGTTTATTTCTGCTGAAAAACACGTTTTGACCCTTTCTGCACACTGGGGTTAAGAGCTGAGTGTGTGGGCTCCTCTGAGCCTTGCTGTTACATGGGGATTCAGTTGTCTGAAAAAACGCGTTTATTTCGGGCTGAAAAACACGTTTTGAAAAGTGTTCTGTTACTGTCCCATAACTTACATGGGGTTGACCAAACTTGCAGAAACATGTTTATTTCTGCTGAAAAACACGTTTTGACCCTTTCTGCACACTGGGGTTAAGAGCTGAGTGTGTGGGCTCCTCTGAGCCTTTCTGTTACATGGGGATTCAGTTGTCTGAAAAAACGCGTTTATTTCGGGCTGAAAAACACGTTTTGAAAAGTGTTCTGTTACTGCCCCATAACTTACATGGGGTTGACCAAACTTGCAGAAAAATGTTTATTTCTGCTGAAAAACACGTTTTGACCCTTTCTGCACACTGGGGTTAAGAGCTGAGTGTGTGGGCTCCTCTGAGCCTTGCTGTTACATGGGGATTCAGATGTCTGAAAAAACGCGTTTATTTCGGGCTGAAAAACACGTTTTGAAAAGTGTGCTGTTACTGCCCCATAACTTACATGGGGTTGACCAATCTTGCAGAAACATGTTTATTTCTGCTGAAAAACATGTTTTGACTCTTTCTGCACACTGGGGTTAAGAGCTGAGTGTGTGGGCTCCTCTGAGCCTTGCTGCTGCATGGGGATTCAGTTGTCTGAAAAAACGCGTTTATTTCGGGCTGAAAAACACGTTTTGAAAAGTGTTCTGTTACTGCCCCATAACTTACATGGGGTTGACCAAACTTGCAGAAACATGTTTATTTCTGCTGAAAAACACGTTTTGACCCTTTCTGCACACTGGGGTTAAGAGCTGAGTGTGTGGGCTCCTCTGAGCCTTGCTGTTACATGGGGATTCAGTTGTCTGAAAAAACGCGTTTATTTCGGGCTGAAAAACACGTTTTGAAAAGTGTTCTGTTACTGCCCCATAACTTACATGGGGTTGACCAAACTTGCAGAAACATGTTTATTTCTGCTGAAAAACACGTTTTGACCCTTTCTGCACACTGGGGTTAAGATCTGAGTGTGTGGGCTCCTCTGAGCCTTGCTGTTACATGGGGATTCAGTTGTCTGAAAAAACGCGTTTATTTCGGGCTGAAAAACACGTTTTGAAAAGTGTTCTGTTACTGTCCCATAACTTACATGGGGTTGACCAAACTTGCAGAAACATGTTTATTTCTGCTGAAAAACACGTTTTGACCCTTTCTGCACACTGGGGTTAAGATCTGAGTGTGTGGGCTCCTCTGAGCCTTGCTGTTACATGGGGATTCAGTTGTCTGAAAAAACGCGTTTATTTCGGGCTGAAAAACACGTTTTGAAAAGTGTTCTGTTACTGCCCCATAACTTACATGGTGTTGACCAAACTTGCAGAAAAATGTTTATTTCTGCTGAAAAACACGTTTTGACCCTTTCTGCACACTGGGGTTAAGAGCTGAGTGTGTGGGCTCCTCTGAGCCTTGCTGTTACATGGGGATTCAGTTGTCTGAAAAAACGCGTTTATTTCGGGCTGAAAAACACGTTTTGAAAAGTGTTCTGTTACTGTCCCATAACTTACATGGGGTTGACCAAACTTGCAGAAACATGTTTATTTCTGCTGAAAAACACGTTTTGACCCTTTCTGCACACTGGGGTTAAGAGCTGAGTGTGTGGGCTCCTCTGAGCCTTTCTGTTACATGGGGATTCAGTTGTCTGAAAAAACGCGTTTATTTCGGGCTGAAAAACACGTTTTGAAAAGTGTTCTGTTACTGCCCCATAACTTACATGGGGTTGACCAAACTTGCAGAAAAATGTTTATTTCTGCTGAAAAACACGTTTTGACCCTTTCTGCACTCTGGGGTTAAGAGCTGAGTGTGTGGGCTCCTCTGAGCCTTGCTGTTACATGGGGATTCAGATGTCTGAAAAAACGCGTTTATTTCGGGCTGAAAAACACGTTTTGAAAAGTGTGCTGTTACTGCCCCATAACTTACATGGGGTTGACCAAACTTGCAGAAACATGTTTATTTCTGCTGAAAAACACGTTTTGACTCTTTCTGCACACTGGGGTTAAGAGCTGAGTGTGTGGGCTCCTCTGAGCCTTGCTGCTGCATGGGGATTCAGTTGTCTGAAAAAACGCGTTTATTTCGGGCTGAAAAACACGTTTTGAAAAGTGTTCTGTTACTGCCCCATAACTTACATGGGGTTGACCAAACTTGCAGAAACATGTTTATTTCTGCTGAAAAACACGTTTTGACCCTTTCTGCACACTGGGGTTAAGAGCTGAGTGTGTGGGCTCCTCTGAGCCTTGCTGTTACATGGGGATTCAGTTGTCTGAAAAAACGCGTTTATTTCGGGCTGAAAAACACGTTTTGAAAAGTGTTCTGTTACTGCCCCATAATTTACATGGGGTTGACCAAACTTGCAGAAACATGTTTATTTCTGCTGAAAAACACGTTTTGACCCTTTCTGCACACTGGGGTTAAGATCTGAGTGTGTGGGCTCCTCTGAGCCTTGCTGTTAAATGGGGATTCAGTTGTCTGAAAAAACGCGTTTATTTCGGGCTGAAAAACACGTTTTGAAAAGTGTTCTGTTACTGCCCCATAACTTACATGGGGTTGACCAAACTTGCAGAAACATGTTTATTTCTGCTGAAAAACACGTTTTGACCCTTTCTGCACACTGGGGTTAAGAGCTGAGTGTGTGGGCTCCTCTGAGCCTTGCTGTTACATGGGGATTCAGTTGTCTGAAAAAACGCGTTTATTTCGGGCTGAAAAACACGTTTTGAAAAGTGTTCTGTTACTGTCCCATAACTTACATGGGGTTGACCAAACTTGCAGAAACATGTTTATTTCTGCTGAAAAACACGTTGTGACCCTTTCTGCACACTGGGGTTAAGAGCTGAGTGTGTGGGCTCCTCTGAGCCTTGCTGTTACATGGGGATTCAGTTGTCTGAAAAAACGCGTTTATTTCGGGCTGAAAAACACGTTTTGAAAAGTGTTCTGTTACTGCCCCATAACTTACATGGGGTTGACCAAACTTGCAGAAACATGTTTATTTCTGCTGAAAAACACGTTTTGACCCTTTCTGCACACTGGGGTTAAGAGCTGAGTGTGTGGGCTCCTCTGAGCCTTGCTGTTACATGGGGATTCAGTTGTCTGAAAAAACGCGTTTATTTCGGGCTGAAAAACACGTTTTGAAAAGTGTTCTGTTACTGTCCCATAACTTACATGGGGTTGACCAAACTTGCAGAAACATGTTTATTTCTGCTGAAAAACACGTTTTGACCCTTTCTGCACACTGGGGTTAAGAGCTGAGTGTGTGGGCTCCTCTGAGCCTTGCTGTTACATGGGGATTCAGTTGTCTGAAAAAACGCGTTTATTTCGGGCTGAAAAACACGTTTTGAAAAGTGTTCTGTTACTGCCCCATAACTTACATGGGGTTGACCAAACTTGCAGAAAAATGTTTATTTCTGCTGAAAAACACGTTTTGACCCTTTCTGCACACTGGGGTTAAGAGCTGAGTGTGTGGGCTCCTCTGAGCCTTGCTGTTACATGGGGATTCAGATGTCTGAAAAAACGCGTTTATTTCGGGCTGAAAAACACGTTTTGAAAAGTGTCCTGTTACTGCCCCATAACTTACATGGGGTTGACCAATCTTGCAGAAACATGTTTATTTCTGCTGAAAAACATGTTTTGACTCTTTCTGCACACTGGGGTTAAGAGCTGAGTGTGTGGGCTCCTCTGAGCCTTGCTGCTGCATGGGGATTCAGTTGTCTGAAAAAACGCGTTTATTTCGGGCTGAAAAACACGTTTTGAAAAGTGTTCTGTTACTGCCCCAAAACTTACATGGGGTTGACCAAACTTGCAGAAACATGTTTATTTCTGCTGAAAAACACGTTTTGACCCTTTCTGCACACTGGGGTTAAGAGCTGAGTGTGTGGGCTCCTCTGAGCCTTGCTGTTACATGGGGATTCAGTTGTCTGAAAAAACGCGTTTATTTCGGGCTGAAAAACACGTTTTGAAAAGTGTTCTGTTACTGCCCCATAACTTACATGGGGTTGACCAAACTTGCAGAAACATGTTTATTTCTGCTGAAAAACACGTTTTGACCCTTTCTGCACACTGGGGTTAAGATCTGAGTGTGTGGGCTCCTCTGAGCCTTGCTGTTACATGGGGATTCAGTTGTCTGAAAAAACGCGTTTATTTCGGGCTGAAAAACACGTTTTGAAAAGTGTTCTGTTACTGCCCCATAACTTACATGGGGTTGACCAAACTTGCAGAAACATGTTTATTTCTGCTGAAAAACACGTTTTGACCCTTTCTGCACACTGGGGTTAAGAGCTGAGTGTGTGGGCTCCTCTGAGCCTTGCTGTTACATGGGGATTCAGATGTCTGAAAAAACGCGTTTATTTCGGGCTGAAAAACACGTTTTGAAAAGTGTGCTGTTACTGCCCCATAACTTACATGGGGTTGACCAAACTTGCAGAAACATGTTTATTTCTGCTGAAAAACACGTTTTGACTCTTTCTGCACACTGGGGTTAAGAGCTGAGTGTGTGGGCTCCTCTGAGCCTTGCTGCTGCATGGGGATTCAGTTGTCTGAAAAAACGCGTTTATTTCGGGCTGAAAAACACGTTTTGAAAAGTGTTCTGTTACTGCCCCATAACTTACATGGGGTTGACCAAACTTGCAGAAACATGTTTATTTCTGCTGAAAAACACGTTTTGACCCTTTCTGCACACTGGGGTTAAGAGCTGAGTGTGTGGGCTCCTCTGAGCCTTGCTGTTACATGGGGATTCAGTTGTCTGAAAAAACGCGTTTATTTCGGGCTGAAAAACACGTTTTGAAAAGTGTTCTGTTACTGCCCCATAATTTACATGGGGTTGACCAAACTTGCAGAAACATGTTTATTTCTGCTGAAAAACACGTTTTGACCCTTTCTGCACACTGGGGTTAAGATCTGAGTGTGTGGGCTCCTCTGAGCCTTGCTGTTACATGGGGATTCAGTTGTCTGAAAAAACGCGTTTATTTCGGGCTGAAAAACACGTTTTGAAAAGTGTTCTGTTACTGCCCCATAACTTACATGGGGTTGACCAAACTTGCAGAAACATGTTTATTTCTGCTGAAAAACACGTTTTGACCCTTTCTGCACACTGGGGTTAAGAGCTGAGTGTGTGGGCTCCTCTGAGCCTTGCTGTTACATGGGGATTCAGTTGTCTGAAAAAACGCGTTTATTTCGGGCTGAAAAACACGTTTTGAAAAGTGTTCTGTTACTGCCCCATAACTTACATGGGGTTGACCAAACTTGCAGAAACATGTTTATTTCTGCTGAAAAACACGTTTTGACCCTTTCTGCACACTGGGGTTAAGAGCTGAGTGTGTGGGCTCCTCTGAGCCTTGCTGTTACATGGGGATTCAGTTGTCTGAAAAAACGCGTTTATTTCGGGCTGAAAAACACGTTTTGAAAAGTGTTCTGTTACTGCCCCATAACTTACATGGGGTTGACCAAACTTGCAGAAACATGTTTATTTCTGCTGAAAAACACGTTTTGACCCTTTCTGCACACTGGGGTTAAGAGCTGAGTGTGTGGGCTCCTCTGAGCCTTGCTGTTACATGGGGATTCAGTTGTCTGAAAAAACGCGTTTATTTCGGGCTGAAAAACACGTTTTGAAAAGTGTTCTGTTACTGTCCCATAACTTACATGGGGTTGACCAAACTTGCAGAAACATGTTTATTTCTGCTGAAAAACACGTTGTGACCCTTTCTGCACACTGGGGTTAAGAGCTGAGTGTGTGGGCTCCTCTGAGCCTTGCTGTTACATGGGGATTCAGTTGTCTGAAAAAACGCGTTTATTTCGGGCTGAAAAACACGTTTTGAAAAGTGTTCTGTTACTGCCCCATAACTTACATGGGGTTGACCAAACTTGCAGAAACATGTTTATTTCTGCTGAAAAACACGTTTTGACCCTTTCTGCACACTGGGGTTAAGAGCTGAGTGTGTGGGCTCCTCTGAGCCTTGCTGTTACATGGGGATTCAGTTGTCTGAAAAAACGCGTTTATTTCGGGCTGAAAAACACGTTTTGAAAAGTGTTCTGTTACTGTCCCATAATTTACATGGGGTTGACCAAACTTGCAGAAACATGTTTATTTCTGCTGAAAAACACGTTGTGACCCTTTCTGCACACTGGGGTTAAGAGCTGAGTGTGTGGGCTCCTCTGAGCCTTGCTGTTACATGGGGATTCAGTTGTCTGAAAAAACGCGTTTATTTCGGGCTGAAAAACACGTTTTGAAAAGTGTTCTGTTACTGCCCCATAACTTACATGGGGTTGACCAAACTTGCAGAAACATGTTTATTTCTGCTGAAAAACACGTTTTGACCCTTTCTGCACACTGGGGTTAAGAGCTGAGTGTGTGGGCTCCTCTGAGCCTTGCTGTTACATGGGGATTCAGTTGTCTGAAAAAACGCGTTTATTTCGGGCTGAAAAACACGTTTTGAAAAGTGTTCTGTTACTGTCCCATAACTTACATGGGGTTGACCAAACTTGCAGAAACATGTTTATTTCTGCTGAAAAACACGTTTTGACCCTTTCTGCACACTGGGGTTAAGAGCTGAGTGTGTGGGCTCCTCTGAGCATTTCTGTTACATGGGGATTCAGTTGTCTGAAAAAACGCGTTTATTTCGGGCTGAAAAACACGTTTTGAAAAGTGTGCTGTTACTGCCCCATAACTTACATGGGGTTGACCAAACTTGCAGAAACATGTTTATTTCTGCTGAAAAACACGTTTTGACTCTTTCTGCACACTGGGGTTAAGAGCTGAGTGTGTGGGCTCCTCTGAGCCTTGCTGCTGCATGGGGATTCAGATGTCTGAAAAAACGCGTTTATTTCGGGCTGAAAAACACGTTTTGAAAAGTGTTCTGTTACTGCCCCATAACTTACATGGGGTTGACCAAACTTGCAGAAACATGTTTATTTCTGCTGAAAAACACGTTTTGACCCTTTCTGCACACTGGGGTTAAGAGCTGAGTGTGTGGGCTCCTCTGAGCCTTGCTGTTACATGGGGATTCAGATGTCTGAAAAAACGCGTTTATTTCGGGCTGAAAAACACGTTTTAAGAAGTGTGCTGTTACTGCCCCATAACTTACATGGGGTTGACCAAACTTGCAGAAACATGTTTATTTCTGCTGAAAAACACGTTTTGACTCTCTCTGCACACTGGGGTTAAGAGCTGAGTGTGTGGGCTCCTCTGAGCCTTGCTGTTACATGGGGATTCAGTTGTCTGAAAAAACGCGTTTATTTCGGGCTGAAAAACACGTTTTGAAAAGTGTTCTGTTACTGTCCCATAACTTACATGGGGTTGACCAAACTTGCAGAAACATGTTTATTTCTGCTGAAAAACACGTTTTGACCCTTTCTGCACACTGGGGTTAAGATCTGAGTGTGTGGGCTCCTCTGAGCCTTGCTGTTACATGGGGATTCAGTTGTCTGAAAAAACGCGTTTATTTCGGGCTGAAAAACACGTTTTGAAAAGTGTTCTGTTACTGCCCCATAACTTACATGGTGTTGACCAAACTTGCAGAAAAATGTTTATTTCTGCTGAAAAACACGTTTTGACCCTTTCTGCACACTGGGGTTAAGAGCTGAGTGTGTGGGCTCCTCTGAGCCTTGCTGTTACATGGGGATTCAGTTGTCTGAAAAAACGCGTTTATTTCGGGCTGAAAAACACGTTTTGAAAAGTGTTCTGTTACTGCCCCATAACTTACATGGGGTTGACCAAACTTGCAGAAACATGTTTATTTCTGCTGAAAAACACGTTTTGACCCTTTCTGCACACTGGGGTTAAGAGCTGAGTGTGTGGGCTCCTCTGAGCCTTGCTGTTACATGGGGATTCAGTTGTCTGAAAAAACGCGTTTATTTCGGGCTGAAAAACACGTTTTGAAAAGTGTTCTGTTACTGTCCCATAACTTACATGGGGTTGACCAAACTTGCAGAAACATGTTTATTTCTGCTGAAAAACACGTTGTGACCCTTTCTGCACACTGGGGTTAAGAGCTGAGTGTGTGGGCTCCTCTGAGCCTTGCTGTTACATGGGGATTCAGTTGTCTGAAAAAACGCGTTTATTTCGGGCTGAAAAACACGTTTTGAAAAGTGTTCTGTTACTGCCCCATAACTTACATGGGGTTGACCAAACTTGCAGAAACATGTTTATTTCTGCTGAAAAACACGTTTTGACCCTTTCTGCACACTGGGGTTAAGAGCTGAGTGTGTGGGCTCCTCTGAGCCTTGCTGTTACATGGGGATTCAGTTGTCTGAAAAAACGCGTTTATTTCGGGCTGAAAAACACGTTTTGAAAAGTGTTCTGTTACTGTCCCATAACTTACATGGGGTTGACCAAACTTGCAGAAACATGTTTATTTCTGCTGAAAAACACGTTGTGACCCTTTCTGCACACTGGGGTTAAGAGCTGAGTGTGTGGGCTCCTCTGAGCCTTGCTGTTACATGGGGATTCAGTTGTCTGAAAAAACGCGTTTATTTCGGGCTGAAAAACACGTTTTGAAAAGTGTTCTGTTACTGCCCCATAACTTACATGGGGTTGACCAAACTTGCAGAAACATGTTTATTTCTTTTGAAAAACACGTTTTGACCCTTTCTGCACACTGGGGTTAAGAGCTGAGTGTGTGGGCTCCTCTGAGCCTTGCTGTTACATGGGGATTCAGTTGTCTGAAAAAACGCGTTTATTTCGGGCTGAAAAACACGTTTTGAAAAGTGTTCTGTTACTGTCCCATAATTTACATGGGGTTGACCAAACTTGCAGAAACATGTTTATTTCTGCTGAAAAACACGTTGTGACCCTTTCTGCACACTGGGGTTAAGAGCTGAGTGTGTGGGCTCCTCTGAGCCTTGCTGTTACATGGGGATTCAGTTGTCTGAAAAAACGCGTTTATTTCGGGCTGAAAAACACGTTTTGAAAAGTGTTCTGTTACTGCCCCATAACTTACATGGGGTTGACCAAACTTGCAGAAACATGTTTATTTCTGCTGAAAAACACGTTTTGACCCTTTCTGCACACTGGGGTTAAGAGCTGAGTGTGTGGGCTCCTCTGAGCCTTGCTGTTACATGGGGATTCAGTTGTCTGAAAAAACGCGTTTATTTCGGGCTGAAAAACACGTTTTGAAAAGTGTTCTGTTACTGTCCCATAACTTACATGGGGTTGACCAAACTTGCAGAAACATGTTTATTTCTGCTGAAAAACACGTTTTGACCCTTTCTGCACACTGGGGTTAAGAGCTGAGTGTGTGGGCTCCTCTGAGCATTTCTGTTACATGGGGATTCAGTTGTCTGAAAAAACGCGTTTATTTCGGGCTGAAAAACACGTTTTGAAAAGTGTGCTGTTACTGCCCCATAACTTACATGTGGTTGACCAAACTTGCAGAAACATGTTTATTTCTGCTGAAAAACACGTTTTGACTCTTTCTGCACACTGGGGTTAAGAGCTGAGTGTGTGGGCTCCTCTGAGCCTTGCTGCTGCATGGGGATTCAGATGTCTGAAAAAACGCGTTTATTTCGGGCTGAAAAACACGTTTTGAAAAGTGTTCTGTTACTGCCCCATAACTTACATGGGGTTGACCAAACTTGCAGAAACATGTTTATTTCTGCTGAAAAACACGTTTTGACCCTTTCTGCACACTGGGGTTAAGAGCTGAGTGTGTGGGCTCCTCTGAGCCTTGCTGTTACATGGGGATTCAGATGTCTGAAAAAACGCGTTTATTTCGGGCTGAAAAACACGTTTTAAGAAGTGTGCTGTTACTGCCCCATAACTTACATGGGGTTGACCAAACTTGCAGAAACATGTTTATTTCTGCTGAAAAACACGTTTTGACTCTCTCTGCACACTGGGGTTAAGAGCTGAGTGTGTGGGCTCCTCTGAGCCTTGCTGTTACATGGGGATTCAGTTGTCTGAAAAAACGCGTTTATTTCGGGCTGAAAAACACGTTTTGAAAAGTGTTCTGTTACTGCCCCATAACTTACATGGGGTTGACCAAACTTGCAGAAACATGTTTATTTCTGCTGAAAAACACGTTTTGACCCTTTCTGCACACTGGGGTTAAGATCTGAGTGTGTGGGCTCCTCTGAGCCTTGCTGTTACATGGGGATTCAGTTGTCTGAAAAAACGCGTTTATTTCGGGCTGAAAAACACGTTTTGAAAAGTGTTCTGTTACTGTCCCATAACTTACATGGGGTTGACCAAACTTGCAGAAACATGTTTATTTCTGCTGAAAAACACGTTTTGACCCTTTCTGCACACTGGGGTTAAGATCTGAGTGTGTGGGCTCCTCTGAGCCTTGCTGTTACATGGGGATTCAGTTGTCTGAAAAAACGCGTTTATTTCGGGCTGAAAAACACGTTTTGAAAAGTGTTCTGTTACTGCCCCATAACTTACATGGGGTTGACCAAACTTGCAGAAACATGTTTATTTCTGCTGAAAAACACGTTTTGACCCTTTCTGCACACTGGGGTTAAGAGCTGAGTGTGTGGGCTCCTCTGAGCCTTGCTGTTACATGGGGATTCAGTTGTCTGAAAAAACGCGTTTATTTCGGGCTGAAAAACACGTTTTGAAAAGTGTTCTGTTACTGTCCCATAATTTACATGGGGTTGACCAAACTTGCAGAAACATGTTTATTTCTGCTGAAAAACACGTTGTGACCCTTTCTGCACACTGGGGTTAAGAGCTGAGTGTGTGGGCTCCTCTGAGCCTTGCTGTTACATGGGGATTCAGTTGTCTGAAAAAACGCGTTTATTTCGGGCTGAAAAACACGTTTTGAAAAGTGTTCTGTTACTGCCCCATAACTTACATGGGGTTGACCAAACTTGCAGAAACATGTTTATTTCTGCTGAAAAACACGTTTTGACCCTTTCTGCACACTGGGGTTAAGAGCTGAGTGTGTGGGCTCCTCTAGGCCTTGCTGTTACATGGGGATTCAGTTGTCTGAAAAAACGCGTTTATTTCGGGCTGAAAAACACGTTTTGAAAAGTGTTCTGTTACTGTCCCATAACTTACATGGGGTTGACCAAACTTGCAGAAACATGTTTATTTCTGCTGAAAAACACGTTGTGACCCTTTCTGCACACTGGGGTTAAGAGCTGAGTGTGTGGGCTCCTCTGAGCCTTGCTGTTACATGGGGATTCAGTTGTCTGAAAAAACGCGTTTATTTCGGGCTGAAAAACACGTTTTGAAAAGTGTTCTGTTACTGCCCCATAACTTACATGGGGTTGACCAAACTTGCAGAAACATGTTTATTTCTGCTGAAAAACACGTTTTGACCCTTTCTGCACACTGGGGTTAAGAGCTGAGTGTGTGGGCTCCTCTGAGCCTTGCTGTTACATGGGGATTCAGTTGTCTGAAAAAACGCGTTTATTTCGGGCTGAAAAACACGTTTTGAAAAGTGTTCTGTTACTGTCCCATAACTTACATGGGGTTGACCAAACTTGCAGAAACATGTTTATTTCTGCTGAAAAACACTTTTTGACCCTTTCTGCACACTGGGGTTAAGAGCTGAGTGTGTGGGCTCCTCTGAGCCTTGCTGCTGCATGGGGATTCAGTTGTCTGAAAAAACGCGTTTATTTCGGGCTGAAAAACACGTTTTGAAAAGTGTTCTGTTACTGCCCCATAACTTACATGGGGTTGACCAAACTTGCAGAAACATGTTTATTTCTGCTGAAAAACACGTTTTGACTCTTTCTGCACACTGGGGTTAAGAGCTGAGTGTGTGGGCTCCTCTGAGCCTTGCTGCTGCATGGGGATTCAGTTGTCTGAAAAAACGCGTTTATTTCGGGCTGAAAAACACGTTTTGAAAAGTGTTCTGTTACTGCCCCATAACTTACATGGGGTTGACCAAACTTGCAGAAACATGTTTATTTCTGCTGAAAAACACGTTTTGACCCTTTCTGCACACTGGGGTTAAGAGCTGAGTGTGTGGGCTCCTCTGAGCCTTGCTGTTACATGGGGATTCAGTTGTCTGAAAAAACGCGTTTATTTCGGGCTGAAAAACACGTTTTGAAAAGTGTTCTGTTACTGCCCCATAACTTACATGGGGTTGACCAAACTTGCAGAAACATGTTTATTTCTGCTGAAAAACACGTTTTGACCCTTTCTGCACACTGGGGTTAAGATCTGAGTGTGTGGGCTCCTCTGAGCCTTGCTGTTACATGGGGATTCAGTTGTCTGAAAAAACGCGTTTATTTCGGGCTGAAAAACACGTTTTGAAAAGTGTTCTGTTACTGCCCCATAACTTACATGGGGTTGACCAAACTTGCAGAAACATGTTTATTTCTGCTGAAAAACACGTTTTGACCCTTTCTGCACTCTGGGGTTAAGAGCTGAGTGTGTGGGCTCCTCTGAGCCTTGCTGTTACATGGGGATTCAGTTGTCTGAAAAAACGCGTTTATTTCGGGCTGAAAAACACGTTTTGAAAAGTGTTCTGTTACTGTCCCATAACTTACATGGGGTTGACCAAACTTGCAGAAACATGTTTATTTCTGCTGAAAAACACGTTGTGACCCTTTCTGCACACTGGGGTTAAGAGCTGAGTGTGTGGGCTCCTCTGAGCCTTGCTGTTACATGGGGATTCAGTTGTCTGAAAAAACGCGTTTATTTCGGGCTGAAAAACACGTTTTGAAAAGTGTTCTGTTACTGCCCCATAACTTACATGGGGTTGACCAAACTTGCAGAAACATGTTTATTTCTGCTGAAAAACACGTTTTGACCCTTTCTGCACACTGGGGTTAAGAGCTGAGTGTGTGGGCTCCTCTGAGCCTTGCTGTTACATGGGGATTCAGTTGTCTGAAAAAACGCGTTTATTTCGGGCAGAAAAACACGTTTTGAAAAGTGTTCTGTTACTGTCCCATAACTTACATGGGGTTGACCAAACTTGCAGAAACATGTTTATTTCTGCTGAAAAACACGTTGTGACCCTTTCTGCACACTGGGGTTAAGAGCTGAGTGTGTGGGCTCCTCTGAGCCTTGCTGTTACATGGGGATTCAGTTGTCTGAAAAAACGCGTTTATTTCGGGCTGAAAAACACGTTTTGAAAAGTGTTCTGTTACTGCCCCATAACTTACATGGGGTTGACCAAACTTGCAGAAACATGTTTATTTCTGCTGAAAAACACGTTTTGACCCTTTCTGCACACTGGGGTTAAGAGCTGAGTGTGTGGGCTCCTCTGAGCCTTGCTGTTACATGGGGATTCAGTTGTCTGAAAAAACGCGTTTATTTCGGGCTGAAAAACACGTTTTGAAAAGTGTTCTGTTACTGTCCCATAACTTACATGGGGTTGACCAAACTTGCAGAAACATGTTTATTTCTGCTGAAAAACACGTTTTGACCCTTTCTGCACACTGGGGTTAAGAGCTGAGTGTGTGGGCTCCTCTGAGCCTTTCTGTTACATGGGGATTCAGTTGTCTGAAAAAACGCGTTTATTTCGGGCTGAAAAACACGTTTTGAAAAGTGTTCTGTTACTGCCCCATAACTTACATGGGGTTGACCAAACTTGCAGAAAAATGTTTATTTCTGCTGAAAAACACGTTTTGACCCTTTCTGCACACTGGGGTTAAGAGCTGAGTGTGTGGGCTCCTCTGAGCCTTGCTGTTACATGGGGATTCAGATGTCTGAAAAAACGCGTTTATTTCGGGCTGAAAAACACGTTTTGAAAAGTGTGCTGTTACTGCCCCATAACTTACATGGGGTTGACCAATCTTGCAGAAACATGTTTATTTCTGCTGAAAAACATGTTTTGACTCTTTCTGCACACTGGGGTTAAGAGCTGAGTGTGTGGGCTCCTCTGAGCCTTGCTGCTGCATGGGGATTCAGTTGTCTGAAAAAACGCGTTTATTTCGGGCTGAAAAACACGTTTTGAAAAGTGTTCTGTTACTGCCCCATAACTTACATGGGGTTGACCAAACTTGCAGAAACATGTTTATTTCTGCTGAAAAACACGTTTTGACCCTTTCTGCACACTGGGGTTAAGAGCTGAGTGTGTGGGCTCCTCTGAGCCTTGCTGTTACATGGGGATTCAGTTGTCCAAAAAAACGCGTTTATTTCGGGCTGAAAAACACGTTTTGAAAAGTGTTCTGTTACTGCCCCATAACTTACATGGGGTTGACCAAACTTGCAGAAACATGTTTATTTCTGCTGAAAAACACGTTTTGACCCTTTCTGCACACTGGGGTTAAGAGCTGAGTGTGTGGGCTCCTCTGAGCCTTGCTGTTACATGGGGATTCAGTTGTCTGAAAAAACGCGTTTATTTCGGGCTGAAAAACACGTTTTGAAAAGTGTTCTGTTACTGTCCCATAACTTACATGGGGTTGACCAAACTTGCAGAAACATGTTTATTTCTGCTGAAAAACACGTTGTGACCCTTTCTGCACACTGGGGTTAAGAGCTGAGTGTGTGGGCTCCTCTGAGCCTTGCTGTTACATGGGGATTCAGTTGTCTGAAAAAACGCGTTTATTTCGGGCTGAAAAACACGTTTTGAAAAGTGTTCTGTTACTGCCCCATAACTTACATGGGGTTGACCAAACTTGCAGAAACATGTTTATTTCTTTTGAAAAACACGTTTTGACCCTTTCTGCACACTGGGGTTAAGAGCTGAGTGTGTGGGCTCCTCTGAGCCTTGCTGTTACATGGGGATTCAGTTGTCTGAAAAAACGCGTTTATTTCGGGCTGAAAAACACGTTTTGAAAAGTGTTCTGTTACTGTCCCATAATTTACATGGGGTTGACCAAACTTGCAGAAACATGTTTATTTCTGCTGAAAAACACGTTGTGACCCTTTCTGCACACTGGGGTTAAGAGCTGAGTGTGTGGGCTCCTCTGAGCCTTGCTGTTACATGGGGATTCAGTTGTCTGAAAAAACGCGTTTATTTCGGGCTGAAAAACACGTTTTGAAAAGTGTTCTGTTACTGCCCCATAACTTACATGGGGTTGACCAAACTTGCAGAAACATGTTTATTTCTGCTGAAAAACACGTTTTGACCCTTTCTGCACACTGGGGTTAAGAGCTGAGTGTGTGGGCTCCTCTGAGCCTTGCTGTTACATGGGGATTCAGTTGTCTGAAAAAACGCGTTTATTTCGGGCTGAAAAACACGTTTTGAAAAGTGTTCTGTTACTGTCCCATAACTTACATGGGGTTGACCAAACTTGCAGAAACATGTTTATTTCTGCTGAAAAACACGTTTTGACCCTTTCTGCACACTGGGGTTAAGAGCTGAGTGTGTGGGCTCCTCTGAGCATTTCTGTTACATGGGGATTCAGTTGTCTGAAAAAACGCGTTTATTTCGGGCTGAAAAACACGTTTTGAAAAGTGTGCTGTTACTGCCCCATAACTTACATGTGGTTGACCAAACTTGCAGAAACATGTTTATTTCTGCTGAAAAACACGTTTTGACTCTTTCTGCACACTGGGGTTAAGAGCTGAGTGTGTGGGCTCCTCTGAGCCTTGCTGCTGCATGGGGATTCAGATGTCTGAAAAAACGCGTTTATTTCGGGCTGAAAAACACGTTTTGAAAAGTGTTCTGTTACTGCCCCATAACTTACATGGGGTTGACCAAACTTGCAGAAACATGTTTATTTCTGCTGAAAAACACGTTTTGACCCTTTCTGCACACTGGGGTTAAGAGCTGAGTGTGTGGGCTCCTCTGAGCCTTGCTGTTACATGGGGATTCAGATGTCTGAAAAAACGCGTTTATTTCGGGCTGAAAAACACGTTTTAAGAAGTGTGCTGTTACTGCCCCATAACTTACATGGGGTTGACCAAACTTGCAGAAACATGTTTATTTCTGCTGAAAAACACGTTTTGACTCTCTCTGCACACTGGGGTTAAGAGCTGAGTGTGTGGGCTCCTCTGAGCCTTGCTGTTACATGGGGATTCAGTTGTCTGAAAAAACGCGTTTATTTCGGGCTGAAAAACACGTTTTGAAAAGTGTTCTGTTACTGCCCCATAACTTACATGGGGTTGACCAAACTTGCAGAAACATGTTTATTTCTGCTGAAAAACACGTTTTGACCCTTTCTGCACACTGGGGTTAAGATCTGAGTGTGTGGGCTCCTCTGAGCCTTGCTGTTACATGGGGATTCAGTTGTCTGAAAAAACGCGTTTATTTCGGGCTGAAAAACACGTTTTGAAAAGTGTTCTGTTACTGTCCCATAACTTACATGGGGTTGACCAAACTTGCAGAAACATGTTTATTTCTGCTGAAAAACACGTTTTGACCCTTTCTGCACACTGGGGTTAAGATCTGAGTGTGTGGGCTCCTCTGAGCCTTGCTGTTACATGGGGATTCAGTTGTCTGAAAAAACGCGTTTATTTCGGGCTGAAAAACACGTTTTGAAAAGTGTTCTGTTACTGCCCCATAACTTACATGGGGTTGACCAAACTTGCAGAAACATGTTTATTTCTGCTGAAAAACACGTTTTGACCCTTTCTGCACACTGGGGTTAAGAGCTGAGTGTGTGGGCTCCTCTGAGCCTTGCTGTTACATGGGGATTCAGTTGTCTGAAAAAACGCGTTTATTTCGGGCTGAAAAACACGTTTTGAAAAGTGTTCTGTTACTGTCCCATAATTTACATGGGGTTGACCAAACTTGCAGAAACATGTTTATTTCTGCTGAAAAACACGTTGTGACCCTTTCTGCACACTGGGGTTAAGAGCTGAGTGTGTGGGCTCCTCTGAGCCTTGCTGTTACATGGGGATTCAGTTGTCTGAAAAAACGCGTTTATTTCGGGCTGAAAAACACGTTTTGAAAAGTGTTCTGTTACTGCCCCATAACTTACATGGGGTTGACCAAACTTGCAGAAACATGTTTATTTCTGCTGAAAAACACGTTTTGACCCTTTCTGCACACTGGGGTTAAGAGCTGAGTGTGTGGGCTCCTCTAGGCCTTGCTGTTACATGGGGATTCAGTTGTCTGAAAAAACGCGTTTATTTCGGGCTGAAAAACACGTTTTGAAAAGTGTTCTGTTACTGTCCCATAACTTACATGGGGTTGACCAAACTTGCAGAAACATGTTTATTTCTGCTGAAAAACACGTTGTGACCCTTTCTGCACACTGGGGTTAAGAGCTGAGTGTGTGGGCTCCTCTGAGCCTTGCTGTTACATGGGGATTCAGTTGTCTGAAAAAACGCGTTTATTTCGGGCTGAAAAACACGTTTTGAAAAGTGTTCTGTTACTGCCCCATAACTTACATGGGGTTGACCAAACTTGCAGAAACATGTTTATTTCTGCTGAAAAACACGTTTTGACCCTTTCTGCACACTGGGGTTAAGAGCTGAGTGTGTGGGCTCCTCTGAGCCTTGCTGTTACATGGGGATTCAGTTGTCTGAAAAAACGCGTTTATTTCGGGCTGAAAAACACGTTTTGAAAAGTGTTCTGTTACTGTCCCATAACTTACATGGGGTTGACCAAACTTGCAGAAACATGTTTATTTCTGCTGAAAAACACTTTTTGACCCTTTCTGCACACTGGGGTTAAGAGCTGAGTGTGTGGGCTCCTCTGAGCCTTGCTGCTGCATGGGGATTCAGTTGTCTGAAAAAACGCGTTTATTTCGGGCTGAAAAACACGTTTTGAAAAGTGTTCTGTTACTGCCCCATAACTTACATGGGGTTGACCAAACTTGCAGAAACATGTTTATTTCTGCTGAAAAACACGTTTTGACTCTTTCTGCACACTGGGGTTAAGAGCTGAGTGTGTGGGCTCCTCTGAGCCTTGCTGCTGCATGGGGATTCAGTTGTCTGAAAAAACGCGTTTATTTCGGGCTGAAAAACACGTTTTGAAAAGTGTTCTGTTACTGCCCCATAACTTACATGGGGTTGACCAAACTTGCAGAAACATGTTTATTTCTGCTGAAAAACACGTTTTGACCCTTTCTGCACACTGGGGTTAAGAGCTGAGTGTGTGGGCTCCTCTGAGCCTTGCTGTTACATGGGGATTCAGTTGTCTGAAAAAACGCGTTTATTTCGGGCTGAAAAACACGTTTTGAAAAGTGTTCTGTTACTGCCCCATAACTTACATGGGGTTGACCAAACTTGCAGAAACATGTTTATTTCTGCTGAAAAACACGTTTTGACCCTTTCTGCACACTGGGGTTAAGATCTGAGTGTGTGGGCTCCTCTGAGCCTTGCTGTTACATGGGGATTCAGTTGTCTGAAAAAACGCGTTTATTTCGGGCTGAAAAACACGTTTTGAAAAGTGTTCTGTTACTGCCCCATAACTTACATGGGGTTGACCAAACTTGCAGAAACATGTTTATTTCTGCTGAAAAACACGTTTTGACCCTTTCTGCACTCTGGGGTTAAGAGCTGAGTGTGTGGGCTCCTCTGAGCCTTGCTGTTACATGGGGATTCAGTTGTCTGAAAAAACGCGTTTATTTCGGGCTGAAAAACACGTTTTGAAAAGTGTTCTGTTACTGTCCCATAACTTACATGGGGTTGACCAAACTTGCAGAAACATGTTTATTTCTGCTGAAAAACACGTTGTGACCCTTTCTGCACACTGGGGTTAAGAGCTGAGTGTGTGGGCTCCTCTGAGCCTTGCTGTTACATGGGGATTCAGTTGTCTGAAAAAACGCGTTTATTTCGGGCTGAAAAACACGTTTTGAAAAGTGTTCTGTTACTGCCCCATAACTTACATGGGGTTGACCAAACTTGCAGAAACATGTTTATTTCTGCTGAAAAACACGTTTTGACCCTTTCTGCACACTGGGGTTAAGAGCTGAGTGTGTGGGCTCCTCTGAGCCTTGCTGTTACATGGGGATTCAGTTGTCTGAAAAAACGCGTTTATTTCGGGCAGAAAAACACGTTTTGAAAAGTGTTCTGTTACTGTCCCATAACTTACATGGGGTTGACCAAACTTGCAGAAACATGTTTATTTCTGCTGAAAAACACGTTGTGACCCTTTCTGCACACTGGGGTTAAGAGCTGAGTGTGTGGGCTCCTCTGAGCCTTGCTGTTACATGGGGATTCAGTTGTCTGAAAAAACGCGTTTATTTCGGGCTGAAAAACACGTTTTGAAAAGTGTTCTGTTACTGCCCCATAACTTACATGGGGTTGACCAAACTTGCAGAAACATGTTTATTTCTGCTGAAAAACACGTTTTGACCCTTTCTGCACACTGGGGTTAAGAGCTGAGTGTGTGGGCTCCTCTGAGCCTTGCTGTTACATGGGGATTCAGTTGTCTGAAAAAACGCGTTTATTTCGGGCTGAAAAACACGTTTTGAAAAGTGTTCTGTTACTGTCCCATAACTTACATGGGGTTGACCAAACTTGCAGAAACATGTTTATTTCTGCTGAAAAACACGTTTTGACCCTTTCTGCACACTGGGGTTAAGAGCTGAGTGTGTGGGCTCCTCTGAGCCTTTCTGTTACATGGGGATTCAGTTGTCTGAAAAAACGCGTTTATTTCGGGCTGAAAAACACGTTTTGAAAAGTGTTCTGTTACTGCCCCATAACTTACATGGGGTTGACCAAACTTGCAGAAAAATGTTTATTTCTGCTGAAAAACACGTTTTGACCCTTTCTGCACACTGGGGTTAAGAGCTGAGTGTGTGGGCTCCTCTGAGCCTTGCTGTTACATGGGGATTCAGATGTCTGAAAAAACGCGTTTATTTCGGGCTGAAAAACACGTTTTGAAAAGTGTGCTGTTACTGCCCCATAACTTACATGGGGTTGACCAATCTTGCAGAAACATGTTTATTTCTGCTGAAAAACATGTTTTGACTCTTTCTGCACACTGGGGTTAAGAGCTGAGTGTGTGGGCTCCTCTGAGCCTTGCTGCTGCATGGGGATTCAGTTGTCTGAAAAAACGCGTTTATTTCGGGCTGAAAAACACGTTTTGAAAAGTGTTCTGTTACTGCCCCATAACTTACATGGGGTTGACCAAACTTGCAGAAACATGTTTATTTCTGCTGAAAAACACGTTTTGACCCTTTCTGCACACTGGGGTTAAGAGCTGAGTGTGTGGGCTCCTCTGAGCCTTGCTGTTACATGGGGATTCAGTTGTCCAAAAAAACGCGTTTATTTCGGGCTGAAAAACACGTTTTGAAAAGTGTTCTGTTACTGCCCCATAACTTACATGGGGTTGACCAAACTTGCAGAAACATGTTTATTTCTGCTGAAAAACACGTTTTTACCCTTTCTGCACACTGGGGTTAAGAGCTGAGTGTGTGGGCTCTTCTGAGCCTTGCTGTTACATGGGGATTCAGCTGTCTGAAAAAACGCGTTTATTTCGGGCTGAAAAACACGTTTTGAAAAGTGTGCTGTTACTGCCCCATAACTTACATGGGGTTGACCAAACTTGCAGAAACATGTCTATTTCTGCTGAAAAACACGTTTTGACTCTTTCTGCACACTGGGGTTAAGAGCTGAGTGTGGGGGCTCTTCTGAGCCTTGCTGTTGCATGGGGATTCAGTTGTCTGAAAAAACGCGTTTATTTCGGGCTGAAAAACACGTTTTGAAAAGTGTTCTGTTACTGCACCATAACTTACATGGGGTTGACCAAACTTGCAGAAACATGTTTATTTCTGCTGAAAAACACGTTTTGACTCTTTCTGCACACTGGGGTTAAGAGCTGAGTGTGTGGGCTCTTCTGAGCCTTGCTGTTGCATGGGGATTCAGTTGTCTGAAAAAACGCGTTTATTTCGGGCTGAAAAACACGTTTTGAAAAGTGTTCTGTTACTGTCCCATAACTTACATGGGGTTGACCAAACTTGCAGAAACATGTTTATTTCTGCTGAAAAACACGTTTTGACTCTCTCTGCACACTGGGGTTAAGAGCTGAGTGTGTGGGCTCTTCTGAGCCTTGCTGTTGCATGGGGATTCAGTTGTCTGAAAAAACGCGTTTATTTCGGGCTGAAAAACACGTTTTGAAAAGTGTTCTGTTACTGTCCCATAACTTACATGGGGTTGACCAAACTTGTAGAAACATGTTTATTTCTGCTGAAAAACACGTTTTGACCCTTTCTGCACACTGGGGTTAAGATCTGAGTGTGTGGGCTCCTCTGAGCCTTGCTGTTACATGGGGATTCAGTTGTCTGAAAAAACGCGTTTATTTCGGGCTGAAAAACACGTTTTGAAAAGTGTTCTGTTACTGCCCCATAACTTACATGGGGTTGACCAAACTTGCAGAAACATGTTTATTTCTGCTGAAAAACACGTTTTGACCCTTTCTGCACACTGGGGTTAAGATCTGAGTGTGTGGGCTCCTCTGAGCCTTGCTGTTACATGGGGATTCAGTTGTCTGAAAAAACGCGTTTATTTCGGGCTGAAAAACACGTTTTGAAAAGTGTTCTGTTACTGCCCCATAACTTACATGGGGTTGACCAAACTTGCAGAAAAATGTTTATTTCTGCTGAAAAACACGTTTTGACCCTTTCTGCACACTGGGGTTAAGAGCTGAGTGTGTGGGCTCCTCTGAGCCTTGCTGTTACATGGGGATTCAGATGTCTGAAAAAACGCGTTTATTTCGGGCTGAAAAACACGTTTTGAAAAGTGTGCTGTTACTGCCCCATAACTTACATGGGGTTGACCAATCTTGCAGAAACATGTTTATTTCTGCTGAAAAACATGTTTTGACTCTTTCTGCACACTGGGGTTAAGAGCTGAGTGTGTGGGCTCCTCTGAGCCTTGCTGCTGCATGGGGATTCAGTTGTCTGAAAAAACGCGTTTATTTCGGGCTGAAAAACACGTTTTGAAAAGTGTTCTGTTACTGCCCCATAACTTACATGGGGTTGACCAAACTTGCAGAAACATGTTTATTTCTGCTGAAAAACACGTTTTGACCCTTTCTGCACACTGGGGTTAAGAGCTGAGTGTGTGGGCTCCTCTGAGCCTTGCTGTTACATGGGGATTCAGTTGTCTGAAAAAACGCGTTTATTTCGGGCTGAAAAACACGTTTTGAAAAGTGTTCTGTTACTGCCCCATAACTTACATGGGGTTGACCAAACTTGCAGAAACATGTTTATTTCTGCTGAAAAACACGTTTTGACCCTTTCTGCACACTGGGGTTAAGATCTGAGTGTGTGGGCTCCTCTGAGCCTTGCTGTTACATGGGGATTCAGTTGTCTGAAAAAACGCGTTTATTTCGGGCTGAAAAACACGTTTTGAAAAGTGTTCTGTTACTGCCCCATAACTTACATGGGGTTGACCAAACTTGCAGAAACATGTTTATTTCTGCTGAAAAACACGTTTTGACCCTTTCTGCACACTGGGGTTAAGAGCTGAGTGTGTGGGCTCCTCTGAGCCTTGCTGTTACATGGGGATTCAGTTGTCTGAAAAAACGCGTTTATTTCGGGCTGAAAAACACGTTTTGAAAAGTGTTCTGTTACTGTCCCATAACTTACATGGGGTTGACCAAACTTGCAGAAACATGTTTATTTCTGCTGAAAAACACGTTGTGACCCTTTCTGCACACTGGGGTTAAGAGCTGAGTGTGTGGGCTCCTCTGAGCCTTGCTGTTACATGGGGATTCAGTTGTCTGAAAAAACGCGTTTATTTCGGGCTGAAAAACACGTTTTGAAAAGTGTTCTGTTACTGCCCCATAACTTACATGGGGTTGACCAAACTTGCAGAAACATGTTTATTTCTGCTGAAAAACACGTTTTGACCCTTTCTGCACACTGGGGTTAAGAGCTGAGTGTGTGGGCTCCTCTGAGCCTTGCTGTTACATGGGGATTCAGTTGTCTGAAAAAACGCGTTTATTTCGGGCAGAAAAACACGTTTTGAAAAGTGTTCTGTTACTGTCCCATAACTTACATGGGGTTGACCAAACTTGCAGAAACATGTTTATTTCTGCTGAAAAACACGTTGTGACCCTTTCTGCACACTGGGGTTAAGAGCTGAGTGTGTGGGCTCCTCTGAGCCTTGCTGTTACATGGGGATTCAGTTGTCTGAAAAAACGCGTTTATTTCGGGCTGAAAAACACGTTTTGAAAAGTGTTCTGTTACTGCCCCATAACTTACATGGGGTTGACCAAACTTGCAGAAACATGTTTATTTCTGCTGAAAAACACGTTTTGACCCTTTCTGCACACTGGGGTTAAGAGCTGAGTGTGTGGGCTCCTCTGAGCCTTGCTGTTACATGGGGATTCAGTTGTCTGAAAAAACGCGTTTATTTCGGGCTGAAAAACACGTTTTGAAAAGTGTTCTGTTACTGTCCCATAACTTACATGGGGTTGACCAAACTTGCAGAAACATGTTTATTTCTGCTGAAAAACACGTTTTGACCCTTTCTGCACACTGGGGTTAAGAGCAGAGTGTGTGGGCTCCTCTGAGCCTTTCTGTTACATGGGGATTCAGTTGTCTGAAAAAACGCGTTTATTTCGGGCTGAAAAACACGTTTTGAAAAGTGTTCTGTTACTGCCCCATAACTTACATGGGGTTGACCAAACTTGCAGAAAAATGTTTATTTCTGCTGAAAAACACGTTTTGACCCTTTCTGCACACTGGGGTTAAGAGCTGAGTGTGTGGGCTCCTCTGAGCCTTGCTGTTACATGGGGATTCAGATGTCTGAAAAAACGCGTTTATTTCGGGCTGAAAAACACGTTTTGAAAAGTGTGCTGTTACTGCCCCATAACTTACATGGGGTTGACCAATCTTGCAGAAACATGTTTATTTCTGCTGAAAAACATGTTTTGACTCTTTCTGCACACTGGGGTTAAGAGCTGAGTGTGTGGGCTCCTCTGAGCCTTGCTGCTGCATGGGGATTCAGTTGTCTGAAAAAACGCGTTTATTTCGGGCTGAAAAACACGTTTTGAAAAGTGTTCTGTTACTGCCCCATAACTTACATGGGGTTGACCAAACTTGCAGAAACATGTTTATTTCTGCTGAAAAACACGTTTTGACCCTTTCTGCACACTGGGGTTAAGAGCTGAGTGTGTGGGCTCCTCTGAGCCTTGCTGTTACATGGGGATTCAGTTGTCTGAAAAAACGCGTTTATTTCGGGCTGAAAAACACGTTTTGAAAAGTGTTCTGTTACTGCCCCATAACTTACATGGGGTTGACGAAACTTGCAGAAACATGTTTATTTCTGCTGAAAAACACGTTTTGACCCTTTCTGCACACTGGGGTTAAGATCTGAGTGCGTGGGCTCCTCTGAGCCTTGCTGTTACATGGGGATTCAGTTGTCTGAAAAAACGCGTTTATTTCGGGCTGAAAAACACGTTTTGAAAACTGTTCTGTTACTGCCCCATAACTTACATGGGGTTGACCAAACTTGCAGAAACATGTTTATTTCTGCTGAAAAACACGTTTTTACCCTTTCTGCACACTGGGGTTAAGAGCTGAGTGTGTGGGCTCTTCTGAGCCTTGCTGTTACATGGGGATTCAGTTGTCTGAAAAAACGCGTTTATTTCGGGCTGAAAAACACGTTTTGAAAAGTGTGCTGTTACTGCCCCATAACTTACATGGGGTTGACCAAACTTGCAGAAACATGTCTATTTCTGCTGAAAAACACGTTTTGACTCTTTCTGCACACTGGGGTTAAGAGCTGAGTGTGGGGGCTCTTCTGAGCCTTGCTGTTGCATGGGGATTCAGTTGTCTGAAAAAACGCGTTTATTTCGGGCTGAAAAACACGTTTTGAAAAGTGTTCTGTTACTGTCCCATAACTTACATGGGGTTGACCAAACTTGCAGAAACATGTTTATTTCTGCTGAAAAACACGTTTTGACTCTCTCTGCACACTGGGGTTAAGAGCTGAGTGTGTGGGCTCTTCTGAGCCTTGCTGTTGCATGGGGATTCAGTTGTCTGAAAAAACGCGTTTATTTCGGGCTGAAAAACACGTTTTGAAAAGTGTTCTGTTACTGTCCCATAACTTACATGGGGTTGACCAAACTTGTAGAAACATGTTTATTTCTGCTGAAAAACACGTTTTGACCCTTTCTGCACACTGGGGTTAAGATCTGAGTGTGTGGGCTCCTCTGAGCCTTGCTGTTACATGGGGATTCAGTTGTCTGAAAAAACGCGTTTATTTCGGGCTGAAAAACACGTTTTGAAAAGTGTTCTGTTACTGCCCCATAACTTACATGGGGTTGACCAAACTTGCAGAAAAATGTTTATTTCTGCTGAAAAACACGTTTTGACCCTTTCTGCACACTGGGGTTAAGAGCTGAGTGTGTGGGCTCCTCTGAGCCTTGCTGTTACATGGGGATTCAGATGTCTGAAAAAACGCGTTTATTTCGGGCTGAAAAACACGTTTTGAAAAGTGTGCTGTTACTGCCCCATAACTTACATGGGGTTGACCAATCTTGCAGAAACATGTTTATTTCTGCTGAAAAACATGTTTTGACTCTTGCTGCACACTGGGGTTAAGAGCTGAGTGTGTGGGCTCCTCTGAGCCTTGCTGCTGCATGGGGATTCAGTTGTCTGAAAAAACGCGTTTATTTCGGGCTGAAAAACACGTTTTGAAAAGTGTTCTGTTACTGCCCCATAACTTACATGGGGTTGACCAAACTTGCAGAAACATGTTTATTTCTGCTGAAAAACACGTTTTGACCCTTTCTGCACACTGGGGTTAAGAGCTGAGTGTGTGGGCTCCTCTGAGCCTTGCTGTTACATGGGGATTCAGTTGTCTGAAAAAACGCGTTTATTTCGGGCTGAAAAACACGTTTTGAAAAGTGTTCTGTTACTGCCCCATAACTTACATGGGGTTGACCAAACTTGCAGAAACATGTTTATTTCTGCTGAAAAACACGTTTTGACCCTTTCTGCACACTGGGGTTAAGATCTGAGTGTGTGGGCTCCTCTGAGCCTTGCTGTTACATGGGGATTCAGTTGTCTGAAAAAACGCGTTTATTTCGGGCTGAAAAACACGTTTTGAAAAGTGTTCTGTTACTGTCCCATAACTTACATGGGGTTGACCAAACTTGCAGAAACATGTTTATTTCTGCTGAAAAACACGTTTTGACCCTTTCTGCACACTGGGGTTAAGATCTGAGTGTGTGGGCTCCTCTGAGCCTTGCTGTTACATGGGGATTCAGTTGTCTGAAAAAACGCGTTTATTACGGGCTGAAAAACACGTTTTGAAAAGTGTTCTGTTACTGTCCCATAACTTACATGGGGTTGACCAAACTTGCAGAAACATGTTTATTTCTGCTGAAAAACACGTTGTGACCCTTTCTGCACACTGGGGTTAAGAGCTGAGTGTGTGGGCTCCTCTGAGCCTTGCTGTTACATGGGGATTCAGTTGTCTGAAAAAACGCGTTTATTTCGGGCTGAAAAACACGTTTTGAAAAGTGTTCTGTTACTGCCCCATAACTTACATGGGGTTGACCAAACTTGCAGAAACATGTTTATTTCTGCTGAAAAACACGTTTTGACCCTTTCTGCACACTGGGGTTAAGAGCTGAGTGTGTGGGCTCCTCTGAGCCTTGCTGTTACATGGGGATTCAGTTGTCTGAAAAAACGCGTTTATTTCAGGCTGAAAAACACGTTTTGAAAAGTGTTCTGTTACTGTCCCATAACTTACATGGGGTTGACCAAACTTGCAGAAACATGTTTATTTCTGCTGAAAAACACGTTGTGACCCTTTCTGCACACTGGGGTTAAGAGCTGAGTGTGTGGGCTCCTCTGAGCCTTGCTGTTACATGGGGATTCAGTTGTCTGAAAAAACGCGTTTATTTCGGGCTGAAAAACACGTTTTGAAAAGTGTTCTGTTACTGCCCCATAACTTACATGGGGTTGACCAAACTTGCAGAAACATGTTTATTTCTGCTGAAAAACACGTTTTGACCCTTTCTGCACACTGGGGTTAAGAGCTGAGTGTGTGGGCTCCTCTGAGCCTTGCTGTTACATGGGGATTCAGTTGTCTGAAAAAACGCGTTTATTTCGGGCTGAAAAACACGTTTTGAAAAGTGTTCTGTTACTGTCCCATAACTTACATGGGGTTGACCAAACTTGCAGAAACATGTTTATTTCTGCTGAAAAACACGTTTTGACCCTTTCTGCACACTGGGGTTAAGAGCTGAGTGTGTGGGCTCCTCTGAGCCTTTCTGTTACATGGGGATTCAGTTGTCTGAAAAAACGCGTTTATTTCGGGCTGAAAAACACGTTTTGAAAAGTGTTCTGTTACTGCCCCATAACTTACATGGGGTTGACCAAACTTGCAGAAAAATGTTTATTTCTGCTGAAAAACACGTTTTGATCTTTCTGCACACTGGGGTTAAGAGCTGAGTGTGTGGGCTCCTCTGAGCCTTGCTGTTACATGGGGATTCAGATGTCTGAAAAAACGCGTTTATTTCGGGCTGAAAAACACGTTTTGAAAAGTGTGCTGTTACTGCCCCATAACTTACATGGGGTTGACCAATCTTGCAGAAACATGTTTATTTCTGCTGAAAAACATGTTTTGACTCTTTCTGCACACTGGGGTTAAGAGCTGAGTGTGTGGGCTCCTCTGAGCCTTGCTGCTGCATGGGGATTCAGTTGTCTGAAAAAACGCGTTTATTTCGGGCTGAAAAACACGTTTTGAAAAGTGTTCTGTTACTGTCCCATAACTTACATGGGGTTGACCAAACTTGCAGAAACATGTTTATTTCTGCTGAAAAACACGTTTTGACCCTTTCTGCACACTGGGGTTAAGATCTGAGTGTGTGGGCTCCTCTGAGCCTTGCTGTTACATGGGGATTCAGTTGTCTGAAAAAACGCGTTTATTTCGGGCTGAAAAACACGTTTTGAAAAGTGTTCTGTTACTGCCCCATAACTTACATGGTGTTGACCAAACTTGCAGAAAAATGTTTATTTCTGCTGAAAAACACGTTTTGACCCTTTCTGCACACTGGGGTTAAGAGCTGAGTGTGTGGGCTCCTCTGAGCCTTGCTGTTACATGGGGATTCAGTTGTCTGAAAAAACGCGTTTATTTCGGGCTGAAAAACACGTTTTGAAAAGTGTTCTGTTACTGTCCCATAACTTACATGGGGTTGACCAAACTTGCAGAAACATGTTTATTTCTGCTGAAAAACACGTTTTGACCCTTTCTGCACACTGGGGTTAAGAGCTGAGTGTGTGGGCTCCTCTGAGCCTTTCTGTTACATGGGGATTCAGTTGTCTGAAAAAACGCGTTTATTTCGGGCTGAAAAACACGTTTTGAAAAGTGTTCTGTTACTGCCCCATAACTTACATGGGGTTGACCAAACTTGCAGAAACATGTTTATTTCTGCTGAAAAACACGTTTTGACCCTTTCTGCACACTGGGGTTAAGAGCTGAGTGTGTGGGCTCCTCTGAGCCTTGCTGTTACATGGGGATTCAGATGTCTGAAAAAACGCGTTTATTTCGGGCTGAAAAACACGTTTTGAAAAGTGTGCTGTTACTGCCCCATAACTTACATGGGGTTGACCAAACTTGCAGAAACATGTTTATTTCTGCTGAAAAACACGTTTTGACTCTTTCTGCACACTGGGGTTAAGAGCTGAGTGTGTGGGCTCCTCTGAGCCTTGCTGCTGCATGGGGATTCAGTTGTCTGAAAAAACGCGTTTATTTCGGGCTGAAAAACACGTTTTGAAAAGTGTTCTGTTACTGCCCCATAACTTACATGGGGTTGACCAAACTTGCAGAAACATGTTTATTTCTGCTGAAAAACACGTTTTGACCCTTTCTGCACACTGGGGTTAAGAGCTGAGTGTGTGGGCTCCTCTGAGCCTTGCTGTTACATGGGGATTCAGTTGTCTGAAAAAACGCGTTTATTTCGGGCTGAAAAACACGTTTTGAAAAGTGTTCTGTTACTGCCCCATAATTTACATGGGGTTGACCAAACTTGCAGAAACATGTTTATTTCTGCTGAAAAACACGTTTTGACCCTTTCTGCACACTGGGGTTAAGATCTGAGTGTGTGGGCTCCTCTGAGCCTTGCTGTTACATGGGGATTCAGTTGTCTGAAAAAACGCGTTTATTTCGGGCTGAAAAACACGTTTTGAAAAGTGTTCTGTTACTGCCCCATAACTTACATGGGGTTGACCAAACTTGCAGAAACATGTTTATTTCTGCTGAAAAACACGTTGTGACCCTTTCTGCACACTGGGGTTAAGAGCTGAGTGTGTGGGCTCCTCTGAGCCTTGCTGTTACATGGGGATTCAGTTGTCTGAAAAAACGCGTTTATTTCGGGCTGAAAAACACGTTTTGAAAAGTGTTCTGTTACTGCCCCATAACTTACATGGGGTTGACCAAACTTGCAGAAACATGTTTATTTCTGCTGAAAAACACGTTTTGACCCTTTCTGCACACTGGGGTTAAGAGCTGAGTGTGTGGGCTCCTCTGAGCCTTGCTGTTACATGGGGATTCAGTTGTCTGAAAAAACGCGTTTATTTCGGGCTGAAAAACACGTTTTGAAAAGTGTTCTGTTACTGTCCCATAACTTACATGTGGTTGACCAAACTTGCAGAAACATGTTTATTTCTGCTGAAAAACACGTTGTGACCCTTTCTGCACACTGGGGTTAAGAGCTGAGTGTGTGGGCTCCTCTGAGCCTTGCTGTTACATGGGGATTCAGTTGTCTGAAAAAACGCGTTTATTTCGGGCTGAAAAACACGTTTTGAAAAGTGTTCTGTTACTGCCCCATAACTTACATGGGGTTGACCAAACTTGCAGAAACATGTTTATTTCTGCTGAAAAACACGTTTTGACCCTTTCTGCACACTGGGGTTAAGAGCTGAGTGTGTGGGCTCCTCTGAGCCTTGCTGTTACATGGGGATTCAGTTGTCTGAAAAAACGCGTTTATTTCGGGCTGAAAAACACGTTTTGAAAAGTGTTCTGTTACTGCCCCATAACTTACATGGTGTTGACCAAACTTGCAGAAAAATGTTTATTTCTGCTGAAAAACACGTTTTGACCCTTTCTGCACACTGGGGTTAAGAGCTGAGTGTGTGGGCTCCTCTGAGCCTTGCTGTTACATGGGGATTCAGTTGTCTGAAAAAACGCGTTTATTTCGGGCTGAAAAACACGTTTTGAAAAGTGTTCTGTTACTGTCCCATAACTTACATGGGGTTGACCAAACTTGCAGAAACATGTTTATTTCTGCTGAAAAACACGTTTTGACCCTTTCTGCACACTGGGGTTAAGAGCTGAGTGTGTGGGCTCCTCTGAGCCTTTCTGTTACATGGGGATTCAGTTGTCTGAAAAAACGCGTTTATTTCGGGCTGAAAAACACGTTTTGAAAAGTGTTCTGTTACTGCCCCATAACTTACATGGGGTTGACCAAACTTGCAGAAACATGTTTATTTCTGCTGAAAAACACGTTTTGACCCTTTCTGCACACTGGGGTTAAGAGCTGAGTGTGTGGGCTCCTCTGAGCCTTGCTGTTACATGGGGATTCAGATGTCTGAAAAAACGCGTTTATTTCGGGCTGAAAAACACGTTTTGAAAAGTGTGCTGTTACTGCCCCATAACTTACATGGGGTTGACCAAACTTGCAGAAACATGTTTATTTCTGCTGAAAAACACGTTTTGACTCTTTCTGCACACTGGGGTTAAGAGCTGAGTGTGTGGGCTCCTCTGAGCCTTGCTGCTGCATGGGGATTCAGTTGTCTGAAAAAACGCGTTTATTTCGGGCTGAAAAACACGTTTTGAAAAGTGTTCTGTTACTGCCCCATAACTTACATGGGGTTGACCAAACTTGCAGAAACATGTTTATTTCTGCTGAAAAACACGTTTTGACCCTTTCTGCACACTGGGGTTAAGAGCTGAGTGTGTGGGCTCCTCTGAGCCTTGCTGTTACATGGGGATTCAGTTGTCTGAAAAAACGCGTTTATTTCGGGCTGAAAAACACGTTTTGAAAAGTGTTCTGTTACTGCCCCATAACTTACATGGGGTTGACCAAACTTGCAGAAACATGTTTATTTCTGCTGAAAAACACGTTTTGACCCTTTCTGCACACTGGGGTTAAGAGCTGAGTGTGTGGGCTCCTCTGAGCCTTGCTGTTACATGGGGATTCAGTTGTCTGAAAAAACGCGTTTATTTCGGGCTGAAAAACACGTTTTGAAAAGTGTTCTGTTACTGTCCCATAACTTACATGTGGTTGACCAAACTTGCAGAAACATGTTTATTTCTGCTGAAAAACACGTTGTGACCCTTTCTGCACACTGGGGTTAAGAGCTGAGTGTGTGGGCTCCTCTGAGCCTTGCTGTTACATGGGGATTCAGTTGTCTGAAAAAACGCGTTTATTTCGGGCTGAAAAACACGTTTTGAAAAGTGTTCTGTTACTGCCCCATAACTTACATGGGGTTGACCAAACTTGCAGAAACATGTTTATTTCTGCTGAAAAACACGTTTTGACCCTTTCTGCACACTGGGGTTAAGAGCTGAGTGTGTGGGCTCCTCTGAGCCTTGCTGTTACATGGGGATTCAGTTGTCTGAAAAAACGCGTTTATTTCGGGCTGAAAAACACGTTTTGAAAAGTGTTCTGTTACTGTCCCATAACTTACATGGGGTTGACCAAACTTGCAGAAACATGTTTATTTCTGCTGAAAAACACGTTTTGACCCTTTCTGCACACTGGGGTTAAGAGCTGAGTGTGTGGGCTCCTCTGAGCCTTGCTGTTACATGGGGATTCAGTTGTCTGAAAAAACGCGTTTATTTCGGGCTGAAAAACACGTTTTGAAAAGTGTGCTGTTACTGCCCCATAACTTACATGGGGTTGACCAATCTTGCAGAAACATGTTTATTTCTGCTGAAAAACATGTTTTGACTCTTTCTGCACACTGGGGTTAAGAGCTGAGTGTGTGGGCTCCTCTGAGCCTTGCTGCTGCATGGGGATTCAGTTGTCTGAAAAAACGCGTTTATTTCGGGCTGAAAAACACGTTTTGAAAAGTGTTCTGTTACTGCCCCATAACTTACATGGGGTTGACCAAACTTGCAGAAACATGTTTATTTCTGCTGAAAAACACGTTTTGACCCTTTCTGCACACTGGGGTTAAGAGCTGAGTGTGTGGGCTCCTCTGAGCCTTGCTGTTACATGGGGATTCAGTTGTCTGAAAAAACGCGTTTATTTCGGGCTGAAAAACACGTTTTGAAAAGTGTTCTGTTACTGCCCCATAACTTACATGGGGTTGACCAAACTTGCAGAAACATGTTTATTTCTGCTGAAAAACACGTTTTGACCCTTTCTGCACACTGGGGTTAAGATCTGAGTGTGTGGGCTCCTCTGAGCCTTGCTGTTACATGGGGATTCAGTTGTCTGAAAAAACGCGTTTATTTCGGGCTGAAAAACACGTTTTGAAAAGTGTTCTGTTACTGCCCCATAACTTACATGGGGTTGACCAAACTTGCAGAAACATGTTTATTTCTGCTGAAAAACACGTTTTGACCCTTTCTGCACACTGGGGTTAAGAGCTGGGTGTGTGGGCTCCTCTGAGCCTTGCTGTTACATGGGGATTCAGTTGTCTGAAAAAACGCGTTTATTTCGGGCTGAAAAACACGTTTTGAAAAGTGTTCTGTTACTGTCCCATAACTTACATGGGGTTGACCAAACTTGCAGAAACATGTTTATTTCTGCTGAAAAACACGTTGTGACCCTTTCTGCACACTGGGGTTAAGAGCTGAGTGTGTGGGCTCCTCTGAGCCTTGCTGTTACATGGGGATTCAGTTGTCTGAAAAAACGCGTTTATTTCGGGCTGAAAAACACGTTTTGAAAAGTGTTCTGTTACTGCCCCATAACTTACATGGGGTTGACCAAACTTGCAGAAACATGTTTATTTCTGCTGAAAAACACGTTTTGACCCTTTCTGCACACTGGGGTTAAGAGCTGAGTGTGTGGGCTCCTCTGAGCCTTGCTGTTACATGGGGATTCAGTTGTCTGAAAAAACGCGTTTATTTCGGGCTGAAAAACACGTTTTGAAAAGTGTTCTGTTACTGTCCCATAACTTACATGGGGTTGACCAAACTTGCAGAAACATGTTTATTTCTGCTGAAAAACACGTTGTGACCCTTTCTGCACACTGGGGTTAAGAGCTGAGTGTGTGGGCTCCTCTGAGCCTTGCTGTTACATGGGGATTCAGTTGTCTGAAAAAACGCGTTTATTTCGGGCTGAAAAACACGTTTTGAAAAGTGTTCTGTTACTGCCCCATAACTTACATGGGGTTGACCAAACTTGCAGAAACATGTTTATTTCTGCTGAAAAACACGTTTTGACCCTTTCTGCACACTGGGGTTAAGAGCTGAGTGTGTGGGCTCCTCTGAGCCTTGCTGTTACATGGGGATTCAGTTGTCTGAAAAAACGCGTTTATTTCGGGCTGAAAAACACGTTTTGAAAAGTGTTCTGTTACTGCCCCATAACTTACATGGGGTTGACCAAACTTGCAGAAACATGTTTATTTCTGCTGAAAAACACGTTTTGACCCTTTCTGCACACTGGGGTTAAGAGCTGAGTGTGTGGGCTCCTCTGAGCCTTGCTGTTACATGGGGATTCAGTTGTCTGAAAAAACGCGTTTATTTCGGGCTGAAAAACACGTTTTGAAAAGTGTTCTGTTACTGTCCCATAACTTACATGGGGTTGACCAAACTTGCAGAAACATGTTTATTTCTGCTGAAAAACACGTTGTGACCCTTTCTGCACACTGGGGTTAAGAGCTGAGTGTGTGGGCTCCTCTGAGCCTTGCTGTTACATGGGGATTCAGTTGTCTGAAAAAACGCGTTTATTTCGGGCTGAAAAACACGTTTTGAAAAGTGTTCTGTTACTGCCCCATAACTTACATGGGGTTGACCAAACTTGCAGAAACATGTTTATTTCTGCTGAAAAACACGTTTTGACCCTTTCTGCACACTGGGGTTAAGAGCTGAGTGTGTGGGCTCCTCTGAGCCTTGCTGTTACATGGGGATTCAGTTGTCTGAAAAAACGCGTTTATTTCGGGCTGAAAAACACGTTTTGAAAAGTGTTCTGTTACTGTCCCATAACTTACATGGGGTTGACCAAACTTGCAGAAACATGTTTATTTCTGCTGAAAAACACGTTTTGACCCTTTCTGCACACTGGGGTTAAGAGCTGAGTGTGTGGGCTCCTCTGAGCCTTTCTGTTACATGGGGATTCAGTTGTCTGAAAAAACGCGTTTATTTCGGGCTGAAAAACACGTTTTCAAAAGTGTTCTGTTACTGCCCCATAACTTACATGGGGTTGACCAAACTTGCAGAAAAATGTTTATTTCTGCTGAAAAACACGTTTTGACCCTTTCTGCACACTGGGGTTAAGAGCTGAGTGTGTGGGCTCCTCTGAGCCTTGCTGTTACATGGGGATTCAGATGTCTGAAAAAACGCGTTTATTTCGGGCTGAAAAACACGTTTTGAAAAGTGTGCTGTTACTGCCCCATAACTTACATGGGGTTGACCAATCTTGCAGAAACATGTTTATTTCTGCTGAAAAACATGTTTTGACTCTTTCTGCACACTGGGGTTAAGAGCTGAGTGTGTGGGCTCCTCTGAGCCTTGCTGCTGCATGGGGATTCAGTTGTCTGAAAAAACGCGTTTATTTCGGGCTGAAAAACACGTTTTGAAAAGTGTTCTGTTACTGTCCCATAACTTACATGGGGTTGACCAAACTTGCAGAAACATGTTTATTTCTGCTGAAAAACACGTTTTGACCCTTTCTGCACACTGGGGTTAAGATCTGAGTGTGTGGGCTCCTCTGAGCCTTGCTGTTACATGGGGATTCAGTTGTCTGAAAAAACGCGTTTATTTCGGGCTGAAAAACACGTTTTGAAAAGTGTTCTGTTACTGCCCCATAACTTACATGGTGTTGACCAAACTTGCAGAAAAATGTTTATTTCTGCTGAAAAACACGTTTTGACCCTTTCTGCACACTGGGGTTAAGAGCTGAGTGTGTGGGCTCCTCTGAGCCTTGCTGTTACATGGGGATTCAGTTGTCTGAAAAAACGCGTTTATTTCGGGCTGAAAAACACGTTTTGAAAAGTGTTCTGTTACTGTCCCATAACTTACATGGGGTTGACCAAACTTGCAGAAACATGTTTATTTCTGCTGAAAAACACGTTTTGACCCTTTCTGCACACTGGGGTTAAGAGCTGAGTGTGTGGGCTCCTCTGAGCCTTTCTGTTACATGGGGATTCAGTTGTCTGAAAAAACGCGTTTATTTCGGGCTGAAAAACACGTTTTGAAAAGTGTTCTGTTACTGCCCCATAACTTACATGGGGTTGACCAAACTTGCAGAAAAATGTTTATTTCTGCTGAAAAACACGTTTTGACCCTTTCTGCACACTGGGGTTAAGAGCTGAGTGTGTGGGCTCCTCTGAGCCTTGCTGTTACATGGGGATTCAGATGTCTGAAAAAACGCGTTTATTTCGGGCTGAAAAACACGTTTTGAAAAGTGTTCTGTTACTGCCCCATAACTTACATGGGGTTGACCAAACTTGCAGAAACATGTTTATTTCTGCTGAAAAACACGTTTTGACCCTTTCTGCACACTGGGGTTAAGAGCTGAGTGTGTGGGCTCCTCTGAGCCTTGCTGTTACATGGGGATTCAGTTGTCTGAAAAAACGCGTTTATTTCGGGCTGAAAAACACGTTTTGAAAAGTGTTCTGTTACTGCCCCATAATTTACATGGGGTTGACCAAACTTGCAGAAACATGTTTATTTCTGCTGAAAAACACGTTTTGACCCTTTCTGCACACTGGGGTTAAGATCTGAGTGTGTGGGCTCCTCTGAGCCTTGCTGTTACATGGGGATTCAGTTGTCTGAAAAAACGCGTTTATTTCGGGCTGAAAAACACGTTTTGAAAAGTGTTCTGTTACTGCCCCATAACTTACATGGGGTTGACCAAACTTGCAGAAACATGTTTATTTCTGCTGAAAAACACGTTTTGACCCTTTCTGCACACTGGGGTTAAGAGCTGAGTGTGTGGGCTCCTCTGAGCCTTGCTGTTACATGGGGATTCAGTTGTCTGAAAAAACGCGTTTATTTCGGGCTGAAAAACACGTTTTGAAAAGTGTTCTGTTACTGTCCCATAACTTACATGGGGTTGACCAAACTTGCAGAAACATGTTTATTTCTGCTGAAAAACACGTTGTGACCCTTTCTGCACACTGGGGTTAAGAGCTGAGTGTGTGGGCTCCTCTGAGCCTTGCTGTTACATGGGGATTCAGTTGTCTGAAAAAACGCGTTTATTTCGGGCTGAAAAACACGTTTTGAAAAGTGTTCTGTTACTGCCCCATAACTTACATGGGGTTGACCAAACTTGCAGAAACATGTTTATTTCTGCTGAAAAACACGTTTTGACCCTTTCTGCACACTGGGGTTAAGAGCTGAGTGTGTGGGCTCCTCTGAGCCTTGCTGTTACATGGGGATTCAGTTGTCTGAAAAAACGCGTTTATTTCGGGCTGAAAAACACGTTTTGAAAAGTGTTCTGTTACTGTCCCATAACTTACATGGGGTTGACCAAACTTGCAGAAACATGTTTATTTCTGCTGAAAAACACGTTGTGACCCTTTCTGCACACTGGGGTTAAGAGCTGAGTGTGTGGGCTCCTCTGAGCCTTGCTGTTACATGGGGATTCAGTTGTCTGAAAAAACGCGTTTATTTCGGGCTGAAAAACACGTTTTGAAAAGTGTTCTGTTACTGTCCCATAACTTACATGGGGTTGACCAAACTTGCAGAAACATGTTTATTTCTGCTGAAAAACACGTTTTGACCCTTTCTGCACACTGGGGTTAAGAGCTGAGTGTGTGGGCTCCTCTGAGCCTTGCTGTTACATGGGGATTCAGTTGTCTGAAAAAACGCGTTTATTTCGGGCTGAAAAACACGTTTTGAAAAGTGTCCTGTTACTGCCCCATAACTTACATGGGGTTGACCAATCTTGCAGAAACATGTTTATTTCTGCTGAAAAACATGTTTTGACTCTTTCTGCACACTGGGGTTAAGAGCTGAGTGTGTGGGCTCCTCTGAGCCTTGCTGCTGCATGGGGATTCAGTTGTCTGAAAAAACGCGTTTATTTCGGGCTGAAAAACACGTTTTGAAAAGTGTTCTGTTACTGCCCCAAAACTTACATGGGGTTGACCAAACTTGCAGAAACATGTTTATTTCTGCTGAAAAACACGTTTTGACCCTTTCTGCACACTGGGGTTAAGAGCTGAGTGTGTGGGCTCCTCTGAGCCTTGCTGTTACATGGGGATTCAGTTGTCTGAAAAAACGCGTTTATTTCGGGCTGAAAAACACGTTTTGAAAAGTGTTCTGTTACTGCCCCATAACTTACATGGGGTTGACCAAACTTGCAGAAACATGTTTATTTCTGCTGAAAAACACGTTTTGACCCTTTCTGCACACTGGGGTTAAGATCTGAGTGTGTGGGCTCCTCTGAGCCTTGCTGTTACATGGGGATTCAGTTGTCTGAAAAAACGCGTTTATTTCGGGCTGAAAAACACGTTTTGAAAAGTGTTCTGTTACTGCCCCATAACTTACATGGGGTTGACCAAACTTGCAGAAACATGTTTATTTCTGCTGAAAAACACGTTTTGACCCTTTCTGCACACTGGGGTTAAGAGCTGAGTGTGTGGGCTCCTCTGAGCCTTGCTGTTACATGGGGATTCAGTTGTCTGAAAAAACGCGTTTATTTCGGGCTGAAAAACACGTTTTGAAAAGTGTTCTGTTACTGTCCCATAACTTACATGGGGTTGACCAAACTTGCAGAAACATGTTTATTTCTGCTGAAAAACACGTTGTGACCCTTTCTGCACACTGGGGTTAAGAGCTGAGTGTGTGGGCTCCTCTGAGCCTTGCAGTTACATGGGGATTCAGTTGTCTGAAAAAACGCGTTTATTTCGGGCTGAAAAACACGTTTTGAAAAGTGTTCTGTTACTGCCCCATAACTTACATGGGGTTGACCAAACTTGCAGAAACATGTTTATTTCTGCTGAAAAACACGTTTTGACCCTTTCTGCACACTGGGGTTAAGAGCTGAGTGTGTGGGCTCCTCTGAGCCTTGCTGTTACATGGGGATTCAGTTGTCTGAAAAAACGCGTTTATTTCGGGCTGAAAAACACGTTTTGAAAAGTGTTCTGTTACTGTCCCATAACTTACATGGGGTTGACCAAACTTGCAGAAACATGTTTATTTCTGCTGAAAAACACGTTGTGACCCTTTCTGCACACTGGGGTTAAGAGCTGAGTGTGTGGGCTCCTCTGAGCCTTGCTGTTACATGGGGATTCAGTTGTCTGAAAAAACGCGTTTATTTCGGGCTGAAAAACACGTTTTGAAAAGTGTTCTGTTACTGTCCCATAACTTACATGGGGTTGACCAAACTTGCAGAAACATGTTTATTTCTACTGAAAAACACGTTTTGACCCTTTCTGCACACTGGGGTTAAGAGCTGAGTGTGTGGGCTCCTCTGAGCCTTTCTGTTACATGGGGATTCAGTTGTCTGAAAAAACGCGTTTATTTCGGGCTGAAAAACACGTTTTGAAAAGTGTTCTGTTACTGCCCCATAACTTACATGGGGTTGACCAAACTTGCAGAAAAATGTTTATTTCTGCTGAAAAACACGTTTTGACCCTTTCTGCACACTGGGGTTAAGAGCTGAGTGTGTGGGCTCCTCTGAGCCTTGCTGTTACATGGGGATTCAGATGTCTGAAAAAACGCGTTTATTTCGGGCTGAAAAACACGTTTTGAAAAGTGTGCTGTTACTGCCCCATAACTTACATGGGGTTGACCAATCTTGCAGAAACATGTTTATTTCTGCTGAAAAACATGTTTTGACTCTTTCTGCACACTGGGGTTAAGAGCTGAGTGTGTGGGCTCCTCTGAGCCTTGCTGCTGCATGGGGATTCAGTTGTCTGAAAAAACGCGTTTATTTCGGGCTGAAAAACACGTTTTGAAAAGTGTTCTGTTACTGCCCCATAACTTACATGGGGTTGACCAAACTTGCAGAAACATGTTTATTTCTGCTGAAAAACACGTTTTGACCCTTTCTGCACACTGGGGTTAAGATCTGAGTGTGTGGGCTCCTCTGAGTCTTGCTGTTACATGGGGATTCAGTTGTCTGAAAAAACGCGTTTATTTCGGGCTGAAAAACACGTTTTGAAAAGTGTTCTGTTACTGCCCCATAACTTACATGGGGTTGACCAAACTTGCAGAAACATGTTTATTTCTGCTGAAAAACACGTTTTGACCCTTTCTGCACACTGGGGTTAAGAGCTGAGTGTGTGGGCTCCTCTGAGCCTTGCTGTTACATGGGGATTCAGTTGTCTGAAAAAACGCGTTTATTTCGGGCTGAAAAACACGTTTTGAAAAGTGTTCTGTTACTGTCCCATAACTTACATGGGGTTGACCAAACTTGCAGAAACATGTTTATTTCTGCTGAAAAACACGTTGTGACCCTTTCTGCACACTGGGGTTAAGAGCTGAGTGTGTGGGCTCCTCTGAGCCTTGCTGTTACATGGGGATTCAGTTGTCTGAAAAAACGCGTTTATTTCGGGCTGAAAAACACGTTTTGAAAAGTGTTCTGTTACTGCCCCATAACTTACATGGGGTTGACCAAACTTGCAGAAACATGTTTATTTCTGCTGAAAAACACGTTTTGACCCTTTCTGCACACTGGGGTTAAGATCTGAGTGTGTGGGCTCCTGTGAGCCTTGCTGTTACATGGGGATTCAGTTGTCTGAAAAAACGCGTTTATTTCGGGCTGAAAAACACGTTTTGAAAAGTGTTCTGTTACTGTCCCATAACTTACATGGGGTTGACCAAACTTGCAGAAACATGTTTATTTCTGCTGAAAAACACGTTTTGACCCTTTCTGCACACTGGGGTTAAGATCTGAGTGTGTGGGCTCCTCTGAGCCTTGCTGTTACATGGGGATTCAGTTGTCTGAAAAAACGCGTTTATTTCGGGCTGAAAAACACGTTTTGAAAAGTGTTCTGTTACTGCCCCATAACTTACATGGTGTTGACCAAACTTGCAGAAAAATGTTTATTTCTGCTGAAAAACACGTTTTGACCCTTTCTGCACACTGGGGTTAAGAGCTGAGTGTGTGGGCTCCTCTGAGCCTTGCTGTTACATGGGGATTCAGTTGTCTGAAAAAACGCGTTTATTTCGGGCTGAAAAACACGTTTTGAAAAGTGTTCTGTTACTGTCCCATAACTTACATGGGGTTGACCAAACTTGCAGAAACATGTTTATTTCTGCTGAAAAACACGTTTTGACCCTTTCTGCACACTGGGGTTAAGAGCTGAGTGTGTGGGCTCCTCTGAGCCTTGCTGTTACATGGGGATTCAGTTGTCTGAAAAAACGCGTTTATTTCGGGCTGAAAAACACGTTTTGAAAAGTGTTCTGTTACTGTCCCATAACTTACATGGGGTTGACCAAACTTGCAGAAACATGTTTATTTCTGCTGAAAAACACGTTTTGACCCTTTCTGCACACTGGGGTTAAGAGCTGAGTGTGTGGGCTCCTCTGAGCCTTGCTGCTGCATGGGGATTCAGTTGTCTGAAAAAACGCGTTTATTTCGGGCTGAAAAACACGTTTTGAAAAGTGTTCTGTTACTGCCCCATAACTTACATGGGGTTGACCAAACTTGCAGAAACATGTTTATTTCTGCTGAAAAACACGTTTTGACCCTTTCTGCACACTGGGGTTAAGAGCTGAGTGTGTGGGCTCCTCTGAGCCTTGCTGTTACATGGGGATTCAGTTGTCTGAAAAAACGCGTTTATTTCGGGCTGAAAAACACGTTTTGAAAAGTGTTCTGTTACTGCCCCATAATTTACATGGGGTTGACCAAACTTGCAGAAACATGTTTATTTCTGCTGAAAAACACGTTTTGACCCTTTCTGCACACTGGGGTTAAGATCTGAGTGTGTGGGCTCCTCTGAGCCTTGCTGTTACATGGGGATTCAGTTGTCTGAAAAAACGCGTTTATTTCGGGCTGAAAAACACGTTTTGAAAAGTGTTCTGTTACTGCCCCATAACTTACATGGGGTTGACCAAACTTGCAGAAACATGTTTATTTCTGCTGAAAAACACGGTTTGACCCTTTCTGCACACTGGGGTTAAGAGCTGAGTGTGTGGGCTCCTCTGAGCCTTGCTGTTACATGGGGATTCAGTTGTCTGAAAAAACGCGTTTATTTCGGGCTGAAAAACACGTTTTGAAAAGTGTTCTGTTACTGTCCCATAACTTACATGGGGTTGACCAAACTTGCAGAAACATGTTTATTTCTGCTGAAAAACACGTTGTGACCCTTTCTGCACACTGGGGTTAAGAGCTGAGTGTGTGGGCTCCTCTGAGCCTTGCTGTTACATGGGGATTCAGTTGTCTGAAAAAACGCGTTTATTTCGGGCTGAAAAACACGTTTTGAAAAGTGTTCTGTTACTGCCCCATAACTTACATGGGGTTGACCAAACTTGCAGAAACATGTTTATTTCTGCTGAAAAACACGTTTTGACCCTTTCTGCACACTGGGGTTAAGAGCTGAGTGTGTGGGCTCCTCTGAGCCTTGCTGTTACATGGGGATTCAGTTGTCTGAAAAAACGCGTTTATTTCGGGCTGAAAAACACGTTTTGAAAAGTGTTCTGTTACTGTCCCATAACTTACATGGGGTTGACCAAACTTGCAGAAACATGTTTATTTCTGCTGAAAAACACGTTGTGACCCTTTCTGCACACTGGGGTTAAGAGCTGAGTGTGTGGGCTCCTCTGAGCCTTGCTGTTACATGGGGATTCAGTTGTCTGAAAAAACGCGTTTATTTCGGGCTGAAAAACACGTTTTGAAAAGTGTTCTGTTACTGCCCCATAACTTACATGGGGTTGACCAAACTTGCAGAAACATGTTTATTTCTGCTGAAAAACACGTTTTGACCCTTTCTGCACACTGGGGTTAAGAGCTGAGTGTGTGGGCTCCTCTGAGCCTTGCTGTTACATGGGGATTCAGTTGTCTGAAAAAACGCGTTTATTTCGGGCTGAAAAACACGTTTTGAAAAGTGTTCTGTTACTGTCCCATAACTTACATGGGGTTGACCAAACTTGCAGAAACATGTTTATTTCTGCTGAAAAACACGTTTTGACCCTTTCTGCACACTGGGGTTAAGAGCTGAGTGTGTGGGCTCCTCTGAGCCTTGCTGTTACATGGGGATTCAGTTGTCTGAAAAAACGCGTTTATTTCGGGCTGAAAAACACGTTTTGAAAAGTGTTCTGTTACTGCCCCATAACTTACATGGGGTTGACCAAACTTGCAGAAACATGTTTATTTCTGCTGAAAAACACGTTTTGACCCTTTCTGCACACTGGGGTTAAGATCTGAGTGTGTGGGCTCCTCTGAGCCTTGCTGTTACATGGGGATTCAGTTGTCTGAAAAAACGCGTTTATTTCGGGCTGAAAAACACGTTTTGAAAAGTGTTCTGTTACTGCCCCATAACTTACATGGGGTTGACCAAACTTGCAGAAACATGTTTATTTCTGCTGAAAAACACGTTTTGACCCTTTCTGCACACTGGGGTTAAGAGCTGAGTGTGTGGGCTCCTCTGAGCCTTGCTGTTACATGGGGATTCAGTTGTCTGAAAAAACGCGTTTATTTCGGGCTGAAAAACACGTTTTGAAAAGTGTTCTGTTACTGTCCCATAACTTACATGGGGTTGACCAAACTTGCAGAAACATGTTTATTTCTGCTGAAAAACACGTTTTGACCCTTTCTGCACACTGGGGTTAAGAGCTGAGTGTGTGGGCTCCTCTGAGCCTTGCTGCTGCATGGGGATTCAGTTGTCTGAAAAAACGCGTTTATTTCGGGCTGAAAAACACGTTTTGAAAAGTGTTCTGTTACTGCCCCATAACTTACATGGGGTTGACCAAACTTGCAGAAACATGTTTATTTCTGCTGAAAAACACGTTTTGACCCTTTCTGCACACTGGGGTTAAGAGCTGAGTGTGTGGGCTCCTCTGAGCCTTGCTGTTACATGGGGATTCAGTTGTCTGAAAAAACGCGTTTATTTCGGGCTGAAAAACACGTTTTGAAAAGTGTTCTGTTACTGCCCCATAATTTACATGGGGTTGACCAAACTTGCAGAAACATGTTTATTTCTGCTGAAAAACACGTTTTGACCCTTTCTGCACACTGGGGTTAAGATCTGAGTGTGTGGGCTCCTCTGAGCCTTGCTGTTACATGGGGATTCAGTTGTCTGAAAAAACGCGTTTATTTCGGGCTGAAAAACACGTTTTGAAAAGTGTTCTGTTACTGCCCCATAACTTACATGGGGTTGACCAAACTTGCAGAAACATGTTTATTTCTGCTGAAAAACACGGTTTGACCCTTTCTGCACACTGGGGTTAAGAGCTGAGTGTGTGGGCTCCTCTGAGCCTTGCTGTTACATGGGGATTCAGTTGTCTGAAAAAACGCGTTTATTTCGGGCTGAAAAACACGTTTTGAAAAGTGTTCTGTTACTGCCCCATAACTTACATGGGGTTGACCAAACTTGCAGAAACATGTTTATTTCTGCTGAAAAACACGTTTTGACCCTTTCTGCACACTGGGGTTAAGAGCTGAGTGTGTGGGCTCCTCTGAGCCTTGCTGTTACATGGGGATTCAGTTGTCTGAAAAAACGCGTTTATTTCGGGCTGAAAAACACGTTTTGAAAAGTGTTCTGTTACTGCCCCATAATTTACATGGGGTTGACCAAACTTGCAGAAACATGTTTATTTCTGCTGAAAAACACGTTTTGACCCTTTCTGCACACTGGGGTTAAGATCTGAGTGTGTGGGCTCCTCTGAGCCTTGCTGTTACATGGGGATTCAGTTGTCTGAAAAAACGCGTTTATTTCGGGCTGAAAAACACGTTTTGAAAAGTGTTCTGTTACTGCCCCATAACTTACATGGGGTTGACCAAACTTGCAGAAACATGTTTATTTCTGCTGAAAAACACGGTTTGACCCTTTCTGCACACTGGGGTTAAGAGCTGAGTGTGTGGGCTCCTCTGAGCCTTGCTGTTACATGGGGATTCAGTTGTCTGAAAAAACGCGTTTATTTCGGGCTGAAAAACACGTTTTGAAAAGTGTTCTGTTACTGTCCCATAACTTACATGGGGTTGACCAAACTTGCAGAAACATGTTTATTTCTGCTGAAAAACACGTTGTGACCCTTTCTGCACACTGGGGTTAAGAGCTGAGTGTGTGGGCTCCTCTGAGCCTTGCTGTTACATGGGGATTCAGTTGTCTGAAAAAACGCGTTTATTTCGGGCTGAAAAACACGTTTTGAAAAGTGTTCTGTTACTGCCCCATAACTTACATGGGGTTGACCAAACTTGCAGAAACATGTTTATTTCTGCTGAAAAACACGTTTTGACCCTTTCTGCACACTGGGGTTAAGAGCTGAGTGTGTGGGCTCCTCTGAGCCTTGCTGTTACATGGGGATTCAGTTGTCTGAAAAAACGCGTTTATTTCGGGCTGAAAAACACGTTTTGAAAAGTGTTCTGTTACTGTCCCATAACTTACATGGGGTTGACCAAACTTGCAGAAACATGTTTATTTCTGCTGAAAAACACGTTGTGACCCTTTCTGCACACTGGGGTTAAGAGCTGAGTGTGTGGGCTCCTCTGAGCCTTGCTGTTACATGGGGATTCAGTTGTCTGAAAAAACGCGTTTATTTCGGGCTGAAAAACACGTTTTGAAAAGTGTTCTGTTACTGCCCCATAACTTACATGGGGTTGACCAAACTTGCAGAAACATGTTTATTTCTGCTGAAAAACACGTTTTGACCCTTTCTGCACACTGGGGTTAAGAGCTGAGTGTGTGGGCTCCTCTGAGCCTTGCTGTTACATGGGGATTCAGTTGTCTGAAAAAACGCGTTTATTTCGGGCTGAAAAACACGTTTTGAAAAGTGTTCTGTTACTGTCCCATAACTTACATGGGGTTGACCAAACTTGCAGAAACATGTTTATTTCTGCTGAAAAACACGTTTTGACCCTTTCTGCACACTGGGGTTAAGAGCTGAGTGTGTGGGCTCCTCTGAGCCTTGCTGTTACATGGGGATTCAGTTGTCTGAAAAAACGCGTTTATTTCGGGCTGAAAAACACGTTTTGAAAAGTGTTCTGTTACTGCCCCATAACTTACATGGGGTTGACCAAACTTGCAGAAACATGTTTATTTCTGCTGAAAAACACGTTTTGACCCTTTCTGCACACTGGGGTTAAGATCTGAGTGTGTGGGCTCCTCTGAGCCTTGCTGTTACATGGGGATTCAGTTGTCTGAAAAAACGCGTTTATTTCGGGCTGAAAAACACGTTTTGAAAAGTGTTCTGTTACTGCCCCATAACTTACATGGGGTTGACCAAACTTGCAGAAACATGTTTATTTCTGCTGAAAAACACGTTTTGACCCTTTCTGCACACTGGGGTTAAGAGCTGAGTGTGTGGGCTCCTCTGAGCCTTGCTGTTACATGGGGATTCAGTTGTCTGAAAAAACGCGTTTATTTCGGGCTGAAAAACACGTTTTGAAAAGTGTTCTGTTACTGTCCCATAACTTACATGGGGTTGACCAAACTTGCAGAAACATGTTTATTTCTGCTGAAAAACACGTTTTGACCCTTTCTGCACACTGGGGTTAAGAGCTGAGTGTGTGGGCTCCTCTGAGCCTTGCTGCTGCATGGGGATTCAGTTGTCTGAAAAAACGCGTTTATTTCGGGCTGAAAAACACGTTTTGAAAAGTGTTCTGTTACTGCCCCATAACTTACATGGGGTTGACCAAACTTGCAGAAACATGTTTATTTCTGCTGAAAAACACGTTTTGACCCTTTCTGCACACTGGGGTTAAGAGCTGAGTGTGTGGGCTCCTCTGAGCCTTGCTGTTACATGGGGATTCAGTTGTCTGAAAAAACGCGTTTATTTCGGGCTGAAAAACACGTTTTGAAAAGTGTTCTGTTACTGCCCCATAATTTACATGGGGTTGACCAAACTTGCAGAAACATGTTTATTTCTGCTGAAAAACACGTTTTGACCCTTTCTGCACACTGGGGTTAAGATCTGAGTGTGTGGGCTCCTCTGAGCCTTGCTGTTACATGGGGATTCAGTTGTCTGAAAAAACGCGTTTATTTCGGGCTGAAAAACACGTTTTGAAAAGTGTTCTGTTACTGCCCCATAACTTACATGGGGTTGACCAAACTTGCAGAAACATGTTTATTTCTGCTGAAAAACACGGTTTGACCCTTTCTGCACACTGGGGTTAAGAGCTGAGTGTGTGGGCTCCTCTGAGCCTTGCTGTTACATGGGGATTCAGTTGTCTGAAAAAACGCGTTTATTTCGGGCTGAAAAACACGTTTTGAAAAGTGTTCTGTTACTGTCCCATAACTTACATGGGGTTGACCAAACTTGCAGAAACATGTTTATTTCTGCTGAAAAACACGTTGTGACCCTTTCTGCACACTGGGGTTAAGAGCTGAGTGTGTGGGCTCCTCTGAGCCTTGCTGTTACATGGGGATTCAGTTGTCTGAAAAAACGCGTTTATTTCGGGCTGAAAAACACGTTTTGAAAAGTGTTCTGTTACTGCCCCATAACTTACATGGGGTTGACCAAACTTGCAGAAACATGTTTATTTCTGCTGAAAAACACGTTTTGACCCTTTCTGCACACTGGGGTTAAGAGCTGAGTGTGTGGGCTCCTCTGAGCCTTGCTGTTACATGGGGATTCAGTTGTCTGAAAAAACGCGTTTATTTCGGGCTGAAAAACACGTTTTGAAAAGTGTTCTGTTACTGTCCCATAACTTACATGGGGTTGACCAAACTTGCAGAAACATGTTTATTTCTGCTGAAAAACACGTTGTGACCCTTTCTGCACACTGGGGTTAAGAGCTGAGTGTGTGGGCTCCTCTGAGCCTTGCTGTTACATGGGGATTCAGTTGTCTGAAAAAACGCGTTTATTTCGGGCTGAAAAACACGTTTTGAAAAGTGTTCTGTTACTGCCCCATAACTTACATGGGGTTGACCAAACTTGCAGAAACATGTTTATTTCTGCTGAAAAACACGTTTTGACCCTTTCTGCACACTGGGGTTAAGAGCTGAGTGTGTGGGCTCCTCTGAGCCTTGCTGTTACATGGGGATTCAGTTGTCTGAAAAAACGCGTTTATTTCGGGCTGAAAAACACGTTTTGAAAAGTGTTCTGTTACTGTCCCATAACTTACATGGGGTTGACCAAACTTGCAGAAACATGTTTATTTCTGCTGAAAAACACGTTTTGACCCTTTCTGCACACTGGGGTTAAGAGCTGAGTGTGTGGGCTCCTCTGAGCCTTGCTGTTACATGGGGATTCAGTTGTCTGAAAAAACGCGTTTATTTCGGGCTGAAAAACACGTTTTGAAAAGTGTTCTGTTACTGCCCCATAACTTACATGGGGTTGACCAAACTTGCAGAAACATGTTTATTTCTGCTGAAAAACACGTTTTGACCCTTTCTGCACACTGGGGTTAAGATCTGAGTGTGTGGGCTCCTCTGAGCCTTGCTGTTACATGGGGATTCAGTTGTCTGAAAAAACGCGTTTATTTCGGGCTGAAAAACACGTTTTGAAAAGTGTTCTGTTACTGCCCCATAACTTACATGGGGTTGACCAAACTTGCAGAAACATGTTTATTTCTGCTGAAAAACACGTTTTGACCCTTTCTGCACACTGGGGTTAAGAGCTGAGTGTGTGGGCTCCTCTGAGCCTTGCTGTTACATGGGGATTCAGTTGTCTGAAAAAACGCGTTTATTTCGGGCTGAAAAACACGTTTTGAAAAGTGTTCTGTTACTGTCCCATAACTTACATGGGGTTGACCAAACTTGCAGAAACATGTTTATTTCTGCTGAAAAACACGTTGTGACCCTTTCTGCACACTGGGGTTAAGAGCTGAGTGTGTGGGCTCCTCTGAGCCTTGCAGTTACATGGGGATTCAGTTGTCTGAAAAAACGCGTTTATTTCGGGCTGAAAAACACGTTTTGAAAAGTGTTCTGTTACTGCCCCATAACTTACATGGGGTTGACCAAACTTGCAGAAACATGTTTATTTCTGCTGAAAAACACGTTTTGACCCTTTCTGCACACTGGGGTTAAGAGCTGAGTGTGTGGGCTCCTCTGAGCCTTGCTGTTACATGGGGATTCAGTTGTCTGAAAAAACGCGTTTATTTCGGGCTGAAAAACACGTTTTGAAAAGTGTTCTGTTACTGTCCCATAACTTACATGGGGTTGACCAAACTTGCAGAAACATGTTTATTTCTGCTGAAAAACACGTTGTGACCCTTTCTGCACACTGGGGTTAAGAGCTGAGTGTGTGGGCTCCTCTGAGCCTTGCTGTTACATGGGGATTCAGTTGTCTGAAAAAACGCGTTTATTTCGGGCTGAAAAACACGTTTTGAAAAGTGTTCTGTTACTGCCCCATAACTTACATGGGGTTGACCAAACTTGCAGAAACATGTTTATTTCTGCTGAAAAACACGTTTTGACCCTTTCTGCACACTGGGGTTAAGAGCTGAGTGTGTGGGCTCCTCTGAGCCTTGCTGTTACATGGGGATTCAGTTGTCTGAAAAAACGCGTTTATTTCGGGCTGAAAAACACGTTTTGAAAAGTGTTCTGTTACTGTCCCATAACTTACATGGGGTTGACCAAACTTGCAGAAACATGTTTATTTCTACTGAAAAACACGTTTTGACCCTTTCTGCACACTGGGGTTAAGAGCTGAGTGTGTGGGCTCCTCTGAGCCTTTCTGTTACATGGGGATTCAGTTGTCTGAAAAAACGCGTTTATTTCGGGCTGAAAAACACGTTTTGAAAAGTGTTCTGTTACTGCCCCATAACTTACATGGGGTTGACCAAACTTGCAGAAACATGTTTATTTCTGCTGAAAAACACGTTTTGACCCTTTCTGCACACTGGGGTTAAGAGCTGAGTGTGTGGGCTCCTCTGAGCCTTGCTGTTACATGGGGATTCAGTTGTCTGAAAAAACGCGTTTATTTCGGGCTGAAAAACACGTTTTGAAAAGTGTTCTGTTACTGTCCCATAACTTACATGGGGTTGACCAAACTTGCAGAAACATGTTTATTTCTGCTGAAAAACACGTTGTGACCCTTTCTGCACACTGGGGTTAAGAGCTGAGTGTGTGGGCTCCTCTGAGCCTTGCTGTTACATGGGGATTCAGTTGTCTGAAAAAACGCGTTTATTTCGGGCTGAAAAACACGTTTTGAAAAGTGTTCTGTTACTGCCCCATAACTTACATGGGGTTGACCAAACTTGCAGAAACATGTTTATTTCTGCTGAAAAACACGTTTTGACCCTTTCTGCACACTGGGGTTAAGATCTGAGTGTGTGGGCTCCTCTGAGCCTTGCTGTTACATGGGGATTCAGTTGTCTGAAAAAACGCGTTTATTTCGGGCTGAAAAACACGTTTTGAAAAGTGTTCTGTTACTGTCCCATAACTTACATGGGGTTGACCAAACTTGCAGAAACATGTTTATTTCTGCTGAAAAACACGTTTTGACCCTTTCTGCACACTGGGGTTAAGATCTGAGTGTGTGGGCTCCTCTGAGCCTTGCTGTTACATGGGGATTCAGTTGTCTGAAAAAACGCGTTTATTTCGGGCTGAAAAACACGTTTTGAAAAGTGTTCTGTTACTGCCCCATAACTTACATGGTGTTGACCAAACTTGCAGAAAAATGTTTATTTCTGCTGAAAAACACGTTTTGACCCTTTCTGCACACTGGGGTTAAGAGCTGAGTGTGTGGGCTCCTCTGAGCCTTGCTGTTACATGGGGATTCAGTTGTCTGAAAAAACGCGTTTATTTCGGGCTGAAAAACACGTTTTGAAAAGTGTTCTGTTACTGTCCCATAACTTACATGGGGTTGACCAAACTTGCAGAAACATGTTTATTTCTGCTGAAAAACACGTTTTGACCCTTTCTGCACACTGGGGTTAAGAGCTGAGTGTGTGGGCTCCTCTGAGCCTTGCTGTTACATGGGGATTCAGTTGTCTGAAAAAACGCGTTTATTTCGGGCTGAAAAACACGTTTTGAAAAGTGTTCTGTTACTGTCCCATAACTTACATGGGGTTGACCAAACTTGCAGAAACATGTTTATTTCTGCTGAAAAACACGTTTTGACCCTTTCTGCACACTGGGGTTAAGAGCTGAGTGTGTGGGCTCCTCTGAGCCTTGCTGCTGCATGGGGATTCAGTTGTCTGAAAAAACGCGTTTATTTCGGGCTGAAAAACACGTTTTGAAAAGTGTTCTGTTACTGCCCCATAACTTACATGGGGTTGACCAAACTTGCAGAAACATGTTTATTTCTGCTGAAAAACACGTTTTGACCCTTTCTGCACACTGGGGTTAAGAGCTGAGTGTGTGGGCTCCTCTGAGCCTTGCTGTTACATGGGGATTCAGTTGTCTGAAAAAACGCGTTTATTTCGGGCTGAAAAACACGTTTTGAAAAGTGTTCTGTTACTGCCCCATAATTTACATGGGGTTGACCAAACTTGCAGAAACATGTTTATTTCTGCTGAAAAACACGTTTTGACCCTTTCTGCACACTGGGGTTAAGATCTGAGTGTGTGGGCTCCTCTGAGCCTTGCTGTTACATGGGGATTCAGTTGTCTGAAAAAACGCGTTTATTTCGGGCTGAAAAACACGTTTTGAAAAGTGTTCTGTTACTGCCCCATAACTTACATGGGGTTGACCAAACTTGCAGAAACATGTTTATTTCTGCTGAAAAACACGGTTTGACCCTTTCTGCACACTGGGGTTAAGAGCTGAGTGTGTGGGCTCCTCTGAGCCTTGCTGTTACATGGGGATTCAGTTGTCTGAAAAAACGCGTTTATTTCGGGCTGAAAAACACGTTTTGAAAAGTGTTCTGTTACTGTCCCATAACTTACATGGGGTTGACCAAACTTGCAGAAACATGTTTATTTCTGCTGAAAAACACGTTGTGACCCTTTCTGCACACTGGGGTTAAGAGCTGAGTGTGTGGGCTCCTCTGAGCCTTGCTGTTACATGGGGATTCAGTTGTCTGAAAAAACGCGTTTATTTCGGGCTGAAAAACACGTTTTGAAAAGTGTTCTGTTACTGCCCCATAACTTACATGGGGTTGACCAAACTTGCAGAAACATGTTTATTTCTGCTGAAAAACACGTTTTGACCCTTTCTGCACACTGGGGTTAAGAGCTGAGTGTGTGGGCTCCTCTGAGCCTTGCTGTTACATGGGGATTCAGTTGTCTGAAAAAACGCGTTTATTTCGGGCTGAAAAACACGTTTTGAAAAGTGTTCTGTTACTGTCCCATAACTTACATGGGGTTGACCAAACTTGCAGAAACATGTTTATTTCTGCTGAAAAACACGTTGTGACCCTTTCTGCACACTGGGGTTAAGAGCTGAGTGTGTGGGCTCCTCTGAGCCTTGCTGTTACATGGGGATTCAGTTGTCTGAAAAAACGCGTTTATTTCGGGCTGAAAAACACGTTTTGAAAAGTGTTCTGTTACTGCCCCATAACTTACATGGGGTTGACCAAACTTGCAGAAACATGTTTATTTCTGCTGAAAAACACGTTTTGACCCTTTCTGCACACTGGGGTTAAGAGCTGAGTGTGTGGGCTCCTCTGAGCCTTGCTGTTACATGGGGATTCAGTTGTCTGAAAAAACGCGTTTATTTCGGGCTGAAAAACACGTTTTGAAAAGTGTTCTGTTACTGTCCCATAACTTACATGGGGTTGACCAAACTTGCAGAAACATGTTTATTTCTGCTGAAAAACACGTTTTGACCCTTTCTGCACACTGGGGTTAAGAGCTGAGTGTGTGGGCTCCTCTGAGCCTTGCTGTTACATGGGGATTCAGTTGTCTGAAAAAACGCGTTTATTTCGGGCTGAAAAACACGTTTTGAAAAGTGTTCTGTTACTGCCCCATAACTTACATGGGGTTGACCAAACTTGCAGAAAAATGTTTATTTCTGCTGAAAAACACGTTTTGACCCTTTCTGCACACTGGGGTTAAGAGCTGAGTGTGTGGGCTCCTCTGAGCCTTGCTGTTACATGGGGATTCAGATGTCTGAAAAAACGCGTTTATTTCGGGCTGAAAAACACGTTTTGAAAAGTGTCCTGTTACTGCCCCATAACTTACATGGGGTTGACCAATCTTGCAGAAACATGTTTATTTCTGCTGAAAAACATGTTTTGACTCTTTCTGCACACTGGGGTTAAGAGCTGAGTGTGTGGGCTCCTCTGAGCCTTGCTGCTGCATGGGGATTCAGTTGTCTGAAAAAACGCGTTTATTTCGGGCTGAAAAACACGTTTTGAAAAGTGTTCTGTTACTGCCCCAAAACTTACATGGGGTTGACCAAACTTGCAGAAACATGTTTATTTCTGCTGAAAAACACGTTTTGACCCTTTCTGCACACTGGGGTTAAGAGCTGAGTGTGTGGGCTCCTCTGAGCCTTGCTGTTACATGGGGATTCAGTTGTCTGAAAAAACGCGTTTATTTCGGGCTGAAAAACACGTTTTGAAAAGTGTTCTGTTACTGCCCCATAACTTACATGGGGTTGACCAAACTTGCAGAAACATGTTTATTTCTGCTGAAAAACACGTTTTGACCCTTTCTGCACACTGGGGTTAAGATCTGAGTGTGTGGGCTCCTCTGAGCCTTGCTGTTACATGGGGATTCAGTTGTCTGAAAAAACGCGTTTATTTCGGGCTGAAAAACACGTTTTGAAAAGTGTTCTGTTACTGCCCCATAACTTACATGGGGTTGACCAAACTTGCAGAAACATGTTTATTTCTGCTGAAAAACACGTTTTGACCCTTTCTGCACACTGGGGTTAAGAGCTGAGTGTGTGGGCTCCTCTGAGCCTTGCTGTTACATGGGGATTCAGTTGTCTGAAAAAACGCGTTTATTTCGGGCTGAAAAACACGTTTTGAAAAGTGTTCTGTTACTGTCCCATAACTTACATGGGGTTGACCAAACTTGCAGAAACATGTTTATTTCTGCTGAAAAACACGTTGTGACCCTTTCTGCACACTGGGGTTAAGAGCTGAGTGTGTGGGCTCCTCTGAGCCTTGCAGTTACATGGGGAAACAGTTGTCTGAAAAAACGCGTTTATTTCGGGCTGAAAAACACGTTTTGAAAAGTGTTCTGTTACTGCCCCATAACTTACATGGGGTTGACCAAACTTGCAGAAACATGTTTATTTCTGCTGAAAAACACGTTTTGACCCTTTCTGCACACTGGGGTTAAGAGCTGAGTGTGTGGGCTCCTCTGAGCCTTGCTGTTACATGGGGATTCAGTTGTCTGAAAAAACGCGTTTATTTCGGGCTGAAAAACACGTTTTGAAAAGTGTTCTGTTACTGTCCCATAACTTACATGGGGTTGACCAAACTTGCAGAAACATGTTTATTTCTGCTGAAAAACACGTTGTGACCCTTTCTGCACACTGGGGTTAAGAGCTGAGTGTGTGGGCTCCTCTGAGCCTTGCTGTTACATGGGGATTCAGTTGTCTGAAAAAACGCGTTTATTTCGGGCTGAAAAACACGTTTTGAAAAGTGTTCTGTTACTGCCCCATAACTTACATGGGGTTGACCAAACTTGCAGAAACATGTTTATTTCTGCTGAAAAACACGTTTTGACCCTTTCTGCACACTGGGGTTAAGAGCTGAGTGTGTGGGCTCCTCTGAGCCTTGCTGTTACATGGGGATTCAGTTGTCTGAAAAAACGCGTTTATTTCGGGCTGAAAAACACGTTTTGAAAAGTGTTCTGTTACTGTCCCATAACTTACATGGGGTTGACCAAACTTGCAGAAACATGTTTATTTCTACTGAAAAACACGTTTTGACCCTTTCTGCACACTGGGGTTAAGAGCTGAGTGTGTGGGCTCCTCTGAGCCTTTCTGTTACATGGGGATTCAGTTGTCTGAAAAAACGCGTTTATTTCGGGCTGAAAAACACGTTTTGAAAAGTGTTCTGTTACTGCCCCATAACTTACATGGGGTTGACCAAACTTGCAGAAAAATGTTTATTTCTGCTGAAAAACACGTTTTGACCCTTTCTGCACACTGGGGTTAAGAGCTGAGTGTGTGGGCTCCTCTGAGCCTTGCTGTTACATGGGGATTCAGATGTCTGAAAAAACGCGTTTATTTCGGGCTGAAAAACACGTTTTGAAAAGTGTGCTGTTACTGCCCCATAACTTACATGGGGTTGACCAATCTTGCAGAAACATGTTTATTTCTGCTGAAAAACATGTTTTGACTCTTTCTGCACACTGGGGTTAAGAGCTGAGTGTGTGGGCTCCTCTGAGCCTTGCTGCTGCATGGGGATTCAGTTGTCTGAAAAAACGCGTTTATTTCGGGCTGAAAAACACGTTTTGAAAAGTGTTCTGTTACTGCCCCATAACTTACATGGGGTTGACCAAACTTGCAGAAACATGTTTATTTCTGCTGAAAAACACGTTTTGACCCTTTCTGCACACTGGGGTTAAGAGCTGAGTGTGTGGGCTCCTCTGAGCCTTGCTGTTACATGGGGATTCAGTTGTCTGAAAAAACGCGTTTATTTCGGGCTGAAAAACACGTTTTGAAAAGTGTTCTGTTACTACCCCATAACTTACATGGGGTTGACCAAACTTGCAGAAACATGTTTATTTCTGCTGAAAAACACGTTTTGACCCTTTCTGCACACTGGGGTTAAGATCTGAGTGTGTGGGCTCCTCTGAGCCTTGCTGTTACATGGGGATTCAGTTGTCTGAAAAAACGCGTTTATTTCGGGCTGAAAAACACGTTTTGAAAAGTGTTCTGTTACTGCCCCATAACTTACATGGGGTTGACCAAACTTGCAGAAACATGTTTATTTCTGCTGAAAAACACGTTTTGACCCTTTCTGCACACTGGGGTTAAGAGCTGAGTGTGTGGGCTCCTCTGAGCCTTGCTGTTACATGGGGATTCAGTTGTCTGAAAAAACGCGTTTATTTCGGGCTGAAAAACACGTTTTGAAAAGTGTTCTGTTACTGTCCCATAACTTACATGGGGTTGACCAAACTTGCAGAAACATGTTTATTTCTGCTGAAAAACACGTTGTGACCCTTTCTGCACACTGGGGTTAAGAGCTGAGTGTGTGGGCTCCTCTGAGCCTTGCTGTTACATGGGGATTCAGTTGTCTGAAAAAACGCGTTTATTTCGGGCTGAAAAACACGTTTTGAAAAGTGTTCTGTTACTGCCCCATAACTTACATGGGGTTGACCAAACTTGCAGAAACATGTTTATTTCTGCTGAAAAACACGTTTTGACCCTTTCTGCACACTGGGGTTAAGAGCTGAGTGTGTGGGCTCCTCTGAGCCTTGCTGTTACATGGGGATTCAGTTGTCTGAAAAAACGCGTTTATTTCGGGCTGAAAAACACGTTTTGAAAAGTGTTCTGTTACTGTCCCATAACTTACATGGGGTTGACCAAACTTGCAGAAACATGTTTATTTCTGCTGAAAAACACGTTTTGACCCTTTCTGCACACTGGGGTTAAGAGCAGAGTGTGTGGGCTCCTCTGAGCCTTTCTGTTACATGGGGATTCAGTTGTCTGAAAAAACGCGTTTATGTCGGGCTGAAAAACACGTTTTGAAAAGTGTTCTGTTACTGCCCCATAACTTACATGGGGTTGACCAAACTTGCAGAAAAATGTTTATTTCTGCTGAAAAACACGTTTTGACCCTTTCTGCACACTGGGGTTAAGAGCTGAGTGTGTGGGCTCCTCTGAGCCTTGCTGTTACATGGGGATTCAGATGTCTGAAAAAACGCGTTTATTTCGGGCTGAAAAACACGTTTTGAAAAGTGTGCTGTTACTGCCCCATAACTTACATGGGGTTGACCAATCTTGCAGAAACATGTTTATTTCTGCTGAAAAACATGTTTTGACTCTTTCTGCACACTGGGGTTAAGAGCTGAGTGTGTGGGCTCCTCTGAGCCTTGCTGCTGCATGGGGATTCAGTTGTCTGAAAAAACGCGTTTATTTCGGGCTGAAAAACACGTTTTGAAAAGTGTTCTGTTACTGCCCCATAACTTACATGGGGTTGACCAAACTTGCAGAAACATGTTTATTTCTGCTGAAAAACACGTTTTGACCCTTTCTGCACACTGGGGTTAAGAGCTGAGTGTGTGGGCTCCTCTGAGCCTTGCTGTTACATGGGGATTCAGTTGTCTGAAAAAACGCGTTTATTTCGGGCTGAAAAACACGTTTTGAAAAGTGTTCTGTTACTGCCCCATAACTTACATGGGGTTGACGAAACTTGCAGAAACATGTTTATTTCTGCTGAAAAACACGTTTTGACCCTTTCTGCACACTGGGGTTAAGATCTGAGTGCGTGGGCTCCTCTGAGCCTTGCTGTTACATGGGGATTCAGTTGTCTGAAAAAACGCGTTTATTTCGGGCTGAAAAACACGTTTTGAAAAGTGTTCTGTTACTGCCCCATAACTTACATGGGGTTGACCAAACTTGCAGAAACATGTTTATTTCTGCTGAAAAACACGTTTTTACCCTTTCTGCACACTGGGGTTAAGAGCTGAGTGTGTGGGCTCTTCTGAGCCTTGCTGTTACATGGGGATTCAGTTGTCTGAAAAAACGCGTTTATTTCGGGCTGAAAAACACGTTTTGAAAAGTGTGCTGTTACTGCCCCATAACTTACATGGGGTTGACCAAACTTGCAGAAACATGTCTATTTCTGCTGAAAAACACGTTTTGACTCTTTCTGCACACTGGGGTTAAGAGCTGAGTGTGGGGGCTCTTCTGAGCCTTGCTGTTGCATGGGGATTCAGTTGTCTGAAAAAACGCGTTTATTTCGGGCTGAAAAACACGTTTTGAAAAGTGTTCTGTTACTGTCCCATAACTTACATGGGGTTGACCAAACTTGCAGAAACATGTTTATTTATGCTGAAAAACACGTTTTGACTCTCTCTGCACACTGGGGTTAAGAGCTGAGTGTGTGGGCTCTTCTGAGCCTTGCTGTTGCATGGGGATTCAGTTGTCTGAAAAAACGCGTTTATTTCGGGCTGAAAAACACGTTTTGAAAAGTGTTCTGTTACTGTCCCATAACTTACATGGGGTTGACCAAACTTGTAGAAACATGTTTATTTCTGCTGAAAAACACGTTTTGACCCTTTCTGCACACTGGGGTTAAGATCTGAGTGTGTGGGCTCCTCTGAGCCTTGCTGTTACATGGGGATTCAGTTGTCTGAAAAAACGCGTTTATTTCGGGCTGAAAAACACGTTTTGAAAAGTGTTCTGTTACTGCCCCATAACTTACATGGGGTTGACCAAACTTGCAGAAACATGTTTATTTCTGCTGAAAAACACGTTTTGACCCTTTCTGCACACTGGGGTTAAGATCTGAGTGTGTGGGCTCCTCTGAGCCTTGCTGTTACATGGGGATTCAGTTGTCTGAAAAAACGCGTTTATTTCGGGCTGAAAAACACGTTTTGAAAAGTGTTCTGTTACTGCCCCATAACTTACATGGGGTTGACCAAACTTGCAGAAAAATGTTTATTTCTGCTGAAAAACACGTTTTGACCCTTTCTGCACACTGGGGTTAAGAGCTGAGTGTGTGGGCTCCTCTGAGCCTTGCTGTTACATGGGGATTCAGATGTCTGAAAAAACGCGTTTATTTCGGGCTGAAAAACACGTTTTGAAAAGTGTGCTGTTACTGCCCCATAACTTACATGGGGTTGACCAATCTTGCAGAAACATGTTTATTTCTGCTGAAAAACATGTTTTGACTCTTGCTGCACACTGGGGTTAAGAGCTGAGTGTGTGGGCTCCTCTGAGCCTTGCTGCTGCATGGGGATTCAGTTGTCTGAAAAAACGCGTTTATTTCGGGCTGAAAAACACGTTTTGAAAAGTGTTCTGTTACTGCCCCATAACTTACATGGGGTTGACCAAACTTGCAGAAACATGTTTATTTCTGCTGAAAAACACGTTTTGACCCTTTCTGCACACTGGGGTTAAGAGCTGAGTGTGTGGGCTCCTCTGAGCCTTGCTGTTACATGGGGATTCAGTTGTCTGAAAAAACGCGTTTATTTCGGGCTGAAAAACACGTTTTGAAAAGTGTTCTGTTACTGCCCCATAACTTACATGGGGTTGACCAAACTTGCAGAAACATGTTTATTTCTGCTGAAAAACACGTTTTGACCCTTTCTGCACACTGGGGTTAAGATCTGAGTGTGTGGGCTCCTCTGAGCCTTGCTGTTACATGGGGATTCAGTTGTCTGAAAAAACGCGTTTATTTCGGGCTGAAAAACACGTTTTGAAAAGTGTTCTGTTACTGTCCCATAACTTACATGGGGTTGACCAAACTTGCAGAAACATGTTTATTTCTGCTGAAAAACACGTTTTGACCCTTTCTGCACACTGGGGTTAAGATCTGAGTGTGTGGGCTCCTCTGAGCCTTGCTGTTACATGGGGATTCAGTTGTCTGAAAAAACGCGTTTATTACGGGCTGAAAAACACGTTTTGAAAAGTGTTCTGTTACTGTCCCATAACTTACATGGGGTTGACCAAACTTGCAGAAACATGTTTATTTCTGCTGAAAAACACGTTGTGACCCTTTCTGCACACTGGGGTTAAGAGCTGAGTGTGTGGGCTCCTCTGAGCCTTGCTGTTACATGGGGATTCAGTTGTCTGAAAAAACGCGTTTATTTCGGGCTGAAAAACACGTTTTGAAAAGTGTTCTGTTACTGCCCCATAACTTACATGGGGTTGACCAAACTTGCAGAAACATGTTTATTTCTGCTGAAAAACACGTTTTGACCCTTTCTGCACACTGGGGTTAAGAGCTGAGTGTGTGGGCTCCTCTGAGCCTTGCTGTTACATGGGGATTCAGTTGTCTGAAAAAACGCGTTTATTTCGGGCTGAAAAACACGTTTTGAAAAGTGTTCTGTTACTGTCCCATAACTTACATGGGGTTGACCAAACTTGCAGAAACATGTTTATTTCTGCTGAAAAACACGTTGTGACCCTTTCTGCACACTGGGGTTAAGAGCTGAGTGTGTGGGCTCCTCTGAGCCTTGCTGTTACATGGGGATTCAGTTGTCTGAAAAAACGCGTTTATTTCGGGCTGAAAAACACGTTTTGAAAAGTGTTCTGTTACTGCCCCATAACTTACATGGGGTTGACCAAACTTGCAGAAACATGTTTATTTCTGCTGAAAAACACGTTTTGACCCTTTCTGCACACTGGGGTTAAGAGCTGAGTGTGTGGGCTCCTCTGAGCCTTGCTGTTACATGGGGATTCAGTTGTCTGAAAAAACGCGTTTATTTCGGGCTGAAAAACACGTTTTGAAAAGTGTTCTGTTACTGTCCCATAACTTACATGGGGTTGACCAAACTTGCAGAAACATGTTTATTTCTGCTGAAAAACACGTTTTGACCCTTTCTGCACACTGGGGTTAAGAGCTGAGTGTGTGGGCTCCTCTGAGCCTTTCTGTTACATGGGGATTCAGTTGTCTGAAAAAACGCGTTTATTTCGGGCTGAAAAACACGTTTTGAAAAGTGTTCTGTTACTGCCCCATAACTTACATGGGGTTGACCAAACTTGCAGAAAAATGTTTATTTCTGCTGAAAAACACGTTTTGATCTTTCTGCACACTGGTGTTAAGAGCTGAGTGTGTGGGCTCCTCTGAGCCTTGCTGTTACATGGGGATTCAGATGTCTGAAAAAACGCGTTTATTTCGGGCTGAAAAACACGTTTTGAAAAGTGTGCTGTTACTGCCCCATAACTTACATGGGGTTGACCAATCTTGCAGAAACATGTTTATTTCTGCTGAAAAACATGTTTTGACTCTTTCTGCACACTGGGGTTAAGAGCTGAGTGTGTGGGCTCCTCTGAGCCTTGCTGCTGCATGGGGATTCAGTTGTCTGAAAAAACGCGTTTATTTCGGGCTGAAAAACACGTTTTGAAAAGTGTTCTGTTACTGTCCCATAACTTACATGGGGTTGACCAAACTTGCAGAAACATGTTTATTTCTGCTGAAAAACACGTTTTGACCCTTTCTGCACACTGGGGTTAAGATCTGAGTGTGTGGGCTCCTCTGAGCCTTGCTGTTACATGGGGATTCAGTTGTCTGAAAAAACGCGTTTATTTCGGGCTGAAAAACACGTTTTGAAAAGTGTTCTGTTACTGCCCCATAACTTACATGGTGTTGACCAAACTTGCAGAAAAATGTTTATTTCTGCTGAAAAACACGTTTTGACCCTTTCTGCACACTGGGGTTAAGAGCTGAGTGTGTGGGCTCCTCTGAGCCTTGCTGTTACATGGGGATTCAGTTGTCTGAAAAAACGCGTTTATTTCGGGCTGAAAAACACGTTTTGAAAAGTGTTCTGTTACTGTCCCATAACTTACATGGGGTTGACCAAACTTGCAGAAACATGTTTATTTCTGCTGAAAAACACGTTTTGACCCTTTCTGCACACTGGGGTTAAGAGCTGAGTGTGTGGGCTCCTCTGAGCCTTTCTGTTACATGGGGATTCAGTTGTCTGAAAAAACGCGTTTATTTCGGGCTGAAAAACACGTTTTGAAAAGTGTGCTGTTACTGCCCCATAACTTACATGGGGTTGACCAAACTTGCAGAAACATGTTTATTTCTGCTGAAAAACACGTTTTGACTCTTTCTGCACACTGGGGTTAAGAGCTGAGTGTGTGGGCTCCTCTGAGCCTTGCTGCTGCATGGGGATTCAGTTGTCTGAAAAAACGCGTTTATTTCGGGCTGAAAAACACGTTTTGAAAAGTGTTCTGTTACTGCCCCATAACTTACATGGGGTTGACCAAACTTGCAGAAACATGTTTATTTCTGCTGAAAAACACGTTTTGACCCTTTCTGCACACTGGGGTTAAGAGCTGAGTGTGTGGGCTCCTCTGAGCCTTGCTGTTACATGGGGATTCAGTTGTCTGAAAAAACGCGTTTATTTCGGGCTGAAAAACACGTTTTGAAAAGTGTTCTGTTACTGCCCCATAATTTACATGGGGTTGACCAAACTTGCAGAAACATGTTTATTTCTGCTGAAAAACACGTTTTGACCCTTTCTGCACACTGGGGTTAAGATCTGAGTGTGTGGGCTCCTCTGAGCCTTGCTGTTACATGGGGATTCAGTTGTCTGAAAAAACGCGTTTATTTCGGGCTGAAAAACACGTTTTGAAAAGTGTTCTGTTACTGCCCCATAACTTACATGGGGTTGACCAAACTTGCAGAAACATGTTTATTTCTGCTGAAAAACACGTTGTGACCCTTTCTGCACACTGGGGTTAAGAGCTGAGTGTGTGGGCTCCTCTGAGCCTTGCTGTTACATGGGGATTCAGTTGTCTGAAAAAACGCGTTTATTTCGGGCTGAAAAACACGTTTTGAAAAGTGTTCTGTTACTGCCCCATAACTTACATGGGGTTGACCAAACTTGCAGAAACATGTTTATTTCTGCTGAAAAACACGTTTTGACCCTTTCTGCACACTGGGGTTAAGAGCTGAGTGTGTGGGCTCCTCTGAGCCTTGCTGTTACATGGGGATTCAGTTGTCTGAAAAAACGCGTTTATTTCGGGCTGAAAAACACGTTTTGAAAAGTGTTCTGTTACTGTCCCATAACTTACATGTGGTTGACCAAACTTGCAGAAACATGTTTATTTCTGCTGAAAAACACGTTGTGACCCTTTCTGCACACTGGGGTTAAGAGCTGAGTGTGTGGGCTCCTCTGAGCCTTGCTGTTACATGGGGATTCAGTTGTCTGAAAAAACGCGTTTATTTCGGGCTGAAAAACACGTTTTGAAAAGTGTTCTGTTACTGCCCCATAACTTACATGGGGTTGACCAAACTTGCAGAAACATGTTTATTTCTGCTGAAAAACATGTTTTGACTCTTTCTGCACACTGGGGTTAAGAGCTGAGTGTGTGGGCTCCTCTGAGCCTTGCTGCTGCATGGGGATTCAGTTGTCTGAAAAAACGCGTTTATTTCGGGCTGAAAAACACGTTTTGAAAAGTGTTCTGTTACTGCCCCATAACTTACATGGGGTTGACCAAACTTGCAGAAACATGTTTATTTCTGCTGAAAAACACGTTTTGACCCTTTCTGCACACTGGGGTTAAGAGCTGAGTGTGTGGGCTCCTCTGAGCCTTGCTGTTACATGGGGATTCAGTTGTCTGAAAAAACGCGTTTATTTCGGGCTGAAAAACACGTTTTGAAAAGTGTTCTGTTACTGCCCCATAACTTACATGGGGTTGACCAAACTTGCAGAAACATGTTTATTTCTGCTGAAAAACACGTTTTGACCCTTTCTGCACACTGGGGTTAAGATCTGAGTGTGTGGGCTCCTCTGAGCCTTGCTGTTACATGGGGATTCAGTTGTCTGAAAAAACGCGTTTATTTCGGGCTGAAAAACACGTTTTGAAAAGTGTTCTGTTACTGCCCCATAACTTACATGGGGTTGACCAAACTTGCAGAAACATGTTTATTTCTGCTGAAAAACACGTTTTGACCCTTTCTGCACACTGGGGTTAAGAGCTGGGTGTGTGGGCTCCTCTGAGCCTTGCTGTTACATGGGGATTCAGTTGTCTGAAAAAACGCGTTTATTTCGGGCTGAAAAACACGTTTTGAAAAGTGTTCTGTTACTGTCCCATAACTTACATGGGGTTGACCAAACTTGCAGAAACATGTTTATTTCTGCTGAAAAACACGTTGTGACCCTTTCTGCACACTGGGGTTAAGAGCTGAGTGTGTGGGCTCCTCTGAGCCTTGCTGTTACATGGGGATTCAGTTGTCTGAAAAAACGCGTTTATTTCGGGCTGAAAAACACGTTTTGAAAAGTGTTCTGTTACTGCCCCATAACTTACATGGGGTTGACCAAACTTGCAGAAACATGTTTATTTCTGCTGAAAAACACGTTTTGACCCTTTCTGCACACTGGGGTTAAGAGCTGAGTGTGTGGGCTCCTCTGAGCCTTGCTGTTACATGGGGATTCAGTTGTCTGAAAAAACGCGTTTATTTCGGGCTGAAAAACACGTTTTGAAAAGTGTTCTGTTACTGTCCCATAACTTACATGGGGTTGACCAAACTTGCAGAAACATGTTTATTTCTGCTGAAAAACACGTTGTGACCCTTTCTGCACACTGGGGTTAAGAGCTGAGTGTGTGGGCTCCTCTGAGCCTTGCTGTTACATGGGGATTCAGTTGTCTGAAAAAACGCGTTTATTTCGGGCTGAAAAACACGTTTTGAAAAGTGTTCTGTTACTGCCCCATAACTTACATGGGGTTGACCAAACTTGCAGAAACATGTTTATTTCTGCTGAAAAACACGTTTTGACCCTTTCTGCACACTGGGGTTAAGAGCTGAGTGTGTGGGCTCCTCTGAGCCTTGCTGTTACATGGGGATTCAGTTGTCTGAAAAAACGCGTTTATTTCGGGCTGAAAAACACGTTTTGAAAAGTGTTCTGTTACTGCCCCATAACTTACATGGGGTTGACCAAACTTGCAGAAACATGTTTATTTCTGCTGAAAAACACGTTTTGACCCTTTCTGCACACTGGGGTTAAGAGCTGAGTGTGTGGGCTCCTCTGAGCCTTGCTGTTACATGGGGATTCAGTTGTCTGAAAAAACGCGTTTATTTCGGGCTGAAAAACACGTTTTGAAAAGTGTTCTGTTACTGTCCCATAACTTACATGGGGTTGACCAAACTTGCAGAAACATGTTTATTTCTGCTGAAAAACACGTTGTGACCCTTTCTGCACACTGGGGTTAAGAGCTGAGTGTGTGGGCTCCTCTGAGCCTTGCTGTTACATGGGGATTCAGTTGTCTGAAAAAACGCGTTTATTTCGGGCTGAAAAACACGTTTTGAAAAGTGTTCTGTTACTGCCCCATAACTTACATGGGGTTGACCAAACTTGCAGAAACATGTTTATTTCTGCTGAAAAACACGTTTTGACCCTTTCTGCACACTGGGGTTAAGAGCTGAGTGTGTGGGCTCCTCTGAGCCTTGCTGTTACATGGGGATTCAGTTGTCTGAAAAAACGCGTTTATTTCGGGCTGAAAAACACGTTTTGAAAAGTGTTCTGTTACTGTCCCATAACTTACATGGGGTTGACCAAACTTGCAGAAACATGTTTATTTCTGCTGAAAAACACGTTTTGACCCTTTCTGCACACTGGGGTTAAGAGCTGAGTGTGTGGGCTCCTCTGAGCCTTTCTGTTACATGGGGATTCAGTTGTCTGAAAAAACGCGTTTATTTCGGGCTGAAAAACACGTTTTGAAAAGTGTTCTGTTACTGCCCCATAACTTACATGGGGTTGACCAAACTTGCAGAAAAATGTTTATTTCTGCTGAAAAACACGTTTTGACCCTTTCTGCACACTGGGGTTAAGAGCTGAGTGTGTGGGCTCCTCTGAGCCTTGCTGTTACATGGGGATTCAGATGTCTGAAAAAACGCGTTTATTTCGGGCTGAAAAACACGTTTTGAAAAGTGTGCTGTTACTGCCCCATAACTTACATGGGGTTGACCAATCTTGCAGAAACATGTTTATTTCTGCTGAAAAACATGTTTTGACTCTTTCTGCACACTGGGGTTAAGAGCTGAGTGTGTGGGCTCCTCTGAGCCTTGCTGCTGCATGGGGATTCAGTTGTCTGAAAAAACGCGTTTATTTCGGGCTGAAAAACACGTTTTGAAAAGTGTTCTGTTACTGCCCCATAACTTACATGGGGTTGACCAAACTTGCAGAAACATGTTTATTTCTGCTGAAAAACACGTTTTGACCCTTTCTGCACACTGGGGTTAAGAGCTGAGTGTGTGGGCTCCTCTGAGCCTTGCTGTTACATGGGGATTCAGTTGTCTGAAAAAACGCGTTTATTTCGGGCTGAAAAACACGTTTTGAAAAGTGTTCTGTTACTGCCCCATAACTTACATGGGGTTGACCAAACTTGCAGAAACATGTTTATTTCTGCTGAAAAACACGTTTTGACCCTTTCTGCACACTGGGGTTAAGATCTGAGTGTGTGGGCTCCTCTGAGCCTTGCTGTTACATGGGGATTCAGTTGTCTGAAAAAACGCGTTTATTTCGGGCTGAAAAACACGTTTTGAAAAGTGTTCTGTTACTGTCCCATAACTTACATGGGGTTGACCAAACTTGCAGAAACATGTTTATTTCTGCTGAAAAACACGTTTTGACCCTTTCTGCACACTGGGGTTAAGATCTGAGTGTGTGGGCTCCTCTGAGCCTTGCTGTTACATGGGGATTCAGTTGTCTGAAAAAACGCGTTTATTTCGGGCTGAAAAACACGTTTTGAAAAGTGTTCTGTTACTGCCCCATAACTTACATGGTGTTGACCAAACTTGCAGAAAAATGTTTATTTCTGCTGAAAAACACGTTTTGACCCTTTCTGCACACTGGGGTTAAGAGCTGAGTGTGTGGGCTCCTCTGAGCCTTGCTGTTACATGGGGATTCAGATGTCTGAAAAAACGCGTTTATTTCGGGCTGAAAAACACGTTTTGAAAAGTGTGCTGTTACTGCCCCATAACTTACATGGGGTTGACCAAACTTGCAGAAACATGTTTATTTCTGCTGAAAAACACGTTTTGACTCTTTCTGCACACTGGGGTTAAGAGCTGAGTGTGTGGGCTCCTCTGAGCCTTGCTGCTGCATGGGGATTCAGTTGTCTGAAAAAACGCGTTTATTTCGGGCTGAAAAACACGTTTTGAAAAGTGTTCTGTTACTGCCCCATAACTTACATGGGGTTGACCAAACTTGCAGAAACATGTTTATTTCTGCTGAAAAACACGTTTTGACCCTTTCTGCACACTGGGGTTAAGAGCTGAGTGTGTGGGCTCCTCTGAGCCTTGCTGTTACATGGGGATTCAGTTGTCTGAAAAAACGCGTTTATTTCGGGCTGAAAAACACGTTTTGAAAAGTGTTCTGTTACTGCCCCATAATTTACATGGGGTTGACCAAACTTGCAGAAACATGTTTATTTCTGCTGAAAAACACGTTTTGACCCTTTCTGCACACTGGGGTTAAGATCTGAGTGTGTGGGCTCCTCTGAGCCTTGCTGTTACATGGGGATTCAGTTGTCTGAAAAAACGCGTTTATTTCGGGCTGAAAAACACGTTTTGAAAAGTGTTCTGTTACTGCCCCATAACTTACATGGGGTTGACCAAACTTGCAGAAACATGTTTATTTCTGCTGAAAAACACGTTTTGACCCTTTCTGCACACTGGGGTTAAGAGCTGAGTGTGTGGGCTCCTCTGAGCCTTGCTGTTACATGGGGATTCAGTTGTCTGAAAAAACGCGTTTATTTCGGGCTGAAAAACACGTTTTGAAAAGTGTTCTGTTACTGTCCCATAACTTACATGGGGTTGACCAAACTTGCAGAAACATGTTTATTTCTGCTGAAAAACACGTTGTGACCCTTTCTGCACACTGGGGTTAAGAGCTGAGTGTGTGGGCTCCTCTGAGCCTTGCTGTTACATGGGGATTCAGTTGTCTGAAAAAACGCGTTTATTTCGGGCTGAAAAACACGTTTTGAAAAGTGTTCTGTTACTGCCCCATAACTTACATGGGGTTGACCAAACTTGCAGAAACATGTTTATTTCTGCTGAAAAACACGTTTTGACCCTTTCTGCACACTGGGGTTAAGAGCTGAGTGTGTGGGCTCCTCTGAGCCTTGCTGTTACATGGGGATTCAGTTGTCTGAAAAAACGCGTTTATTTCGGGCTGAAAAACACGTTTTGAAAAGTGTTCTGTTACTGTCCCATAACTTACATGGGGTTGACCAAACTTGCAGAAACATGTTTATTTCTGCTGAAAAACACGTTTTGACCCTTTCTGCACACTGGGGTTAAGAGCTGAGTGTGTGGGCTCCTCTGAGCCTTGCTGTTACATGGGGATTCAGTTGTCTGAAAAAACGCGTTTATTTCGGGCTGAAAAACACGTTTTGAAAAGTGTTCTGTTACTGCCCCATAACTTACATGGGGTTGACCAAACTTGCAGAAAAATGTTTATTTCTGCTGAAAAACACGTTTTGACCCTTTCTGCACACTGGGGTTAAGAGCTGAGTGTGTGGGCTCCTCTGAGCCTTGCTGTTACATGGGGATTCAGATGTCTGAAAAAACGCGTTTATTTCGGGCTGAAAAACACGTTTTGAAAAGTGTCCTGTTACTGCCCCATAACTTACATGGGGTTGACCAATCTTGCAGAAACATGTTTATTTCTGCTGAAAAACATGTTTTGACTCTTTCTGCACACTGGGGTTAAGAGCTGAGTGTGTGGGCTCCTCTGAGCCTTGCTGCTGCATGGGGATTCAGTTGTCTGAAAAAACGCGTTTATTTCGGGCTGAAAAACACGTTTTGAAAAGTGTTCTGTTACTGCCCCAAAACTTACATGGGGTTGACCAAACTTGCAGAAACATGTTTATTTCTGCTGAAAAACACGTTTTGACCCTTTCTGCACACTGGGGTTAAGAGCTGAGTGTGTGGGCTCCTCTGAGCCTTGCTGTTACATGGGGATTCAGTTGTCTGAAAAAACGCGTTTATTTCGGGCTGAAAAACACGTTTTGAAAAGTGTTCTGTTACTGCCCCATAACTTACATGGGGTTGACCAAACTTGCAGAAACATGTTTATTTCTGCTGAAAAACACGTTTTGACCCTTTCTGCACACTGGGGTTAAGATCTGAGTGTGTGGGCTCCTCTGAGCCTTGCTGTTACATGGGGATTCAGTTGTCTGAAAAAACGCGTTTATTTCGGGCTGAAAAACACGTTTTGAAAAGTGTTCTGTTACTGCCCTATAACTTACATGGGGTTGACCAAACTTGCAGAAACATGTTTATTTCTGCTGAAAAACACGTTTTGACCCTTTCTGCACACTGGGGTTAAGAGCTGAGTGTGTGGGCTCCTCTGAGCCTTGCTGTTACATGGGGATTCAGTTGTCTGAAAAAACGCGTTTATTTCGGGCTGAAAAACACGTTTTGAAAAGTGTTCTGTTACTGTCCCATAACTTACATGGGGTTGACCAAACTTGCAGAAACATGTTTATTTCTGCTGAAAAACACGTTGTGACCCTTTCTGCACACTGGGGTTAAGAGCTGAGTGTGTGGGCTCCTCTGAGCCTTGCTGTTACATGGGGATTCAGTTGTCTGAAAAAACGCGTTTATTTCGGGCTGAAAAACACGTTTTGAAAAGTGTTCTGTTACTGCCCCATAACTTACATGGGGTTGACCAAACTTGCAGAAACATGTTTATTTCTGCTGAAAAACACGTTTTGACCCTTTCTGCACACTGGGGTTAAGAGCTGAGTGTGTGGGCTCCTCTGAGCCTTGCTGTTACATGGGGATTCAGTTGTCTGAAAAAACGCGTTTATTTCGGGCTGAAAAACACGTTTTGAAAAGTGTTCTGTTACTGTCCCATAACTTACATGGGGTTGACCAAACTTGCAGAAACATGTTTATTTCTACTGAAAAACACGTTTTGACCCTTTCTGCACACTGGGGTTAAGAGCTGAGTTTGTGGGCTCCTCTGAGCCTTTCTGTTACATGGGGATTCAGTTGTCTGAAAAAACGCGTTTATTTCGGGCTGAAAAACACGTTTTGAAAAGTGTTCTGTTACTGCCCCATAACTTACATGGGGTTGACCAAACTTGCAGAAAAATGTTTATTTCTGCTGAAAAACACGTTTTGACCCTTTCTGCACACTGGGGTTAAGAGCTGAGTGTGTGGGCTCCTCTGAGCCTTGCTGTTACATGGGGATTCAGATGTCTGAAAAAACGCGTTTATTTCGGGCTGAAAAACACGTTTTGAAAAGTGTGCTGTTACTGCCCCATAACTTACATGGGGTTGACCAATCTTGCAGAAACATGTTTATTTCTGCTGAAAAACATGTTTTGACTCTTTCTGCACACTGGGGTTAAGAGCTGAGTGTGTGGGCTCCTCTGAGCCTTGCTGCTGCATGGGGATTCAGTTGTCTGAAAAAACGCGTTTATTTCGGGCTGAAAAACACGTTTTGAAAAGTGTTCTGTTACTGCCCCATAACTTACATGGGGTTGACCAAACTTGCAGAAACATGTTTATTTCTGCTGAAAAACACGTTGTGACCCTTTCTGCACACTGGGGTTAAGAGCTGAGTGTGTGGGCTCCTCTGAGCCTTGCTGTTACATGGGGATTCAGTTGTCTGAAAAAACGCGTTTATTTCGGGCTGAAAAACACGTTTTGAAAAGTGTTCTGTTACTGCCCCATAACTTACATGGGGTTGACCAAACTTGCAGAAACATGTTTATTTCTGCTGAAAAACACGTTTTGACCCTTTCTGCACACTGGGGTTAAGAGCTGAGTGTGTGGGCTCCTCTGAGCCTTGCTGTTACATGGGGATTCAGTTGTCTGAAAAAACGCGTTTATTTCGGGCTGAAAAACACGTTTTGAAAAGTGTTCTGTTACTGTCCCATAACTTACATGGGGTTGACCAAACTTGCAGAAACATGTTTATTTCTGCTGAAAAACACGTTTTGACCCTTTCTGCACACTGGGGTTAAGAGCTGAGTGTGTGGGCTCCTCTGAGCATTTCTGTTACATGGGGATTCAGTTGTCTGAAAAAACGCGTTTATTTCGGGCTGAAAAACACGTTTTGAAAAGTGTGCTGTTACTGCCCCATAACTTACATGTGGTTGACCAAACTTGCAGAAACATGTTTATTTCTGCTGAAAAACACGTTTTGACTCTTTCTGCACACTGGGGTTAAGAGCTGAGTGTGTGGGCTCCTCTGAGCCTTGCTGCTGCATGGGGATTCAGATGTCTGAAAAAACGCGTTTATTTCGGGCTGAAAAACACGTTTTGAAAAGTGTTCTGTTACTGCCCCATAACTTACATGGGGTTGACCAAACTTGCAGAAACATGTTTATTTCTGCTGAAAAACACGTTTTGACCCTTTCTGCACACTGGGGTTAAGAGCTGAGTGTGTGGGCTCCTCTGAGCCTTGCTGTTACATGGGGATTCAGATGTCTGAAAAAACGCGTTTATTTCGGGCTGAAAAACACGTTTTAAGAAGTGTGCTGTTACTGCCCCATAACTTACATGGGGTTGACCAAACTTGCAGAAACATGTTTATTTCTGCTGAAAAACACGTTTTGACTCTCTCTGCACACTGGGGTTAAGAGCTGAGTGTGTGGGCTCCTCTGAGCCTTGCTGTTACATGGGGATTCAGTTGTCTGAAAAAACGCGTTTATTTCGGGCTGAAAAACACGTTTTGAAAAGTGTTCTGTTACTGCCCCATAACTTACATGGGGTTGACCAAACTTGCAGAAACATGTTTATTTCTGCTGAAAAACACGTTTTGACCCTTTCTGCACACTGGGGTTAAGATCTGAGTGTGTGGGCTCCTCTGAGCCTTGCTGTTACATGGGGATTCAGTTGTCTGAAAAAACGCGTTTATTTCGGGCTGAAAAACACGTTTTGAAAAGTGTTCTGTTACTGTCCCATAACTTACATGGGGTTGACCAAACTTGCAGAAACATGTTTATTTCTGCTGAAAAACACGTTTTGACCCTTTCTGCACACTGGGGTTAAGATCTGAGTGTGTGGGCTCCTCTGAGCCTTGCTGTTACATGGGGATTCAGTTGTCTGAAAAAACGCGTTTATTTCGGGCTGAAAAACACGTTTTGAAAAGTGTTCTGTTACTGCCCCATAACTTACATGGGGTTGACCAAACTTGCAGAAACATGTTTATTTCTGCTGAAAAACACGTTTTGACCCTTTCTGCACACTGGGGTTAAGAGCTGAGTGTGTGGGCTCCTCTGAGCCTTGCTGTTACATGGGGATTCAGTTGTCTGAAAAAACGCGTTTATTTCGGGCTGAAAAACACGTTTTGAAAAGTGTTCTGTTACTGTCCCATAATTTACATGGGGTTGACCAAACTTGCAGAAACATGTTTATTTCTGCTGAAAAACACGTTGTGACCCTTTCTGCACACTGGGGTTAAGAGCTGAGTGTGTGGGCTCCTCTGAGCCTTGCTGTTACATGGGGATTCAGTTGTCTGAAAAAACGCGTTTATTTCGGGCTGAAAAACACGTTTTGAAAAGTGTTCTGTTACTGCCCCATAACTTACATGGGGTTGACCAAACTTGCAGAAACATGTTTATTTCTGCTGAAAAACACGTTTTGACCCTTTCTGCACACTGGGGTTAAGAGCTGAGTGTGTGGGCTCCTCTAGGCCTTGCTGTTACATGGGGATTCAGTTGTCTGAAAAAACGCGTTTATTTCGGGCTGAAAAACACGTTTTGAAAAGTGTTCTGTTACTGTCCCATAACTTACATGGGGTTGACCAAACTTGCAGAAACATGTTTATTTCTGCTGAAAAACACGTTGTGACCCTTTCTGCACACTGGGGTTAAGAGCTGAGTGTGTGGGCTCCTCTGAGCCTTGCTGTTACATGGGGATTCAGTTGTCTGAAAAAACGCGTTTATTTCGGGCTGAAAAACACGTTTTGAAAAGTGTTCTGTTACTGCCCCATAACTTACATGGGGTTGACCAAACTTGCAGAAACATGTTTATTTCTGCTGAAAAACACGTTTTGACCCTTTCTGCACACTGGGGTTAAGAGCTGAGTGTGTGGGCTCCTCTGAGCCTTGCTGTTACATGGGGATTCAGTTGTCTGAAAAAACGCGTTTATTTCGGGCTGAAAAACACGTTTTGAAAAGTGTTCTGTTACTGTCCCATAACTTACATGGGGTTGACCAAACTTGCAGAAACATGTTTATTTCTGCTGAAAAACACTTTTTGACCCTTTCTGCACACTGGGGTTAAGAGCTGAGTGTGTGGGCTCCTCTGAGCCTTGCTGCTGCATGGGGATTCAGTTGTCTGAAAAAACGCGTTTATTTCGGGCTGAAAAACACGTTTTGAAAAGTGTTCTGTTACTGCCCCATAACTTACATGGGGTTGACCAAACTTGCAGAAACATGTTTATTTCTGCTGAAAAACACGTTTTGACTCTTTCTGCACACTGGGGTTAAGAGCTGAGTGTGTGGGCTCCTCTGAGCCTTGCTGCTGCATGGGGATTCAGTTGTCTGAAAAAACGCGTTTATTTCGGGCTGAAAAACACGTTTTGAAAAGTGTTCTGTTACTGCCCCATAACTTACATGGGGTTGACCAAACTTGCAGAAACATGTTTATTTCTGCTGAAAAACACGTTTTGACCCTTTCTGCACACTGGGGTTAAGAGCTGAGTGTGTGGGCTCCTCTGAGCCTTGCTGTTACATGGGGATTCAGTTGTCTGAAAAAACGCGTTTATTTCGGGCTGAAAAACACGTTTTGAAAAGTGTTCTGTTACTGCCCCATAACTTACATGGGGTTGACCAAACTTGCAGAAACATGTTTATTTCTGCTGAAAAACACGTTTTGACCCTTTCTGCACACTGGGGTTAAGATCTGAGTGTGTGGGCTCCTCTGAGCCTTGCTGTTACATGGGGATTCAGTTGTCTGAAAAAACGCGTTTATTTCGGGCTGAAAAACACGTTTTGAAAAGTGTTCTGTTACTGCCCCATAACTTACATGGGGTTGACCAAACTTGCAGAAACATGTTTATTTCTGCTGAAAAACACGTTTTGACCCTTTCTGCACTCTGGGGTTAAGAGCTGAGTGTGTGGGCTCCTCTGAGCCTTGCTGTTACATGGGGATTCAGTTGTCTGAAAAAACGCGTTTATTTCGGGCTGAAAAACACGTTTTGAAAAGTGTTCTGTTACTGTCCCATAACTTACATGGGGTTGACCAAACTTGCAGAAACATGTTTATTTCTGCTGAAAAACACGTTGTGACCCTTTCTGCACACTGGGGTTAAGAGCTGAGTGTGTGGGCTCCTCTGAGCCTTGCTGTTACATGGGGATTCAGTTGTCTGAAAAAACGCGTTTATTTCGGGCTGAAAAACACGTTTTGAAAAGTGTTCTGTTACTGCCCCATAACTTACATGGGGTTGACCAAACTTGCAGAAACATGTTTATTTCTGCTGAAAAACACGTTTTGACCCTTTCTGCACACTGGGGTTAAGAGCTGAGTGTGTGGGCTCCTCTGAGCCTTGCTGTTACATGGGGATTCAGTTGTCTGAAAAAACGCGTTTATTTCGGGCAGAAAAACACGTTTTGAAAAGTGTTCTGTTACTGTCCCATAACTTACATGGGGTTGACCAAACTTGCAGAAACATGTTTATTTCTGCTGAAAAACACGTTGTGACCCTTTCTGCACACTGGGGTTAAGAGCTGAGTGTGTGGGCTCCTCTGAGCCTTGCTGTTACATGGGGATTCAGTTGTCTGAAAAAACGCGTTTATTTCGGGCTGAAAAACACGTTTTGAAAAGTGTTCTGTTACTGCCCCATAACTTACATGGGGTTGACCAAACTTGCAGAAACATGTTTATTTCTGCTGAAAAACACGTTTTGACCCTTTCTGCACACTGGGGTTAAGAGCTGAGTGTGTGGGCTCCTCTGAGCCTTGCTGTTACATGGGGATTCAGTTGTCTGAAAAAACGCGTTTATTTCGGGCTGAAAAACACGTTTTGAAAAGTGTTCTGTTACTGTCCCATAACTTACATGGGGTTGACCAAACTTGCAGAAACATGTTTATTTCTGCTGAAAAACACGTTTTGACCCTTTCTGCACACTGGGGTTAAGAGCTGAGTGTGTGGGCTCCTCTGAGCCTTTCTGTTACATGGGGATTCAGTTGTCTGAAAAAACGCGTTTATTTCGGGCTGAAAAACACGTTTTGAAAAGTGTTCTGTTACTGCCCCATAACTTACATGGGGTTGACCAAACTTGCAGAAAAATGTTTATTTCTGCTGAAAAACACGTTTTGACCCTTTCTGCACACTGGGGTTAAGAGCTGAGTGTGTGGGCTCCTCTGAGCCTTGCTGTTACATGGGGATTCAGATGTCTGAAAAAACGCGTTTATTTCGGGCTGAAAAACACGTTTTGAAAAGTGTGCTGTTACTGCCCCATAACTTACATGGGGTTGACCAATCTTGCAGAAACATGTTTATTTCTGCTGAAAAACATGTTTTGACTCTTTCTGCACACTGGGGTTAAGAGCTGAGTGTGTGGGCTCCTCTGAGCCTTGCTGCTGCATGGGGATTCAGTTGTCTGAAAAAACGCGTTTATTTCGGGCTGAAAAACACGTTTTGAAAAGTGTTCTGTTACTGCCCCATAACTTACATGGGGTTGACCAAACTTGCAGAAACATGTTTATTTCTGCTGAAAAACACGTTTTGACCCTTTCTGCACACTGGGGTTAAGAGCTGAGTGTGTGGGCTCCTCTGAGCCTTGCTGTTACATGGGGATTCAGTTGTCCAAAAAAACGCGTTTATTTCGGGCTGAAAAACACGTTTTGAAAAGTGTTCTGTTACTGCCCCATAACTTACATGGGGTTGACCAAACTTGCAGAAACATGTTTATTTCTGCTGAAAAACACGTTTTTACCCTTTCTGCACACTGGGGTTAAGAGCTGAGTGTGTGGGCTCTTCTGAGCCTTGCTGTTACATGGGGATTCAGCTGTCTGAAAAAACGCGTTTATTTCGGGCTGAAAAACACGTTTTGAAAAGTGTGCTGTTACTGCCCCATAACTTACATGGGGTTGACCAAACTTGCAGAAACATGTCTATTTCTGCTGAAAAACACGTTTTGACTCTTTCTGCACACTGGGGTTAAGAGCTGAGTGTGGGGGCTCTTCTGAGCCTTGCTGTTGCATGGGGATTCAGTTGTCTGAAAAAACGCGTTTATTTCGGGCTGAAAAACACGTTTTGAAAAGTGTTCTGTTACTGCACCATAACTTACATGGGGTTGACCAAACTTGCAGAAACATGTTTATTTCTGCTGAAAAACACGTTTTGACTCTTTCTGCACACTGGGGTTAAGAGCTGAGTGTGTGGGCTCTTCTGAGCCTTGCTGTTGCATGGGGATTCAGTTGTCTGAAAAAACGCGTTTATTTCGGGCTGAAAAACACGTTTTGAAAAGTGTTCTGTTACTGTCCCATAACTTACATGGGGTTGACCAAACTTGCAGAAACATGTTTATTTCTGCTGAAAAACACGTTTTGACTCTCTCTGCACACTGGGGTTAAGAGCTGAGTGTGTGGGCTCTTCTGAGCCTTGCTGTTGCATGGGGATTCAGTTGTCTGAAAAAACGCGTTTATTTCGGGCTGAAAAACACGTTTTGAAAAGTGTTCTGTTACTGTCCCATAACTTACATGGGGTTGACCAAACTTGTAGAAACATGTTTATTTCTGCTGAAAAACACGTTTTGACCCTTTCTGCACACTGGGGTTAAGATCTGAGTGTGTGGGCTCCTCTGAGCCTTGCTGTTACATGGGGATTCAGTTGTCTGAAAAAACGCGTTTATTTCGGGCTGAAAAACACGTTTTGAAAAGTGTTCTGTTACTGCCCCATAACTTACATGGGGTTGACCAAACTTGCAGAAACATGTTTATTTCTGCTGAAAAACACGTTTTGACCCTTTCTGCACACTGGGGTTAAGATCTGAGTGTGTGGGCTCCTCTGAGCCTTGCTGTTACATGGGGATTCAGTTGTCTGAAAAAACGCGTTTATTTCGGGCTGAAAAACACGTTTTGAAAAGTGTTCTGTTACTGCCCCATAACTTACATGGGGTTGACCAAACTTGCAGAAAAATGTTTATTTCTGCTGAAAAACACGTTTTGACCCTTTCTGCACACTGGGGTTAAGAGCTGAGTGTGTGGGCTCCTCTGAGCCTTGCTGTTACATGGGGATTCAGATGTCTGAAAAAACGCGTTTATTTCGGGCTGAAAAACACGTTTTGAAAAGTGTGCTGTTACTGCCCCATAACTTACATGGGGTTGACCAATCTTGCAGAAACATGTTTATTTCTGCTGAAAAACATGTTTTGACTCTTTCTGCACACTGGGGTTAAGAGCTGAGTGTGTGGGCTCCTCTGAGCCTTGCTGCTGCATGGGGATTCAGTTGTCTGAAAAAACGCGTTTATTTCGGGCTGAAAAACACGTTTTGAAAAGTGTTCTGTTACTGCCCCATAACTTACATGGGGTTGACCAAACTTGCAGAAACATGTTTATTTCTGCTGAAAAACACGTTTTGACCCTTTCTGCACACTGGGGTTAAGAGCTGAGTGTGTGGGCTCCTCTGAGCCTTGCTGTTACATGGGGATTCAGTTGTCTGAAAAAACGCGTTTATTTCGGGCTGAAAAACACGTTTTGAAAAGTGTTCTGTTACTGCCCCATAACTTACATGGGGTTGACCAAACTTGCAGAAACATGTTTATTTCTGCTGAAAAACACGTTTTGACCCTTTCTGCACACTGGGGTTAAGATCTGAGTGTGTGGGCTCCTCTGAGCCTTGCTGTTACATGGGGATTCAGTTGTCTGAAAAAACGCGTTTATTTCGGGCTGAAAAACACGTTTTGAAAAGTGTTCTGTTACTGCCCCATAACTTACATGGGGTTGACCAAACTTGCAGAAACATGTTTATTTCTGCTGAAAAACACGTTTTGACCCTTTCTGCACACTGGGGTTAAGAGCTGAGTGTGTGGGCTCCTCTGAGCCTTGCTGTTACATGGGGATTCAGTTGTCTGAAAAAACGCGTTTATTTCGGGCTGAAAAACACGTTTTGAAAAGTGTTCTGTTACTGTCCCATAACTTACATGGGGTTGACCAAACTTGCAGAAACATGTTTATTTCTGCTGAAAAACACGTTGTGACCCTTTCTGCACACTGGGGTTAAGAGCTGAGTGTGTGGGCTCCTCTGAGCCTTGCTGTTACATGGGGATTCAGTTGTCTGAAAAAACGCGTTTATTTCGGGCTGAAAAACACGTTTTGAAAAGTGTTCTGTTACTGCCCCATAACTTACATGGGGTTGACCAAACTTGCAGAAACATGTTTATTTCTGCTGAAAAACACGTTTTGACCCTTTCTGCACACTGGGGTTAAGAGCTGAGTGTGTGGGCTCCTCTGAGCCTTGCTGTTACATGGGGATTCAGTTGTCTGAAAAAACGCGTTTATTTCGGGCAGAAAAACACGTTTTGAAAAGTGTTCTGTTACTGTCCCATAACTTACATGGGGTTGACCAAACTTGCAGAAACATGTTTATTTCTGCTGAAAAACACGTTGTGACCCTTTCTGCACACTGGGGTTAAGAGCTGAGTGTGTGGGCTCCTCTGAGCCTTGCTGTTACATGGGGATTCAGTTGTCTGAAAAAACGCGTTTATTTCGGGCTGAAAAACACGTTTTGAAAAGTGTTCTGTTACTGCCCCATAACTTACATGGGGTTGACCAAACTTGCAGAAACATGTTTATTTCTGCTGAAAAACACGTTTTGACCCTTTCTGCACACTGGGGTTAAGAGCTGAGTGTGTGGGCTCCTCTGAGCCTTGCTGTTACATGGGGATTCAGTTGTCTGAAAAAACGCGTTTATTTCGGGCTGAAAAACACGTTTTGAAAAGTGTTCTGTTACTGTCCCATAACTTACATGGGGTTGACCAAACTTGCAGAAACATGTTTATTTCTGCTGAAAAACACGTTTTGACCCTTTCTGCACACTGGGGTTAAGAGCAGAGTGTGTGGGCTCCTCTGAGCCTTTCTGTTACATGGGGATTCAGTTGTCTGAAAAAACGCGTTTATTTCGGGCTGAAAAACACGTTTTGAAAAGTGTTCTGTTACTGCCCCATAACTTACATGGGGTTGACCAAACTTGCAGAAACATGTTTATTTCTGCTGAAAAACACGTTGTGACCCTTTCTGCACACTGGGGTTAAGAGCTGAGTGTGTGGGCTCCTCTGAGCCTTGCTGTTACATGGGGATTCAGTTGTCTGAAAAAACGCGTTTATTTCGGGCTGAAAAACACGTTTTGAAAAGTGTTCTGTTACTGCCCCATAACTTACATGGGGTTGACCAAACTTGCAGAAACATGTTTATTTCTGCTGAAAAACACGTTTTGACCCTTTCTGCACACTGGGGTTAAGAGCTGAGTGTGTGGGCTCCTCTGAGCCTTGCTGTTACATGGGGATTCAGTTGTCTGAAAAAACGCGTTTATTTCGGGCTGAAAAACACGTTTTGAAAAGTGTTCTGTTACTGTCCCATAACTTACATGGGGTTGACCAAACTTGCAGAAACATGTTTATTTCTGCTGAAAAACACGTTGTGACCCTTTCTGCACACTGGGGTTAAGAGCTGAGTGTGTGGGCTCCTCTGAGCCTTGCTGTTACATGGGGATTCAGTTGTCTGAAAAAACGCGTTTATTTCGGGCTGAAAAACACGTTTTGAAAAGTGTTCTGTTACTGCCCCATAACTTACATGGGGTTGACCAAACTTGCAGAAACATGTTTATTTCTGCTGAAAAACACGTTTTGACCCTTTCTGCACACTGGGGTTAAGAGCTGAGTGTGTGGGCTCCTCTGAGCCTTGCTGTTACATGGGGATTCAGTTGTCTGAAAAAACGCGTTTATTTCGGGCAGAAAAACACGTTTTGAAAAGTGTTCTGTTACTGTCCCATAACTTACATGGGGTTGACCAAACTTGCAGAAACATGTTTATTTCTGCTGAAAAACACGTTGTGACCCTTTCTGCACACTGGGGTTAAGAGCTGAGTGTGTGGGCTCCTCTGAGCCTTGCTGTTACATGGGGATTCAGTTGTCTGAAAAAACGCGTTTATTTCGGGCTGAAAAACACGTTTTGAAAAGTGTTCTGTTACTGCCCCATAACTTACATGGGGTTGACCAAACTTGCAGAAAAATGTTTATTTCTGCTGAAAAACACGTTTTGACCCTTTCTGCACACTGGGGTTAAGAGCTGAGTGTGTGGGCTCCTCTGAGCCTTGCTGTTACATGGGGATTCAGATGTCTGAAAAAACGCGTTTATTTCGGGCTGAAAAACACGTTTTGAAAAGTGTGCTGTTACTGCCCCATAACTTACATGGGGTTGACCAATCTTGCAGAAACATGTTTATTTCTGCTGAAAAACATGTTTTGACTCTTTCTGCACACTGGGGTTAAGAGCTGAGTGTGTGGGCTCCTCTGAGCCTTGCTGCTGCATGGGGATTCAGTTGTCTGAAAAAACGCGTTTATTTCGGGCTGAAAAACACGTTTTGAAAAGTGTTCTGTTACTGCCCCATAACTTACATGGGGTTGACCAAACTTGCAGAAACATGTTTATTTCTGCTGAAAAACACGTTTTGACCCTTTCTGCACACTGGGGTTAAGAGCTGAGTGTGTGGGCTCCTCTGAGCCTTGCTGTTACATGGGGATTCAGTTGTCTGAAAAAACGCGTTTATTTCGGGCTGAAAAACACGTTTTGAAAAGTGTTCTGTTACTGCCCCATAACTTACATGGGGTTGACGAAACTTGCAGAAACATGTTTATTTCTGCTGAAAAACACGTTTTGACCCTTTCTGCACACTGGGGTTAAGATCTGAGTGCGTGGGCTCCTCTGAGCCTTGCTGTTACATGGGGATTCAGTTGTCTGAAAAAACGCGTTTATTTCGGGCTGAAAAACACGTTTTGAAAACTGTTCTGTTACTGCCCCATAACTTACATGGGGTTGACCAAACTTGCAGAAACATGTTTATTTCTGCTGAAAAACACGTTTTTACCCTTTCTGCACACTGGGGTTAAGAGCTGAGTGTGTGGGCTCTTCTGAGCCTTGCTGTTACATGGGGATTCAGTTGTCTGAAAAAACGCGTTTATTTCGGGCTGAAAAACACGTTTTGAAAAGTGTGCTGTTACTGCCCCATAACTTACATGGGGTTGACCAAACTTGCAGAAACATGTCTATTTCTGCTGAAAAACACGTTTTGACTCTTTCTGCACACTGGGGTTAAGAGCTGAGTGTGGGGGCTCTTCTGAGCCTTGCTGTTGCATGGGGATTCAGTTGTCTGAAAAAACGCGTTTATTTCGGGCTGAAAAACACGTTTTGAAAAGTGTTCTGTTACTGTCCCATAACTTACATGGGGTTGACCAAACTTGCAGAAACATGTTTATTTCTGCTGAAAAACACGTTTTGACTCTCTCTGCACACTGGGGTTAAGAGCTGAGTGTGTGGGCTCTTCTGAGCCTTGCTGTTGCATGGGGATTCAGTTGTCTGAAAAAACGCGTTTATTTCGGGCTGAAAAACACGTTTTGAAAAGTGTTCTGTTACTGTCCCATAACTTACATGGGGTTGACCAAACTTGTAGAAACATGTTTATTTCTGCTGAAAAACACGTTTTGACCCTTTCTGCACACTGGGGTTAAGATCTGAGTGTGTGGGCTCCTCTGAGCCTTGCTGTTACATGGGGATTCAGTTGTCTGAAAAAACGCGTTTATTTCGGGCTGAAAAACACGTTTTGAAAAGTGTTCTGTTACTGCCCCATAACTTACATGGGGTTGACCAAACTTGCAGAAAAATGTTTATTTCTGCTGAAAAACACGTTTTGACCCTTTCTGCACACTGGGGTTAAGAGCTGAGTGTGTGGGCTCCTCTGAGCCTTGCTGTTACATGGGGATTCAGATGTCTGAAAAAACGCGTTTATTTCGGGCTGAAAAACACGTTTTGAAAAGTGTGCTGTTACTGCCCCATAACTTACATGGGGTTGACCAATCTTGCAGAAACATGTTTATTTCTGCTGAAAAACATGTTTTGACTCTTGCTGCACACTGGGGTTAAGAGCTGAGTGTGTGGGCTCCTCTGAGCCTTGCTGCTGCATGGGGATTCAGTTGTCTGAAAAAACGCGTTTATTTCGGGCTGAAAAACACGTTTTGAAAAGTGTTCTGTTACTGCCCCATAACTTACATGGGGTTGACCAAACTTGCAGAAACATGTTTATTTCTGCTGAAAAACACGTTTTGACCCTTTCTGCACACTGGGGTTAAGAGCTGAGTGTGTGGGCTCCTCTGAGCCTTGCTGTTACATGGGGATTCAGTTGTCTGAAAAAACGCGTTTATTTCGGGCTGAAAAACACGTTTTGAAAAGTGTTCTGTTACTGCCCCATAACTTACATGGGGTTGACCAAACTTGCAGAAACATGTTTATTTCTGCTGAAAAACACGTTTTGACCCTTTCTGCACACTGGGGTTAAGATCTGAGTGTGTGGGCTCCTCTGAGCCTTGCTGTTACATGGGGATTCAGTTGTCTGAAAAAACGCGTTTATTTCGGGCTGAAAAACACGTTTTGAAAAGTGTTCTGTTACTGTCCCATAACTTACATGGGGTTGACCAAACTTGCAGAAACATGTTTATTTCTGCTGAAAAACACGTTTTGACCCTTTCTGCACACTGGGGTTAAGATCTG